>NC_045444.1:112738319-112819887 GCF_002776525.5 Piliocolobus tephrosceles | reverse complement strand
TTCCTTCCTTCCTTCCTTCCTTCCTTCCTTCCTTCCTTCCTTCCTTCTTTTCTCCTTCTTTCCTTTTGACATCCCTCTATTCTTTCACCTACTCCTTCCCTTCTTTCTTTCCTTCTCCTTTCCACCCAGAGGGCACATACTGTATCTGGTATTATTGTTTTAATCCCCACCTTTCCCCCACCTCAAACTTTGATTGATTGTATCCAATCTTTGTTGTTCTGTGACATGGCCCCTTGTATCATCTTCTTACTCTTTTTGTGTGTGTGTGTGCCTGCTTTGACAGACACTCTTACTCTTTCAAAAGTCACAAATGTTTTTCACTGTTGCACTGAAAAGTGGGAATCCTGCAGAGAGATGTGATATCTGTCAGCACAGCATCCTAGTAAGATCCATTTGCTTAGCTGGCAAGACCCTTCATATTGTTTCCCTCAGGGTGTGAAGCTTTGTGAAGATCTATTTCACTTATGCTGTAAAGAACTCAATGCATAAAGGTACAAGTACCTGTCCTGTGTGCAGGTGACACCTGCCTGAAACAGCCTGGGTTTTTGTGAGGACCCAGTGTCATCTGTCATTTTTGCTAAAGCTCGCAGCCTCTGCTTTAAGTGTGATTTGCTAAGCTAAGGCCATGATATGAGCCATAACTGAACTAAGAAAGAAAAAGTTAAGAAAGGGCTTCTCAGGGCTTCCTTGTTTATTCTGGAGCTGAACTGTTGGCATAGATGTAATATCTTGGGGCCCACCTCTGACACAGCAGCTGGTGACTGTTAGAGCAATTGCTAAGAGGAGTGGAGCTATTTAAAGATAACATAGAACACCACCTTTATGGACTTCAATATATTGGCTCAACAGACAGGTGGCTTCCAAATCTAAATCAATTCCTGTGAATGTGAGATGTTGTTCTTTATACTTCCATGGAAGTGGCTATCACTGTGATGCTGTATTCATGGTTTTTATTATGATCATGTCCATTGTCTGAATTGATAGAACCATTTTGTCCATTGTCTGAATTGATAGAACCATTTAGCTTATAAGCCTAAGTAACAGCAGCTGTTTTTCAGTTTAAAGAAAAGCCCTACATTTTTATTAGTAAATTGCTAAATCTCTCATGAAGAAATAGTGTAACTATAAACAGAGGTCTCCCTAACATTCATTTATTTATAATTGATAAACTTCTTCTGGCAAGAGGAATTCTGAGAGAGCACCCAGGGAGAGGCATGCAGGGTGCTAGGAGAACACATTAGAAGGCTTAGAGGATATTTCAGAGAAAGCTTCTGGAGGAGATGACAGAATAATTCTGGGAAAGGCAATGAAATTTAGCAAGAGCATTACAACAGAAGAGGAACAACACAGATAAAGCTAGAGCATGAAGCAGCATTGTGTAGGCAAGAATGCAAAGCAATTCAGGTGTACTGGAAGTCATGGCAGGAGGAACAGATGCCTGGAGGTTGTAGAAACAGTTAGGACCAGATCCCAGAAAGACTTATGGAGACTGCAATGGTTTGAATGTGTCCTGCAGAAATTCATGTGTTACAAAGTTAATTCCCAATGCAACAGTGTTGGAAGACAAGGCCTAATAGGAGGTGTTTAGATTATAAAGGCTCCACCCTCATAAATGGATTAATCTCATTATTAAAAGGACTCCTGGAAGAGGGTGCACTCTCTCTTGTATTCTTGCCATGTTGCTGTTTGCCATGTGATCATACAGCAGAAATGTCCTTACAAGACCCCTCGTGCCTTGACTTTGGACTGCTCAGCCTCTGGAACTGTGAGAAAATTAATTTCTGTTCTTTATAAATGACCCAGTCTCAAGTATTCTATTATAACATCACAAACAGGCTAAGACAAATACCAAGCTAAAGAGCTGGAGCTTTCTTCTATATGTAATATAAATAAAATCTGGAATATATCATTTTGGAAATGTGAGAGGGAAAGGAAAAGGAAAAAGGAAAAAGAAGAAAGAGCAAAAGTAAAAACCAAGCACATTAGTTATCAGAATAAATGTGAGTGGATTAATCTTGAGTAGTAAAAAGAAAAAGATCTCACATCCGAAGACTGGTATATGTGGAATTCTCACATAAAATGAAATGACAAGAAAATCTTGGAAATAAAAGGAAAGGCAAAGATAAATTAGGCAAGTAGAGCGTGGAGAAGGCATTGTTAATATCATACACAGAAGAATTAAAGGTAAGAAGGCATTGAAAGATAGACGTTACACTATTCTCAGGCTGGGGCAAAACATATCTATGAAAATAATTGAAATTGAGTAAATAAAAAAGTTAAGTAAAAATTGAGTAAAATAAATGTGAATGAAATTTAATAAATTCAACTTATCTGATATATAATGGATATTCTATTGTGTAAGGAAAGAATGCCTCTTTCCAAATATTTCTGTAACATTTGTAAGAATCATTAAAAATAGCAATCTTATGAAAATGCTTTGATAAGTTTCCAATGGGAAACTCCATGATAAATTTTGTCACACGATAATATTAGAAAGTGCAATTAAAATTTCATTAATATATGCTATTTCTAGCAAAATAAAACAGAAAACATTATCCTAGGTAGAACATGTAAATTATCCTTCACGTTAAGAAACTATCAAAAAAGAACAGGACCCATCACATCCATCTCATGGGTTGTTCCCACAGCTTTGTGCCCACAGGTAAGGAAGTTCACTCTTTGAATCTTTTCACTGTGTGAGGAGATAAAGCCCAGATTTCACCATCTGTTTACTATGTGAACTTTGGAGGTTGTTTAACTTACTTAAGTCCACTTCCTCAGCTATAAACCAGAGCTAAGAATAATATCTACTGAGTTCCTGCTAGGGTTAAATTAGATATTTCACTTAAAGTACTTAGCAATGTTTCTATAGAAAGAATAAAAATGAATTACCTAATTCTTTAAAAAGGTAATTACAGAAAATAACCTAGAGGAAAATAGAGGAAATAGCATAATGCAGAACAAAGAAAACCTTATAAATTAAACAGAAAAACGGTTGACTTAATAAACTGGGATTTCTATATTGAGAAAAGAGGTTAATATTCAAATCTCACTAAAATCAGAGAAAACACCAAACACAATATTATATATTAGATGCTTTAAAATACTCATAGACTTTGATTCAGAATTTCCACTTCTAGAAAATATTCCTAAGGAAATAACTATAGAATTACATCACGATTCACAAATATACGTATTATTTATTTTAAGAAAATAATAGAAACAAACATCCATTAGTATGTAACTGATTTAATAACTTGCATTAACTCATTGCATAAATTATGCTAGAGACAAACAAAATCTATTTAGCATATTGCAGGGCATAAGAAAGGACTCATGATATAATAAATAGTAAAACTGAGCTAAAAAGCTATACTCTTAGATACTAATGTGATTTTAAAAATCTGTATGAATTCATAGGCACAGGGAACAGATATGTGTGTGTGTTTGTGTGTGTGTATGTGTGTACTGGGGAGAGGCACTGATAATGGACCCCAACATATTCACATACTCACAGTGAAGTGAAATACTTTTAGTAAGTTTGATTTTCTTTTGTCTTTTTAAAAAATTCCTAGTTTTGTGCAATGAGCATATATTGCTTTGGTGTTTTGGGGAAATTAGCATTAGAAGTTACCAGTTTTTTTTTTTCAAACCATGAATTAACGTGGAAATAATTGAAAATCTCCTCTCTCTCTGCCCCCTCCCCCTCGCTGTCTGGCTCTTACTCTCTCTTTTCTTTATCTCTTTATCTTCCCTCCCTCCCTCTTTCCTGCCTGTAAGACACTTTGCTGGACTGGGTAAAGTTGAAGGATTCTTGCACAAACAGGATTTGGCATGAGGAAACTTTTATGGATAAAGATTGTTTTTCAAAACTTGACAAGGAGCTATTTGGAGGGGAAAGTTGAACACATCTGTCATCCCCACCAGACACTCTTCTCACATTCATTTCTATCTTTCTTATACCTTGACCAGGTTTTACCTCCCACAATAATGAGGGGCCTTGAAGCTCTCCATGTTCCCAGATCATCCTAATAATAATTTTTTTTCTTGACCTGGCAGAGTCAAACCACATTTCTATGAATTTAAATGTAACTTACATACATAGCTTATTATTTTTTTAAAAAAAACCCAGCTATATGTTTCAGTTCCTTTCTCACTTAGGAAATAGGAGTGGAAACTGAAGTCCATTCAGCAGTACTTACTTTGTTAGTTTCCCGCAACAGTCAGAAGAAAAGATCCAGCTTCTGAAAAATTGCATAAGTATCATACAGAGGATTCGTTTCTCTTATATGTACCCTGACTTTTTAAAATTGACTTGAATCTTACACTTTTTAAATTTTTTGTTTTAAATCTCATATCAATTTAGGATTACTTTATGCCTAACAGCAAGTGATCTAGTAAAGGAATAAACCTGTTCCGGGTCATCTCAAGGAAAACACTTGATCTTCCTGTACAGCAGCATTCTCTTCTGTAAAAGGAGAAGTTTATTTGCGTAAATTCTCTCGGTTGTTCTGGAAGGATTAAATAGCCAATGTCTGGAAGCAACATGAGCGATTCTGAAAATAAGGCTCTGGGAATCCGTGATTTTCTTTCTCAGAAGGATTGATTGCTTCAGCATTGGAACTTGCGTGCACTATGTGTAGAAGGCTAGGAGTGAGGTTCTTGTCTCGAGAAAGGAATTTGTTTATTTAACAAACACATATGTAGTGCTTACTGTGTGCCAAGGACCATTCAAAGCTCTTCACAGATTTTAACTAATTTAATCCTTGCAATAACTCTATGAAATAGGCACTACTGTTATATTCATTTTAAAGGGTTTCATTTTATATTCATTTTGTAGGGAAACTGAGCCCCAGAATGATTAAGCAATTCACTCTAAATATAACATTTACTAAGTGATAGAGCAAGGATGTAAACCCAAGTCACCTGTGTCTAGATCCCATGTTTCCAACCATGATGCTATGCCACTTCAAAGGAATTTTCAAGAATTCACTGAAAGTCACCCCCATTCTGTACTGTAGAGGTTGGTTTATTTTAAAAATAATCTTACTACCGTTGCCTACTTCCTGATTACTAGTCAATATTTATCTCACACGTGAAAGTGAATCCTGAACTTAACCTTTCAAGGGTGATTCTTCCTCTTAAATGCCATCATCCATGAACTAACCTAACCCTTCACATCACATTTTCTTGAATGTATTTTATGTACAGGTTGAGAACTGTCAACAAGAGAGAGGAAAAGTCTTTTCAGTGGATCCAGCGGGGAGGAATCTCAGCCCAAATCCACATACACTTAGGAAAACCTCTAAGGAGAGGGAAATTGTTTTGAGGATTTTAAATCTATAAGCTCAGCAGATTCCGCACTGTGCTGATGGACAAGATTCACTTGACTAGCCCCGCCTCAATGTAACACCATCTTCTTGGCCCTTAGTGAAATTAGCTTGACTGCAGATGACATTCAGCATTTGATCAAATTTAATGTAATGCAGCTGGAGTTCCAGATAAGATTAATTAATTTCCAAAATGTCGCTGTTTTTCCTAACATGAAACTTGGGCCGATCATGGCTTTCTTTGCTTCAAACGTTAATGCAAGTCTAAGTACCTGCTTTTCAATCCAATAAAAGAGAAATCCTGAAATGTATGTCAACATCAAGCCATTTCATTTCTCTCTGAATACATACATAAAATTAAATGCCATCAACCTCAGAATCGGCTGCAGGGTTCAGAATAAAGCAATCTCCTTGAAATAACTGCTATCTGTAAGAGCTATAATAAAGCATGTGAACATCATCTCTGACTGCATTCAGTGACTTAGTATGATATTCTTAGAGTCTTGGTGGCACTTTACAATCAGAATTGTTCTTTAATAAACTCTTTCCTAATGGCTTAATTCCCCTTACTCAATAATTAATTTCATAATCCATTTAAAGGGCAAGTAAGTATTGTTCTCTTTATAAGCTGAAGGAAAATGTGGTAAGTCATCAAATTGGAAAAGTGGTTATTAAGGTGAAGGCAAAAAAAAAAAATTAATGACAACAATGTTAAAAATCAAACATAGAATAGACAAGAAAACAGATATTTAAAAACTCCTGTAGGCAGTGAAAAACGCTCCCTAGTTTTATTTTTAACTACGTAGACAATTATAAAATGCCCTTCACCAAATTCCTGCATGCCTTCTGTTTTTTATTTTTTGGAGAACAGTTGGTTTGTACAGGCTACTTAGGTCAAACCAAGGAGTTTTAGGTAGATGGAAGGATGGTGTGTATATACTTCTGCTGTAGTAATGCACTCATCTAGACACCCTCCATACAGGTGAGATCTAAATGGCTTCTCAGCTCCACAGTTGCCCTGCTCTACTTGCTTTCTTGAAACTGTCAGCATCTCCAACAGCTCAGCAGTGCATGTAGCCTGTGAACTGCAGCTCAAGGGCAGCAGTGGGCATCTGTTCTCACTCTCTGGGTATGAGCCCTGTTTCCTTTTGGCTCCTGCATCTCATGTTTATGCAATATCTCTTTAAATAATTAATTGCTTCCATTAAAGCTCCTCTGTTTAAAGTACCTAAAATAACTCAATTTTCCTGGATGGATGCTAACCTTAATTTCAGCAGACTCATAGAAAATAAATGATACTTCTTTTATCTTAATCATTAGGAACCATTCTTCTACTGGCAAGTACTTTCAGAAGGGGTTTCCAGAATGGGTTTTAGCAGGTTTTCTTTAAACTGCTAGAGGTAGTTTAAAAGCTGTTACCAAGCAATGATTAATCAATTTCATTTATTCACCAAACATTTACTGGTTGCGTTTATCATATACATGCAACATTTATTCCTAGCTTTTAAAAGCTTTTCTTTCATATTTCCTACTTAGTCTTAACTAGACCACAAAACAAGAATTTGTTATGAAGTAGAAATAAATGCTGGTTTTATTTAAGACCTCTAGTTCGCAAGGAATAAAGCAACTCTGATTACTCTAAGCAAAACAATAAGGCAATTAAAAATCTTGGAACTGTTAAAGGAGCTTGAAACAGCTAGAAAATTGCCAAGCATCTGTAAACTTCTAAAGTATGTTTTGAAACATCACTGAATAAAATAAACTTAAATTCTACAATGGACTTTGCAATCTGCTAACACCACTAGATAGAGTGTTGCTTTCAACTTCTGTAAGGCTCATGGAAATCTCAGTGGATAGTGCAATGCATGATCAGTCTGGAGAATAAGAAGCAGCTGCAGGGAACTAGAGACAAGTGGCCAAGACGTGCAAAGCCAGCCTACCTGAACTTGAACCCTGGCTCTGCCAGTCATTACCTAGAGTTCTAGGGTATAGCTTTCTTATGCCTGAGACTGATGGCTAAAATTATAATTATTGAGTCAAAATTCATAGGGTTGTGATGAGGATTACATCTAAAGTACTTAGAATAGTATCTGGGAGATAGTAAACATTCAATAAATGGTATTATTAACAGTTATTATTATAGCAAGTAACCTGGAGTCTAATGAGTAATTTACCTCTGACCAATCAACCACTTCGAACTTGCTCCTCCCCCTTCCCTCTGTCTGTTTTCCTTCCTTCTTTCTTTCCTTCCTCCTTCCTTCCCTTCCTTTCTTCCTCTCTCCTGCCTCCTCTCTTTCCTTTCTTTGCTCCTTATCCTCCCTCCCTCCCTCCCTCCCTCCTTCCCTCCCTCTCCATCTTCTTTGCTTCCTTTCTTCACTCCCGCTCTGTCCTCCTTGTTTGCAAGTAATTATGTCTTTCTGTTGGCTTTTACCTCTCTTCCTCCCTCTCTTCTTTCCTTCCTTCTTTCTTTCCTCCTTCCCTCTCCTCCCTCTTCTTTCCTTCTTTCTTTCTTCACTCTCATCCTGTCCTGCTCCTCTGTTTGCATGTTATTCTTTTTGCTAGCCTTTACTGCTCTCTCCATCACCCCACTGTCTCCATTTGTCTGCCTTCAGTCTTCCCACCTCTATTTTTCCTCACCATCTTCCACTCATTGCCATCAGTCTCATTAGTGTCCTTCTTCAGTTTGTTATGATCTGTTTAAAATGCATATTTCATTACTTATTTTAAATAATCAAAAATTTTTATACCTCTGGATTAAAAAAAACAAGTAAAAGGAGGCAGGAGAAATGTTTTACTTCATTAAAAACAAATCCCTCAGATCTAACTTAAACCATTTTAGACTTGCCATTGCCCAGGTTGGCAGCAACAAATGGAGATTTCTTCCCTTTCACTATGATAAAACATCAAGGGCTTCCTAGCAGGAAAGAGAGACAGAGGAGTTAGGACTTCTACAGGCTCTAATAGATTAGCACCTTCAGTCTGAACTTTGCTCAAATACACAGGAAACTGGGCTGGGTGCAGTTACTCATGCCTGTAATTCCAGGACGCTGGGAGGCCATGGCAGCCAGATCACTTGAGATCAGGAGTTCAATACCGGCCTGGCCAACATGGTGAAACCCCAACTCTACTAAAAATACAAAAAAAAAAAAAAAAATTATCCAGGTGTGGTGGCATGCACTTGTAGTCCCAGGTACTTGGGAGGCTGAGGCATGAGAATCCCTTGAACCTGGGAGGCAGAGGTTGCAGTGAGCAGAGGTCGTGCCACTGCACTCTATCCTGGGGGGCAGAGCAAGACTCTGTCTCAAAACCAACAAAGCAAACGAAACCAACCCACGAAACAGACAGACAAATAAACCTCACAAAACACAGGAAATTGGTCAGTGCACAAGACTCTGGGGCCAGATAACCCAGGCAGCTCACAGCACTAAGCAGGGGACTGGCTGAGTAGAGATCTGACTTGGAGGGCAGCCATGGCCAGGCAGTTGCAGGGAGATTTCCTGTTATGGGGGAAGAGGAGAACTAGAGGCCCCCCAGGGCTTTTCCTCCTCTGGGATTTTATGAGGCTGGGAATCTTGTGTCTGTTAGGTAAGCATATCTGTAGTGACGCATCTGTCTCTACTTGCTTGTATTTCAGAGCAATTAAGGAGACTTTAAACATGAGTGAGGATAGAATGACCAAGAAAAACTCAAGTGCATTCCAAGTGCCCTTGCTGTCATGCATGCTTGGGAGGGCCAATATCCTTGTGCATTTGTTCACTTATTTAGTGGAAGGCACACTAGAATATGGGCACAAGGAGTCACTTGGTAGACAGGAAACTTTTTATTAAGAGATGCCTATGAGGAAGCTACTTTATAAAAAGTCAGAATTATTTCTTGTATAAAATATTTATATCACTTTTAATAACACATAATGATCCCTATGATAATATAAACAGAAGTGAAATCTGAATGGAAACAACATTTTATTTTCCTTCCGTCATTGACAGCCTCCCACTTGGTAGCTACTTATTTTAGGGATGTCACAAAATGATCCACAGCCTATCCCTGTCACCCGGTATGTGGAATTCTTAGAATTAGAATGAAAACCTGTGTAAGTACCAGAGCTCAAATACTTAACAGAATAATTACAATGTAGCCAGTGTTTCCACTTCCTTATATGTTATATTTTCGTCAGAATTCTTAATAAAATGACAATTGAAGAAGCTGACTGAAAAGCCACTATCTTCAAGTACTCCTGGTCTTGAATTCCCTCGTGTTTCTGACGTTTATAATGTTGCTTGCAGGACACTTTCATCCACTGTACTAGTTTGCATCTGTAGAGTGTATTTAGCTTCATAAAGGTCTTTTACGTGCATCATATGATTTTGCATTTGTGGAGTACTTTAGGGTTTATGAAGCACAGTCACCTAAATGGTATCACCTGAGTTTCACAACAATCTTAGTGTATTCATGAGGGGCCAACTGAAAATCGGCAATTTTAAAATATCCCCAGGTTGCAAAGCTAAGAGGGAGGAGGTAACCAGCTGTTGTAACGAAGCCACATTAGAAACCTGGGCTTCTCATTCCTTTTCCCACAGCAAACCACCAACCAGTACAAAAAACCTTTGCAGATTTATGCAAAGAGGCAACGATGCACAGAATCTGAACAGAAGTTATGACAAAATTTCCACAAGCTGGGCACAGCCCTAAGCATAAGTCAGGGTAGGAGTGTCGCCCTTTTCCACATTAAATCATTCCAGCTATATGAAGCACATTAAGATGACAACAGCAGGACACTGCCTTGATTTAGAACTGAGCCACACACCTGTTCATCTAAATATAAACAAATTTGTAACCTGAGCTCGTGGCAGTCACTTGATGGTGAGCAAGTGAAAGCTGGGGCTGGTGCCTGCCTGCAACCTGGCTCTGGGCTCACAAATGCACAAGGGCCAAGGAAGTACCCTGCCAACAGGATATTTGGCATTGTGTCTGGTGGTCACAGTGATCTTCTATCTCACCAGAGAGATTATAATTACGATCCTTCTTATCCGTATTGTTATTTTTAAGTGTGCTTAGTTTGCTCTTGTGGGTCAACTTGTACCCAGCTTGTTGAATGTTCCAGGCCTTCTTGGTTCATGTATGTGCAAGTTGCCTGAGCTGCTGTGTTTAAAGAAAGCTTTTTCTCAGGGAACTTGTTTGCTGGGCTCCAAAACACTAAATTAAATCTTATTGTCTGTGTGAAGGCAATATTCTTTCAGGTTATAGAGTCCTTGATTATTCAAAGTAGGTAACTATTTCTTGATACTATCTATCATTCCTCTTTCTGTTGTTGCTCTGAGGGAAGGAGACTGTGCTGGGGCCCTTGGAAAAGTTGCACATTATCCTTTGCAGGTGGGATACTACAGAGGCGATGCAGATGACAGTAACCCAGTGGCAGGCATGTCATTGTGCATGTGGTAGAACTGGACAGAACTGGGAGACTTGATTGGTCTGATTGGCCAAAGCCTATGATTATCAGCATGTTATGAAAGCATTATTTCTAGATGCAAAGAACCAGCAGATAAGTTTCTTAATTCTCTTTGAAAATAACTATGAATCTTTAATGCAATCCCAAAAGATTTTCATGTCGAAAATTTTAAACACACAGAAAAGCACCAAAGAAATTTAAAAAGTGTTTCCATTTTTTGATTAACTTATATGTCCCCCACCCCTACCTTGTAATTTTGTGAATTTCACCAAAATATCTTCTAATGTGAATAAATGTCTTTGAATTCTTGTGATAAATCTTGAGTATGGTAAAATAGACATATTTCAATATAGATGGAGATGTAGAGATCGATGTATAAATGTAGACAGGTCTAGCAGTAGTGACCATAGAGGTGTGTAGATCAGTTCTCCCATTGAGAGTTCAGGCTGCAATGAGTAGCTGGCAGACACCCTTACCTGCCGCCATTTTGGATCCTTCTTATTCATTCAGTGGCCACGCTCTCACTGGTCTGCTGTCAGCCAATGTCCGAGTGTGGCAGGAGTGTGGGCTATTTTTGCTGCTTCCCATCCTCCACCAAAAGAGTAAATCAAAACAAAATTGCAGCCCAGGGGAATGGTAAAGCTTAATGCTACCATTGAAAACCTGGAAGATGCAAGGGTGGTGGTCCCCCTTATATCCCCACTTCATTCACCAGTCCAGCCCTTGCTGAAACTAAATGAACTCTAAAAAATGACTACAGATAAAGTCAGTCAAGTAGCCCTAATCACAGTTGCTGTACAGATGTGGTATCAGTGCTAGAGTAGATTTATCCAGGCCTCGAGTGTATGACATGTGGCCATTGACTTGTGGAATATATTGTTTTCTATTCCACTCAGAACAGATGGCCAGAAACAGTTCACATTCGTGAGGAACTGATAACAATAATTACAGTTTTGCCTCACAGGTATGTTAACTCTCCCTTTTTCATAATACAACCTGAAGAGATCTTGAACAGCTCCGTATCCTGAGGAACATCATATTGATACCATACATTGATAGCATCATGTTGATGTGGCAGCATGAGCAAGAAGTTGTTAGTATGTTGGACACCCTCATAAGATACATGCATTCTAGGGGTATGGAAGGTAAACTCAATGATAAGTCAAGGACCTGTCACTTCAGTAAACATCTCAGGGATCTAGATGTCAAGGAATTTCTAGGACATAACTTCCAACATACAAGCCAAATGGTCATATCCTGCATTACTAAGATGACAGGTAGCACAGCTCCTTATAAACCACCTCAGGTCCTGGAGGCATCACATTCTGTACCTGGGTCTTTGGACTACTGCCTCAGCTCATACACTAGGTGACAAGGAAGCCTGGTGATTTTGGGTGAGGCTTAAAAGAAGAAAGGACTCTATAATAGGTCAAGCTGTGGTATAAGCGGTTCTGCCATTTGGGGCATACAGTCCAGCAGACTATAAGTTATGGCTTCTTCCAAGGTACCGGGAAGTTCATGTGCCCAGAGATGAGCAGGGGAGAAGAGAAATCTTCATTCCATGGGTAACTGATTCTGACCAGGAGGAGAAGGTAAGGCTTTACCCAGTAGGAAAATGTGTATGGAACCCAGGTGACTCACTTGGGCACCAACTAGTACATTTTTTGCTTCGTTGTAACCATAAACTGATTTGTTTGGCAACCTCAGGCTGAGAATGGTCTGATGACCAGTGTTCAGACCCCTAGACAATAAGGGTTTGTGTCACACTACCAGGTAAGCCATTAAGACCTGCTGAGGTGGTAACACAGGAAAGGGAAAATTTAAATAGGTAGTGAAAGGGGAAGAGAATGAGTACAAGGTATGCCCTCAAGTCCTAATGCAGAGATGGGGGCTGCAGTTTATCCTGCTAGTCTCTTCCTCCTGTGTTTCTCTTCAGAAAGAGAAGCTCTAGACACTGTAGTGGAGCTGTTTCCCAAATGTATGCGGAAGTGGCTACATCTGACATGTGGTTCCTGGTGGTCATTAACCTGTATCATTCAGATCTCACCTAAAGATCAGCTGGTAGATCCAGGGTCATTGACAGAAAGCCTCCAGGGGTCACCCATTTGAATTCCCCACAGTGTCCAGGTGGTGGTCATGCTTTCTTCTGGCCACTCCCAGCCAATGACTGAGCAGGGCAGGTGTAGTGATCTGGGCAACTCCTACCTCATGAAGGGTTCCTTTGAGTACTTTGCCCTAGAGCTCCTCATCAGCCTGGTCAGGACTTTCTCTGAGTTGCTCTGCAACCTGAGTGTCCTACCCAATTCTCTTCCTTTCCCTCACTGCTTTCAGGGTGTCAGGCCAGCAATGCAGATGGAAGCCTCTCCATGCCTTCTTCTGTTTTATCCCCTCCACCCTTATTTACCCTTCAGAGACATTTCCCTGAAGACTTACTTCACTTGCATGTCTAATCAAACCTTGGCATTTCCTTTGCAGAGACTTGAAGTTACACACTGGATTTAAAGCTTAAACCTTGGCTTCAAGACTTTCTTTCACTCTCCTGCAGTTCTTCCCCTCAGGTGTGCCTTCCTTGAACCCGGCAATATAGACAGCTGCAGGCAGGGCTGGCCTCATGGGCATGCAACCTGTGCACTGGCACCAAGCACCATGCTGAGAAGGGCACAGTGCTTGGTTTAATGCTCTGCTGTTACTATGATTTTCTAGGGCTGTTGCAACAAAGTTCCACAAACTGGGGGCCATAAGCAACAGAAATGGATTGTCTCACAGGTGCGAGCAGGGTTGGTTCCTTCTGAAGCTGGCAGGGAGAATGTGTTCCATACCTCACCCCCAGCTTCTTACGGTTTGCTGTCATACTTTGACATGCCTTGACTTGCAGATGCATCACCCTAATCTCTGCCTTTATGTTTGATATGATTTGGTTATGTTCCCAACCAAATCTCATCTTGAACTATAGTTCCCATAATCCATATGTGTTGTGGCTGGGATCAGGTGGAAATAATTGAATCATGGGGCAGTTTCTCCTGTCCTGTTCTCCTGATAGTGAGTGAGTTCTCATGAGATCGGAAGGTTTTATAAGGGGCTTTTCCCCCTTTTGCTCAGCACTTCTCTTTGCTGCCTCCATGTGAAGAAGGACATGTTTGCTTCCCCTTCCACCATGATTGTAAGTTTCCTGAGGCCCCTAGCCATGCTGAACTGTGAGTCTATTAAACTTATTTCCTTATAAATTACCCAGTCTTGGGTATGTCTTTATTAGCAGCGTGAGAACAAACTAATACAAAATACAAGTCGGGCTTGGTGGCTCACGCCTGTAATCCCAGCACTTTGGGAGGCCAAGACGGGCAGATCTCCTACCTGAGGTTGGGAGTTCAAGACCAGCCTGACCAATGTGGAGAAACCCTGCTTCTACTAAAAATAATAATAATAATACAAAATTAGCCAGGCGTGGTGGTGCATACCTGTAATCTCAGATACTTGGGAGTCTGAGGCAGGAGAATTGCTTGAATTCAGGAGATGGAGCTTGCAGTGAGCCCAGATTGCCATTGCACTCCTACCTGGGCAACAAGAGTGAAACTCCAGCTGAAAACAACAACAACAACAAAAATAAAAATAAAAAGAAAGAAAGAAAAGCACGTGGTGTTTTGTGTCTCTGTGTTCAAATTTCCCCCTTTTAGAAGGATGAAGTCATATTGGATTAGGGCCCAGTCTAATGATCTCCTTGTAACTTAACTAATAACATCTTTAATGACCCTATTTCCAAATAAAGTCACATTCTGGAATACTGAGGGTTAGGTCTTCAATATATAAATTTTAGGGGAGATGCAGTCATCCTATATTAATCAACACCTTGAAATTCCTAGTAGTTTTGCACTAAACCCCATAGATAGTACAGCCAGTTTGGCTCTGGCCTTCTGCTTCCAGGCTTTAACTTACCTTAAAATCTTGGCTCTCAGGAGAGAATGAATTTTTTTTTCACATAATTACAGCAAAAGTCTTCCTGGGAGCTTGATTGGCTTAGACTGGATCATCTAACCATTTCTAACCAATCCTTATGGCAATAAAGATGCTGCCTCTGAGTGGTCAGGCCTGGGGCTTGGATCCCCGGATCACATTGCCTGTGACTACGGAGGGCAGCCCAGTCTTCGCTCTGCTCTAGCGCTCTTGACAGGTTTAGGACCAGGCTTATGCTAGCTTTACAGAATGACATTTATAGCTTTCCTGTTAATTTTGTAGTCTTAAATGGTTTTTGTTGTTTAATATTTTTCTGTGACTTGAAAGCCTAAGCACAGAAAAAGCACCAGTGAAGTCTGCTGCGTTTCACTTGACAACTTGATAACATTTTCTATCATTATTAATCTCAGTTTTCTATTTTTTTGAGTCAAATTTTAACATTTATGTTTTCTTTAAAATTTTGTTCATCACTGAATTGGCAAATTTAAAACTTTTCTTCTGTGTATAATTCTTTAGGTGTGTTATGAGCTGTCGTGCTGTCCACCCCCTCCCAATTCATATGTTGAAGCCCTAAGCCCAGTAACCTCAAAATGTGAAGGTATTTAGAGATACGGGTTTTTTTTTTCTTTCTTTTTTTTTTTTTTTTTTTTTCGAGTTGGAGTTTTGCTTTTGTTGCTGAGGCTGGAGTGCAATGGCATGATCTTGGCTCACTGCAACCTCTGCCTCCTGGGTTCAAGTGATTCTCCTGCCTCAGTCTCCTGAGTAGCTGGGATACAGGCATGTGCCACCATGCCTGGCTAATTTTTTGTATTTAGTAGAGAAAGGGGATCACCATGTTGGTCAGGCCGGTGTCGAACTCCTGACCTTAGGTGATGCACCCGCCATGGCCTCCCAAAGTCCTGGAATTATAGGCATGAGCCACTGCACCTGGCGTGATAGGATCTTTAAAGGATAATTGAGGTAAAATGTAATTATTAGGGCGTGCCCTAACCCAATTGGACTGGTGTGCCTATGAGGAGGGTAGATCTCCTGTTAAATATTATTACCACAAAACAAAAGTAAAACACAAAAACACAAGGACATTTTTGGAGGTGATGGATCTGTATCACCTGATTATGGTGATAGTTTCATGGGCTGATGCATATATTCAAACTCAGCAAATTGTATACATTAAACGTGTGCAGTTTTGTATATTAATTATACCTCAAGAAGGCTGTTTAAGAAAATAAGAGGAGATTGGGACACAGATCACACAGGGAAGAACAGGAGAACACAGGGAGAAGAGGGCCACCTCCAAACCAAGGAGAGAGACACTGAAAGAAACCTATCCGGCTCACACCTGACCTCAGACTTCTAGCCTCCAGAACATGCAAAAATACATTTCTGTCGTTTAAGCCATTCGGTCTCTGGTATTTTGTTACAGAAGCCCTAGCAAATTAACACAATATGTAAGGCTTAGTACTTGTGTTTTCTTTTATTTTCTTAGGTTAATTAGATTTATATGTTTAGAAAGCATATTTAATTAAAATAACTTCTGAGGCTTTCCACGTTTGATAATATCTTTCTGTTTCTCTTCTCCCATCTTGTTACCGATTTCCTATTTCACAGCCATTTTGCATCAACACTTACTGGACCTTGCTTCATTGCTTTCTGTCATTTTGCATTGTGAAAAGAATTTTCATATGAAACTCATACTTTATCCTGTGTAGACAACCTTTTTATTTTATGCCTGTATTCTCTCAGTTTATTGCTTCCTTTATTTTTGAAATACAGTCATATTGAATTAGTCAGGATTCCCCAGAGAAATAGAACTAATAGGATGTATCTATATAAAAGAGGATGTTTATGATGGAAATTGACTCCTGCAATGAAGGAGGCTGAGAAGTCCCACAGACTGCCATCTGCAAGCTGGAGAAGCTGGAAAGCTGGTGGTATAATTCAGCTCAAATCCAAAAGCCTGAGAACTGAGGGGATTGTTGGTGTAAATCCCTGAGTACAAAGATCTGAGAACCAAAGAGTACTGTCTGGGGGCAGGAGAAGATAGATGGCCAAGCTCAAGAAGATAGAGAGAATTCAGCCTGCTTCCACCTTTTTGTTGTAGTCAGGCCCTCAGTGAATCTGCTAACACCCACCCACCCCCACTGTGGTGGTGAGGACCATCTGCGTTTCTCCAGACTACCAATTAAAATGCAAATCTCTTCCAGAAACTCCCTGACAGATACACCCAGAGATAATGTTTTACCGGTGAACAGGGCATCTCTCAGCCTCGTCAAGTTGACAGATAAAATTAACAGTCACAGATATTATAAGAATATATGAGACTGGGTGCGGTAATGCCTGTAATTATGCCTGTAATCCCAGCACTTTGGGAGGCCGAGGTGGGCGGATCACTTGAGGTCAGGAGTTTGAGAGCGACCTGGATAACATGGTGAAACCCCATCTCTACTAAAAATACAAAAATGAGCTGGACGTGGGGGCACATGTTTTTAATCTCAGCTACTCGGGAGGCTGAGGCAGGAGAATTGCTTGAACTTGGGCAATGCAGGTTGTAGTGACCTGAGGTCATGCCACGGCACTCCAACCTGGGCAACAGAGCGAGACTCCATTTCAAAAAAAAAAAAAGTTTTTATTTATTTTGTTTGGCAATTAGAATCCCTCTTACCTGAAACCTCAAACATGTCTTGAATTCAGGAAATCTTTCTCATGCTATTTTGAATATTATGTCTCATCTTTTTCCTTTGTCTTCTTTTTCTTAAACTGCTGTTACATGTGTGCCATAGTTTCAAGGTATCTCTTCCATGTCTCTTATCTTTTCTCTCATCATTTTTATATATTCATCCTTAATTCTCAGTTGCTGACTAATCTGTGAAGCACATCTTCTGCTTTAATAGGTTAGGGTTTTATGTGATTCTAATAAAGGTTTCACCACCTCCATCACAATTTTAAATCTGAAAATGGGCATTTCTTCCACATCTCAGATGACTGCTTCTTAGTGTTTGGCTAATATAGGTTCATAGATGTAATGTTCTCTTTTACTTTTCCCCAAATATTTTTTCTTTTATTGTAGAAAATTTGATTGATGATAAAACTGAGGAATATTTATTTGAGTTTTTGTATTGGCTAATTCCTCTTAACTTGAAGCTCCTTTTATATGTCTGGTTATTTTTCTCCGTTCTTACACGCTCAAGTTTTCCTAATATTGAAAATTCTGGTGCATTCTAACCAATATTTTGTAGTCCCTTCTTGGATGTTTTAGGCTCAGAGAAGGGGAAAGGAACAATTTCTATGTATAATAATTATATTTACCAGGTAGTAATATGTATTGTGAGAGGTAGTGAGAGCCGAGGTAGTGAAAGTAGCAACTTCACCACTGCCAAGGAGTCTGTTTTGTTTTGCTACTCTTTCTTGTTGAGGTTAGACTATTCTTCCATTCTCTACCCTAGCTCTCATCATTGGGATATATTGTGGCATTGCCTCCACTCTTTGGCCAGTAAATCGGTTTGGGATGAATTTACATCTGGTTGAATGAACACTTTTGAGGAAATGCCTTATGTTGTTGTAGGTACTTGCTATACTCCTGGGCTCTGGTATGCCACCTTCCCTGCCGCATCAATAGTCCCCAGCCCTGCTTCACTGACAGCCCTTTCTTTGGAAGTTGTGATATGCCAATGTGATCAAGTCAATTTGCTCCCTCTCTCATGTGTAGGAGGCTTTTCTTTTCTTTAACATATGGTGAATTGCATATTGGCTAATCATCCCCTTAATTTTAGATCTGACTATACAGTGTGTTGAAGAAATCCTGGTTTCTGACTCATGGACAGTAACTTTTTCTGGTGTCTATTACTTGTACAGAATTTTTCCAATGTTATTTTTCTTTTGACTATTTAAGCAAACATGCTTAAGCTGTCAATAATGCTGTAACAAATCCTTACTGAGCTTTATTTTGGTGAAAGTAATTTATGGTAAGAGTCCTTTTTTTTTTCCAGTAATAAACCTAAGAAATGCATCCCTATACTATAATCACATTAATTACTATTGATAGTAAATGTGGTACTTCAGAGGAAGGCCATATGCTTTAGTTTCAAACATAACCTGAGCCTTTACTAGCTGTGAGACCTTAGGAAAATCATAAAGATTCTCAGAGCTTGGCTCCTTCCTCTGTGAAACAGAGACAGCAATATTTGCAGGATGTTTTTGAAAATTTGATAATAACTGCAAACATACATTGAGTGCCTACCATTTGCCAGGCACTGTACTAATATATACATGTATCTATATATAAGTATATATAATCATATATGTTATATACAATACAAAATGTTATATATAAAAATATATGTTAAACACAATGTCATATGATATACTATATGATATGTAATTACAAGCCTTCACAACAGCTACCTACAAGGTAGGTACTATTAATGTCCCCGTTTTATAGGTTATGCTTATGAAGCACAGAAAGGTTAAATAAGAACCTTGATAATACAAGGTTTAAGTAGTACAACTACTGAATGATGAAACCAAGGTATAAACCAAGACAGACGGGCTCTTAAGTACCTGCCTCACTGCCTCCCTAATGACATCAATCACCTCGTACAGTGTATGTCTATACCTCACCAATAATACGTCCTCCAAATAAGAGAGGAGCTACAGATGCAATTGTTGCATAGCCAGTGTTTTCATGTGCATAAGTACACACACACAGACCCATTTACAAGTTATGCAATATTGTGTGTTTACAATATGCACACATCTAAAATATGGTTATCCTGGGAATAAGTGAACATACATATTAATTAAATCACAACATAAAAATTTTATGTGGAATGCTAGAAAGACACCTTGGAGAGATAAATAGTCAATAGATATTTGACTTTTGGTTACTCATTTATCTCCATGAAGACAATAAGAATGAAATGCTAACATATTGCCATAACTATTTTTTAGATGTTAAATAGAATGTGATCAGTAATTTTCTTAAACTCTTTAGATACTCCTTTTGTTCAGTGTAATCTCAGTGTTTTATATGATCATAGGCCAAAATCTCTTGCAAACGACTTTTTCATGTTGGTTGCTCCATTTCTCCCTAGTCTTCTTCCTTCCCACTTCCCTTACTTCCTTCTTTCAATGCTTTCTTCTTTCTTTTTTTTAAATTTAATATTGTGAGCATCACTGGAGTGCTTCCTTTAAGCCACTTAAATATACAGTGTAGGAGTGACAATTAGCATTTGCACGTCTGATAACTTTCACCTAAGTATTGCATTTTTATTTCATAAAAGATACTTCTTTATACATTTTACTTATTTTAAAGATATTTTATTTTATCGATAGTATTATAGCAAAATTCCTAATAAATATAAGAGAACATGAATTTTTGAATAATGTAATTATAAAAAAATCCAAACTTTTACCCCTAAATTTTGCTTCTGGAAGTGCTCCTGGAGAGTTAATTGTGACAGACTAACTATTTTGTAGAATAAATTACAGAGTTCTTTAGCAAATAATTGGGAACAACAGAAATTTCAAAGAGTAGTGAGATATATAATATAATGGGATAATTGTGTAATAATATTATTGTATAGTAGTATAAGGAAATGATAATAGCTATGAATATTGACATTAAGGATATTTATAATATATTGAAATGTGAAAAATAGATGAGTATGAAGCAGTACATATAAAAAGACATTTTGTGAAAAACTATATTTTCATATAGAGAAATCATATACATATGTCAAAATGTTAACTGATTTTTTCCTGATTATTAGAGGATATGTTACTGATATTTTCATAAATGTTTTCTTTTAGAACAGCTTTAAATTTACAGAAAAATTATGAAGATGGAAGTTTCCATATATACCACATCAGTTTTCTTTATAATCAACACACAGTAGTATAGTTCATTTGTTATGAACCAATACTGATACATTGTTATTAACTACAATCCATTCTTTATTCAGATTTCCTTAGTTGAACCTAAATTCCACTTTTATTTCTAGGGTCTCATCCAGGAAATCACATTACATTTAGTCACCACCATGTTTCCTGAATCTTCTCTTGGTTGTCAATTTCTCAGACTGTTTCTTATGACCTTGAGAGTTAGGAGGGAAACTGGTTAGATATTTTGTAGACTGTTGCTCAGTTGGGATCTGTCTGAAATTTTCCAGCACTATGTGCTGAAAAGACAATCATTTTGCCATTAATTTACCTTTATTATTTTGTCAAAGATCAGCTGACTGTATTTGTGTGGTTCTAATACCGCATGTTCTACTCTGTCTCACCAATATTTATGTCTGTTCTTTTGCCAATGCCACATTGTCTTGATTGTTGAAGCTTCATAAGTCTTACAATCAGGTACTGTGAGTCTTTCAATGTTACTCTTCTTCAGTCTTGCTTTTGCTGTTGGAAGGTTTTTGTGTTTCAGTATAAACTTTAGAATCAGTTTGTCAACATATACAAAACAGGTTGTTGGGAGTTTGAGATTGTATTAAATCTGTAGATTAGGTTGAGTTGAAATAGTATGTTACTAAAGAGTCAATCCATAAAAACTGATCAACTCTCCAATTGTTTAGTTCGTTGTTGATGCCTTTAATCAGAGAATTGTAGTTTTTCTCATATGGGTCTTGCACATATACTGTTAGATTTGTACCTAAGTATTTAATTTCATTTAGGTATTAATGTAAATTATATTTTTTCTTTGAGGTAGGGTCTCACTCTGTCACCCGGCCTGGAGTGCAGTGGTGCAAACAGGCTCACTGCAGCCTCCATCTCCTGGGCTCAGGTGATCCTTCCACCTCAGTCTCCAGAGTAGCTGGGACTACAGGTGTGTGCCACCATGCCTGGATAATTATAGTATTTTTAGTAGAGACTGGGTTTCACCATGTTGCCAAGGCTGGTCTAGAACTCCTGGGATCAAGTCATCTGCCTCCCTTTGGCCTCCTAAAGTTCTGGGATTACAGGTGTGAGCCACTGTCAATAGATTGTATTTTTAAAAATTTAAGTTTCAATTGTTTCTTGATGGTATTAGAAAAAACATTTGATGTTTATATCTCAACCTTTTGCCCTGTGACTTTGCTATAATGACTTAGTAGTTTCAAGAGATTTTTGTTGATTCTTTGAGATTTTCTGTAGAGAGAATTATGTCATCTGCAAATAAAGACAAATTCATTTCCTTCCTTCCAAACTCTCTCTCTCTGCATTTTTTGAAATGAAGCCTCACTCTGTCGCCCAAGCTGGAGGGCAGTGGCAGGATCTCGGCTCACTGCAACCTCTGCCTCCCAGGCTCAAATGATCCTCCCACCTCAGTCTCCCGAGTAGCTGCGACCACAGACGCACACCACCATGCCTGGCTAATATTTTGTTTGTTTGTTTTTAGTAGAGATGGGATTTCACCATGTTGTTCAGGCTGGTCTCGAGCTCCTGAGCTCAAGTGATCTGCTCTCCTCAGCCTTCCAAAGTGCTGAGATTACAGGTCTGAGCCACCGAGCCTGGTCTGAACCTGTATATTATTTACTTTGTTATATATTCTTATTATTACAGCTAAGCCTTCCAGTATGACACTTATTAAGGGCAGTGGAGAGCACATCCTTGTGGGAGCTGTTCATAATCTTGAAAGGCACAAACCCAAATGCCATAATCCTCAGTGCTAAAATCCTGAAAGATGAAAATCCCGTATATGTAATTTTGGAAAAAAATGATTAAAAATTCTTTACAATGTATTTCCATTTTTAAAGGAAATTTACCTGAGAAACAAAAACACAACAGAACACTTCATAGGCCACTTCACACAATAAAATAGGCAATAATAAGACATATTTTTGCAAGTGTAAACACTTAGGCATATTAGCAATGGTAATGCAGGTATAACGGTTGAGAGCAGACGAGCTGTATTGATGAAGAAAAAGGTGAAACCAGCCTAAAGCAAAACAATGAGGCCCCATCTCTACAAAAAAATTAGAAAATAATCATTAGCCAGGAATGGTGGTTGACCCCAGTGGTCCTAGCTACTCAGGTGGCTGAGATGGGAGGATTCCTTGAGCCCAGGAGTTTGAGGCTGCAGTCAGCCATGATCACACCACTAAACTCCAGTCTGGGCAACAGAACCAG
The DNA here is from genome assembly GCF_002776525.5 of Piliocolobus tephrosceles. Lineage (NCBI taxonomy): Eukaryota > Metazoa > Chordata > Mammalia > Primates > Cercopithecidae > Piliocolobus > Piliocolobus tephrosceles. The sequence goes on along the minus strand of NC_045444.1, from coordinate 112,797,057 downwards.
ACCCTGTCTTTTTTTACAAAAAGAAAGAAGTATATAAGAACATATCACTATGTGGTCATCTGAAATACTGTAGTGAACAACCTTTTAATGGGATGATCAAAGACCACTGTGTGTCACCACCATTTGTCCAAAGAGGTGAGATCTCGAGAAATTTTATCTTTCACAAATACAATTGTACAGAAAGAACGTCTCTTCATTTATTGAGAAAGTTTCAATGTTTTCATGTATACACACAATGCTTGCATACAAAGTCATCATTGTTATCATGCACTTTAATGGAATCAAATTTCTGATGTCCTAGGCAGCAGCAGAAATCTGTACCACTCTCAGAGAGAACAGTTTGCCTTCAGTATTTGTTCTCTCTGGGACTCTGGCCGTTTAGATGGTGCCTGCCAGCACTGAGGGCAGATCTTTCCCCGCTTAGTTTACCCGGTCTCACATACTAATCTTTCCTGGGAACACCCTCACCGTCACACCCAAAATAATGCTTTATTCGGTTTCTAGGTGTTTCTTTATCCTTTCTAGTTGACACCTAAAATTAAGTTCACAAATCTACCTACTGTCAACTTGTCACCCACATACATGTCCTTCAATTATACTTAATTGGCAAATAAAGACAACAACAAAGTAATAGCTGTGCCTAACATTCAGCAACTAATTGTGTATACAGCTGAAAACATACTCATCTTCCACCAGAATACAGATTTTAGGATTTCAACATTTGGGATTTTAATCTTTTGGGATTGTGGTTTTGGGGATTTTACATGGTAGGGATTTTAGACTACAGGGATTTGGGCTTTAGAGATTTTGAACTTTAGGGAAGATTTCAACATTAGAGTATGGAGTTTGGGAGTGTGTTTTTTGGGATCATGATCCAAACCCCATTCTTGCCTAATTTCTTTCCCTCCTTAGGAAGAAAATGTCTAGTTTCTCATTATATGTATGATGTCATCTGTAGGGATTTGTTTTTTTCAAACACATCCTTTTTTAAGTTGAGGAAATTCTCCTCTATTCTTAGTTTGCTGAGAAGTTTTACAATATGAATGAAGGTTGGATTTTGTTAGATGCTGTTTTGGTATTAATTGATGTTATGATCTTTTCTTTTTTGGCTTGTTGATGAGGTAGACTACAATGGTTGATTTTCCAGTGTTGAACAAGCTTACATTATCTGAAATAAATCCTACTTTGTTATCGTGTATAATTATTTTTATATATTGATGAATTCTGTTTGATAGTATTTTGTTAAGGATTTTTATATCTACATTTACGAGATATGTTGGTGTGTAGTTTTCATTATTTTGTACTATGTTTTTCTGTTTGGGTATCAAAGTAATGCTAACTTCCTAAAATTAATTGGAAAGTGTTCACTTCTTTTTTATTTTCTAGAAGAGATTATGTAGAATTGGTGTTAATTCTCCTTTTAACCTTTGATAAAACTCCACTGAAACTCTTGAGTCTGGAGATTCCAGTTTTAGGAGTTTTAAAATTATGAGTTAAATTTTCTTAATAGCTATAGGGCTGTTCAAATTGTATATTTGATGGTAGGTGAGTTATGGGACATTTGTAGTTCTTATCCTTGTTTCTTATAGGTAAGATTTTTTTCCTCTTGTTCCTTCAAACTTTTTCTCTGTTTTTGGTTTTCTGCAGTTTGCATAGTATATGCCAGGTGTCAGTTTTTTGATATTTTTTCTGCTTGGTGTTTGCTCAGCTTCCTGAATCTGTGGTTTGGTGTTGGTCATTAATTTTATAATGTTCTAGGTCATTGTCACCTCCAATATTTATGCTCCACTCTTTTTTCTTCTTCTAGTATTTTAATTGTTTGCAGATTGCACCTTTTGAAATTGTCCTAGGGTTCTTGGATTTTCTGTTCTGTTTTATTTAGTCTTTTCTCTCTTCGCATTTCAGTTTGGGAAGTTTCTAGTGATATATCTTCCAGCTCACTGATTCTTTTCTCAGTCTATTCATGAGCCCATTAAAGGTATTTTTTATTACTCTCATATTGTTTTTAAATTCTAGAATTTGCTTTTGATTATTTCTTAGCAATTCTGTCTCCTGATGTCTAGAGTATTAATGTGCTTATCAAAGAAATTAATATCTAACATTTCCCTTTGTTTCTTTCTTAGGGTTTTATCTCTTTGCTTATATTACTCATCTGTTCTTGATTGCTGTCTACTTTTTTCCCATTGAGCCCTTGATGCATTAATTATAATTACTTTAAATCCCTGCCTGATAAGTCCAACATCTGTGTCATGTCTGAGTCTGTTTCTGTTGTTTACTATGCCTCTTAAGACTGTTTTTCCTTTTTTTTTTTGGTTTGGAATGCCTTATCCTTTTTTCTTGGAAGCTGAACATTTTGCATTGGGTAATAGGAACTGAGATAACTGGGCCTTTAGTGTGAGGATTTATGTAAATATGGCTGGAAACTGTGCTGTGTTTATTGTTTGCTGTAGCTGTAGGACAGGAGGTTTTGACTTTCTCTAGTGTCCTTGATTTGGTATTTTTCTTGACTTGTGTCTCTGGGCTGTGATCTGGGCTGTGATCTTCCCAAGTATTTTTCCATGGCTCCCTTCCCTAGTGGGACAGGAAAGCTAGAGAGGACTAGTTGGGGACAGATGTCTTCCTGGCTTGAATAAGGTTCTGGTAAATTCTTTTTCTCTAGGCCTTTGCCGTGGAGACTTCTCTGGGTGATTATTATTTCCTTTTTCTTGGGTCTAAAAAAATGTTAACTTTAAGTTTGTTCAGCTTTTTCATGTGATTGCAGAAAGTGTTTCCTATCCTCATACCTAACCACTAAACTAATAGGGCTCTGGTATATTACCAATGCAAGATGCAAATTCTATCTAATCAGGGTCTTTGCCCATTTAAAAAATTGGTTTGTTTTCTTGATGTTGAGTTCCTTATATATTTTGGATAATAATCCTTTATCAGATACATGGTTTGAAAATATTTTCTCCCATTCTGCAGGTTTCTTTTTTGTGTTGGTTATTTAATTTTCTGTGTAGATTACATTCATTTTGGCCTACTTGTTTTTTTTCTTTTTTTTTTTTTTTTTGAGGCGGAGTCTCGCTCTGCCGCCCAGGCTGGAGTGCAGTGGCCAGATCTCAGCTCACTGCAAGCTCCGCCTCCCAGGTTCCCGCCATTCTCCTGCCTCAGCCTCCGGAGTAGCCGGGAGTACAGGCGCCCGCCACGTCGCCCGGCTAGTTTTTTGTATTTTTTAGTAGAGACGGGGTTTCACCGTGTTAGCCAGGATGGTCTCGATTTCCTGACCTCGTGATCCGCCCATCTCGGCCTCCCAAAGTGCTGGGATTACAGGCTTGAGCCACCGCGCCCGGCCTCATTTTGGCCTACTTGTTTGCAGCTTCCACATACTGCACCTCCCTGTTACCTCTCTTCTGTGCTCAACTGGGTTTAGGGAGAACTACTTGGGATATTCAGGTATTGTATTTGGACTATAAGTCTATAGATACCGTCTGAAGCTGTGAGGGAGAATTTGTTACTCTACTACTGCAAACAAGTAAATGACCTATTTGTACTTGATGTAGTGACTATGACATGACTGATTTAATACAAAACTATGGAACATGCAAGATTATTTTTTGAGACGTTAAATATTACTTCACAAACTTACATAACCTTTTGCTAACGCATGTAGTATCAAAAAGCAAATACGGTTTTAGCTTCCTTTACTCAAAATATGAACATTAAGAACTGTGAATTTCTCTGCCAAGTGGTTCAGAAATACATAATAAATAACCCAGTTTAAAAAAAGAAATTGTAAACCATCTTGATCAGTCTACTCTATTCTATGTTTATATGTTGTTTTCTCAAGCAATCACTTCATAATTATGGAGTTTACAAAATGACTGAGAAAGAAGAGGGAAGGCAAAATAGCCTCTACTGCATTACAAGGAACATCAGCATAAAACTGTACAAAGAATCACATCATTTCCATACCATGAACGTAGAAAGCAGGCCAGGTTTTCAAATGATAGGACAATGCGCTCTCTGCAATAGCCAACTACAACAAAACACTTTGAAAGTAAAGGTGAAAATTGTATAAAGAGAAAATACAAGCCTTTTAAATAGCATTATGCCAAGAGGTGAAGACAAAAATTTCACCTCTTGATATATTACAATTTCTTTATCCATTGATCGGCGCTGGGTTGTTTACACATCTTGGTTACTGTGAATAATGCTGCAATGAACATGGTGGTATAGATGCTGATTTTACATGATAAAATATCTTTTTATCCTATCAAATGATTATATAAAAGATAATATTTTAATATATTATGAAATTATAAATTATAAATATAAACTTATATAATATGGTAACATTTATATAAAAGATAACATCTTATAATTTAAAATAACTTCAAAAATGCTGATTTTATTTCCTTTAGATATGTACCCAGAAGTGGGATTGCTGGAGTAGTTCTATTTTTAATTTTTTGAGAAACCTCCATACTGTTTTCCATAATGGCTTTACCAAGTTACATTTCACCAACTGTGTACAAGGTTCCCTTTTCTCTGTACTCTCACCAACACTCATTATCTCTTTTTCTTTTATTAATAACCGTCCTAACAGGTGTGAGGTGATATCTCATTGTGGTTTTGGTTTTCATTTCTCTGATGATTCATGATGATGAGCACCTCTTTGTATGCCTGTTGGCCATTTGTGTGTTTTCTTTGGAAAAATGTCTATTTGAGTTCTTTGCTCATTTAAAAAATTGGGTTGTTTTCTTGCTATTGAATTCCTTGTATATTTTGGATAATAACCTTTTATCCAAAACCTTTTATATTTTGGATAATTACCATACATGGTTTGCAGATATTTTTCTACGATTATGTAGGTTGCTTTTTAATTTGGGGGATTATTTCACTTTCTGTGCAGATTACTTTCATTTTTTAACTACTAACAATGATGCTTAATACTTATATAATAGGTAAGAATGTTAAGAAGATGTTCTAAATGTACCAGATACAACACAAAGAAGAATTTAGATTGGATACACCAATGACGTAAATGCTTTTATATTATTTTCCAGCCTCCAGGCACTATGCTAAATCTTTTCACCTAATTCATTTACTCTTCATAATAACCTTATGAAGTAGTTACTACTTTTATTCTTATTTTATGTGATGAGGAAACCAAGAGAGGTTAAGTAATTTTCCTTTGGTCTCACAGCTGTTAAATGACAGAGCTGGAAGTTGAACTCCATTAGACTGGCTCTAAAACCTGCTTGGTTAAACATTGCAATATGTAGTCTCACTTTTTTGTTAGCTAAACAATTTTATAAGTGCACAAATCTGTGAACATGATACAAATACCAGTGGAGGCTCACAATCTCTCTGAAAGTCCTAATAATACAGCAGAAAAATTTGGGAAATTTTGATGAGCATTAGGTTTTCTGTAGCTTTAAACAATCTACTTATACTCTTCAGATTTAAGATAGACATATTAAAACTGTCTACAAAATAGTAATACACGTAAGTGAGGAAATAATGAACTAAGAAAAAATAAGGTGAACTGAGAGCCAGTTAGCCACCATGCTGCACACCTGCTGGGCTGTGAGGCCAGAATCTGAGGCTAGCAAGGCATCCTGAGAATGGCCTCTTGATTCTTGTGCTCTAGGCATCTGGGAGACTGTTTTCAGAAGAGATGGATCATGGACTTGTCTGGGGTTGGGTTTCATAGCAGTAAATACAAAAAGGGAAACATAAATTTCACAACTCACGTCACCTATAGGATGAAAAGCAAAGCTAGTAACTTATGAGAAATACATCTATTGTTGGAACTGGAAATGAAACAAACAAACAAACAAACAAAACATTCTCCAGTGGTTGCTCACAGGGAGAACTTTGTGACTTATCATGAAAAATATTCCCAACAACATCTGAGTGGCAAAAAAAAAAAAAAAAAAGGAATGTCATAGGACAAGGCTCATGACATGACAGCTAAAAGTAATCCAGCGAAAGTACTGACCTCATATGAGGTCTCCAGGCACGATATTTCCATGATCCAGGCTTATCCGTTCTTGCACCCATTACTCCTAGGTCCCATCTAGAAGCATAAGGGGCTTAAATTTTTTGACTCATTTGTTTATTTTATTTAGCATGCCCAAATGTAGTGAGTAATTAGGATGTGTGTGTGTGTGTGTGTGTGTGTGTGTGTGTGTGTGTGGTGGGGGAGGGAAAATAAACCAGGACTTAATAATCAGTTCTAATGTATCTACAGTTTATATAATGTGAGACACTGCTGCAGGATCTGCACTTCTGTTTTGCATAAACACAAAATTAGGTCTAGCGATATTAGGAAATATATAATTATTAGGAGTGTAGTGTCAATGAGAACCGCAGAAAGCTAGAAATAGTGGCAAACTAACATTGGCCTGGATTGACTCTTGCTGTATGGTAAGCTCAAAAGGAAGTAATTGAACACATTTTTTCAGTCATTTATTTATTTCATGATCAGTCATATTTGGTATCATGACAGATGGTGGCAGAGTTCTGCTGAAATAGTCAGCTTTGAATAAGACAATGTGTGAAAACTCAGTAGCTCCTCCTACAATAAATTCATTAATATTCAACAATTGCATTTAGCTTGTGGTTGAATGTGTTAGTGTTTGGGGTTCAAGCCTCATTACACATATGAACACTTCTATAAAGCAGCACCAGGTTAAGCTGTGATAAAGGAATCTAAAGGCTATTGACACTATTGAGTAAGGGCCTAGAATAATATTCTTAAAGAAAAACTGCTTTCTCCCCCATTACAGTTGTATTTTAAATCGGAGTTTATCTTTTTCTGTGCAATCTAATTATTTTTATCATTTTATAATTCAAATGATAGACTAACAAATTTTAGTAGAATTATTATCCTAAAGTTACCAGTTTTCAGCTTCTATAAGTCTCCGTTCCCTAGTTTGATTTCCACTTTGGAAGGGCAATGTCATAGTTTTGGAAGGAGGAGACATATTTTACGTAATTATAGAGGATGAGTATTTTTATTCTTTCTTTTTTTGAGACAGAGTCTTATTCTGTTGCCCAGGCTGGAGTGCAGTAACACGATCTCGGCTCACTGCAACCTCCGCTTCCCAGGTTCAAGTGATTCTCCTGCCTCAGCCTCTGGAGTAGCTGGGATTACAGGCACCTGCCACCACGCCCAGCTAATTTTTTTTTTTTTTTTTTTTTTTTATTCTTAGTAGAAACAGGGTTTCACCATGTTGGCCAGGCTAATCTCGAACTCCTGACCTCAGGTAATCCACCCACCTTGGCCTCCTAAAGTGCTGGGATTGCAGGCGTGAACCACCGCGCCCGGCCCCCTGCATCCTTTAGAAATAATAAAATGTCGGCCGGGCGCGGTGGCTCAAGCCTGTAATCCCAGCATTTTGGGAGGCCGAGACGGGCGGATCCCGAGGTCAGAAGATTGAGACCATCCTGGCTAACACGGTGAAACCCCGTCTCTACTAAAAATACAAAAAAACTAGCCGGGCCAGGTGGCGGGCGCCTGTAGTCCCAGCTACTCCAGAGGCTGAGGCAGGAGAATGGCGTGGACCCGGGAGGCGGAGCTTGCAGTGGGCTGAGATCCGGCCACTGCACTCCAGCCCTGGCGACAGAGCAAGACTCCGTCTCAAAAAAAAAAAAAAAAAAAGGAATAATAAAATGTCAAAGAATTGCAGAGTACATTGGATATGGTTTGGCTCTCATCTGGAATGAGATTTGGCTCCCCCCGAAATCTCACCTGGAATTGTAATCGCCATGTGTCAGGGGTGGGGCCTGGTGGTAGGTGATTGGGTCAAGTGGCAAACTTCCCTCTTGCTGTTTTCGTGATAATGAGTGAGTTCTCACGAGCTGTGTTTTTTTTTTAAAGTGTGTGGCACTTCCCAGTTTGCTTTCTCTTTCTCTAGTAAGAAGAGATCCACCGTGGTAAGAACTGCTGACTTCCCCTTTGCCTTCTGCCATGACTAAGTTTCCCGAAGGCTCCCAGTCATGCTTCCTGTTATGCCTGCAGAACTGTGAGTCAATTAAACATTTTTACTTTATAAATTACCCAGTCTTGGGTAGTTCTTCATAGCAGTGTAGAAACGGACTAATAAAACATGTACGTTTAATGTCTCCCAAGTACAGGGTTTTTTTTTGTTTTTTGTTTTTTGTTATTCTTCGTGTCGCATTTGGTTGCTATAGGTAGAGTATGAATCACATAATGGATTTGTTCTCCTATCTAAATCATATACCTTTGGACTATGAGCCTTTGCAAGGGGGTAAAACATTTTATTGCAGTAACCATCAGCACAACAAAATTCTGAATTGCAGATCACTGTTTTGTTGGAAACATCTGACTCATTGATTTTGATTGATTTTAAATCTACTCTCAGAATCAACTGAAATCCTAAATCCTCTACACATTCTTTCTTAACTCCTTTCCCTTTGATTAAATGCTTTAATCTTCCATTCTTACAGCATCTCTCAATTTCTACACTGTATTATAGTTACCAGTGCCTGGGTCTCACTGTTCCTGTTGGATTGTTTTCCTTTCAAAGGCAAGATAAATGTCGATTCAACTCTGACTTTCTCAAAGATCTAGCTAAGTATCCCCTAAAAAGTTAGTGTTCAATGGATGTTTGTTGAGTGAATATGTAAGAGTTGACCAATGTAGATAATGTAAGATAATGAATGAGAAAAAGGGATTCAGCTCTTAATGGTGTATCTATTGGGGAATTGGCTTAATATCATACATGGTGTATGGCGGAAGCTACTGAAACACACGATAGGTGACCCAGATGTCAGTTGTCCCTTTATCATCCTCTTGAAACTATCTGTCTATGTTCTTCCCTATTCTAGTAAGAGAGAAGCAAGCATTGGTTAGCATAGAATCTACTGAAGATCTGCTAGGAGAAGCAGAGGAGTGAGTTGTCTCATAAAAAAATTTAGAACTTAAAAAAGTTCATATAGTGGCCTTTTCTTTTCTTTTTTTTTTTCGTTCCTGGGTTCTTTTTGTCTCTTTTCATCTTTCCTTCTGTAAAGCACTCAGATTTCCCTAAATGTAATCTCCTGCTCTCAAGTATTTCTCAAATTTTACAAATCCCTCATCTTTATTAGATGTAGATTTTGCCTCTCCTAACTTATTACAATGCTTGCAAAATGCCCTGTGGTTAGCACCCTCCAACCTCCTTAAAATGTATTGGGGAATTATATTCATTCGATAATTCAATGCCACCCTCATTTGTTTTTAATTTTTTCTATAAGTTATTTGGGGGTACAGGTGGTATTTGGTTACATGAGTAAATTCTTTAATGGTGATTTGTGAGGTCCTGGTGCAACCTGATCAGTATACACTGCACCATATATGTTGTCTTTTATCCCTCACCCCCCCTTCCAATCTTCACCCCCAAGTCCCCAAAGTCCACTGTATCATTCTTATGCCTTTGCGTTCTCATAGCATAGCTCCCACATGTCAGTGAGAACATATGATGTTTAGTTTTCCATTCCTGAGTTACAAAGTCACCTTTATTTAAATGATTAAATGTTGTTAATAATTAATGCATTAACAAACATTAATATTATCAGATAATATGGCTGTCCTAGATATGGCAGATGGAGAAGTTCTGTAGTACACACAGCATTATAGCCATTTCTTTGTTTGGGAAAGTTAAAAAAACTAAGCCCTAGAACAATATGAGCTATGGTCCATCTCAGGAATCTTTCACTTTTGTGGGCCTAACTGGAAATAATTAGGGAGTTCCTGAATCTATATGGATCATCATTTTAGACTGCTCAAACACACCTCCACGTGTTTGCTGATGGCCAATGGGAAAAGTTGCCCAAACGTTGCTTAAGGAGAATAGAGAATGTAGTGAACCCCTAAAGCTATTTTAAGTAGGATTTCGTGGGGCAAAATTGAGAAAATTTTATTGTTGTTTTCAGTACTCCTGGGACTCTCCTCTTTTCATACTTTTGTCATAAAATACCCCTACCCTTCTACTTACTGCTGAAATCAATTTAATGACTCTCAAGACAATTGAATTAGTGTTAACTTGTATAATACTTTGTTAATTTGATGACTATTCAGAACTAGTGATTTGAACACTATTCAGAATTAATGATTAAACAGACATTATAATTATTATTATTTTAATAAGCAGAGCTGATCTCTCCATTTCTCAGAAGGTTTATCTTGGTGCAGATGTGCAGAGATTCTACTTTGGTTTCCAAAAGACTCTTGTCTTCCCATAAGAAACTGTGGATGAGCCTCTTTTATGGCCAAGTCTGCCTTTCTCCTTCAGCTTTTCCTGCCTTAATTCTCTTCTTATACCTAGACGATTTTAGACCATCAAGATTTGAATTTCCTTAGCCTTAGCCTGGAAGAAGGAAAAAGATCCCAGTTGGCTTTGGTCAGGGAACTGACCATGTGGTTGTAATAGAGATTGGTCGATGAAGTTCCTTGCACACTATCCGAATCAAAAGCAGCCAAAGGGATGAACCAAGAGTTTCCACTGTTGGAAAACTCTTTCTACGAATCTAGTTACTGCAGGGGTCCCCTTGGCTTTATTTTAGGAAACGATCCAGTAAGTTGGTAGCCATAGAATGGTTAAAAGAGAGCAGGCTGACTAAGGGTAGATAATCAGAGGGCAGCCAAGCTTTTAGAAGTGTCCTCGCAGCTGTAAGAGGTGCCTCTGCATAAGAGCCACACAGTTCTGAAAAATTACAACTGAGTGATTTGCCTAATGCATGAAGTAAAATGGAAGAGCTGCCCCCCAGTCCCCCAAAAAGAAACACACAGAAGCTAGAGACCAGGGGTTACTTTTTGGAATTTTCTGTCCTTTCTATGGAATTTCTTCATGAGTTTTTTCATTTAGCACTATTACTGTTCCACTTTATAAACTTAGCTTGGAGGCAAACAAATTTCCATTATAGGGCCTAGAGTTAAATCCATTTTATCTTTTACAAGAACTTAACTGTTAAAGACATTCCAAGAAAACTAAAATAAGTGTTACAAACCCATTTTACCACACTGCCTTATGGATAACCAGAATGAATGTCATCTTCAAATATGAAGGACAGACCCTTCTCTATTTTAAGAAAGAAATATTTGAAAGTAATTTATACTCAAATTATTTCAACATGAATGTCAGCTGCATTTAGTCTGCATTGCTGAAAAGGTGAATAAAGACAGCTGCTAAACCACTCTGGTTGTTTTTAGAAATATTTCTGTTATTAGGTCAATGGAAGCGAATTGAGACACCTTTGTTTCCTTTTATTTATTTTATTTTATTTTATTTTATTTTATTTTATTTTATTTTATTTTATTTTATTTTATTTTATTTTATTTTATTTATTTTGAGACAGAGTTTGGCTCTTGTTCCCCAGGCTATAGTGCAATGACGCGATCTCAGCTCACTGCAATCTCCGCCTCCCTGGTTCAAGCAATTCTCCTGCCTCAGTCTTCCAAGTAGCTGGGATTACAGGTGTCCACCATCATGCTCAGCTAATTTTTGTATTTTTAGTAGAGACGGGGTTTCACCATGTTGGCCAGGCTGGTCTTGAACTCCTGATCTCAGGTAATCCACCTGCCTCGGCCTCCTAAAGTGCTGGGATTAAAGGCATGAACCACCATGCCTGGACTATTTATTTATTTATTTATTGAGACAGAGTCTCACTCTGTTGCTCAGGTTGGAGTTCAGTGGTGCGATCTTGGCTCACTGCAACCTGTGCCTCCCGGGTTCAAGCGATTCTCACGTCTCAGCCTCCCAAGTAGCTGGGATTACAGGTCCATGCCACTACACCTGGCTTATTTTTGTATTTTTTTGTAGAGATGGGGTTTCGCCGTGTGAGCCAGGCTGGTCTCAGAGCCAAAGAGAAGAGCATTACAGTGGACATGATGGCATGATGGATTAGCAAATGCCTGGGTCCAGTCTAATAGTCTCTGAAACATCTTCAGTGTTGGCAGGGGTGACAGTGAGTGGATGGTTTGGATGTGCTTGCAGCACAGGGTGACAGTGTCACCAAAATGTTCTCGAAACTGGAGTCCTTGTCATCAGTGTCCATACAGAGGCCAATGCCTAAACCGTGTATGACGTCTGAACCTCCAGCTCCCTTTTCTGAGGACAGACTGCAGCAGGCACAGGAGGGGAGGTTCATTGGAAGAGCTGAGGCAGAGCTCAAGTTTCTTGTACTGCGTTTGTCCTTAAACCCACACTCCTCACAAGACATTCCTTAACTTCTTGTCTCCATGCGGGACCTTAGGTACACAGAATCAAACTGACTCAGTCAATCATCTTCCCTGATACCAACACAATGTCATTTCTGTTCAAATAATAACTCCATGGCTGCTGTTCTCTCCTTTTGTCTCTTTTTCCGGTTTCCACCTCTTTCTGTGTATTAGCACCTAATCTGAACATTTAACTATCTATCTCCTATCAAGGACTTAATATACATATATTCCAAAACATATAAAGTATTGCTTAGTGTATAATTTTAGAATTCACAAAAATACATTATTTGGTATGAACTATACATACTGCACCTTTTTCAAATCATTTACCCTTATGTTTTTGACATTTATAATGACAAATGTACCTTGATTCTTCTCACTGCAGTATAGTATTCCATGGCACAGTTATATCACAATTGTATTATTCCTCCACTAACCAGCATTTAGATTGTTTCCAAATTTTTGTTACTACAAGTTTTACAGCATGAACAATACTCTAACAAGCAACTGTGTACATGTTTCCTGTTCATTTGTGCTGTGTTTTCTCTAGAGTAAATGGCAAGAATTAGGATTTCTGAGTTTTGAGGCGTATGTATTTTCAAATTTGTTTTTCAGAATGGCTGTGTCAACCTTTTTTCCTACCTGAAGTACAGGACAATACTCAAATAAATTTGTGTGCCAACAACAGTCATCTCTGATGACTGGTTATGATATTATGTTATGATGTGGTTATGATATTATCTAAGGGTGGGTAGTTTGAGGTTCTTGACAAAGCCTTTCCGTAGGATTAAGCATGATCACTGGGGAAGCATTTCTAGGGGACCATGTGAAAGACAAGACAGAAATGACCATGGAATCAGCCACCACCTAGTGCTGTATTTGTCAGTGTGTTGGTGTTATTAGGAAGCTGATGGAATTTGACGCATCACATTATGCACTGACTTCACACCAACTCGTAGGCCCCAACTTATGGCCTAGCCGCTCCTTTCAATCTGCTGGCAGCCAAGCAGGATACTCTGGGGTCGGCAACTTGCTGAAGTGAGCATCGGCCTCTGCCAACAGGCTTGAATTAAGCAGCTACATAGAAAACAGCTGTGAAAGATTCATCAATCACAGGATGTCTATTATTGGAATTAAAACACCTTCTAACGGTGGCATAGATTTGCATTGATTGCTGTAGGCTACGAGTAGCACCCTGCATTTCCTGCTTACTCTGCATAGCTTCTCTGCCTTTGGACTGAAAGCTCAGATGTATGGGCCGATTTCTTGTCTTTCTTGGAGCCTACTTCTGTAGTGCAGAGACAATGGGGTGTTAAATGGAATACAGAGGCCGGGCGCGGTGGCTCAAGCCTGTAATCCCAGCACTTTGGGAGGCCGAGACGGGCGGATCACGAGGTCAGGAGATCGAGACCATCCTGGCTAACACGGTGAAACCCCGTCTCTACTAAAAATACAAAAACTAGCCGGGCGAGGTGGCGGGCGCCTGTAGTCCCAGCTACTCGGGAGGCTGAGGCAGGAGAATGGCGTAAACCCAGGAGGCGGAGCTTGCAGTGAGCTGAGATCCGGCCACTGCACTCCAGTCCGGGCGACAGAGCGAGACTCCGCCTCAAAAAAAAAAAAAAAAAAAAAAAAAAAAAAATGGAATACAGATATTTCAGGTGATGTGATTGGTGTGCAGCCATTAAACTTGATATTATTGCAAACAATTCTTTGACAATTAAAAATGGGAACATATGATTTGACAACGACATTTTATGCTAATTCAGAGTGTCAGAGGCAAGCTGGGACCTGCTGTTTGGCACTGAAATATGGTATATGGAAACAAGCGAAGGCTATGTCTGAAATCAGGACTTTGGAAAATAGGGATGGTGGCTGTATTTACATAATTGTCTCTCATATCATTGCTCCGTGTCCTTGCATAGCTGAATGAGGGGTTGTAGTTTATATTGAGGACAGTTTTATTAGAAGTATTTTTCTCTTGTTTATGAAGTATGTTGTGACAGTCTTTTGGGGTCTTCTCAAAGTGCCCTAAATTTCACGACAAATAATAATGATTGATAATTTGTTATTGATAATTATATCAACTGTTATTATAATTTATAATTTTTCTCTTGCTATTGTAATTGATAATTGTTCAGTTGCTATTGTAATTAATAATTTGTTGAACATGCATCTGACATAGCGTTAAATACTTTATATAAAATGTCAATGAATCCTTACAATGATTTAAATTCTGAATATGATTATGCCCATTTTCAAAACACGACATCTACATAAACAATTTAAATTGATTTATTTGCGCAAAGGTGGCCGGTATTAAAATGTTCCTGGAAGCATGAATTTGTCAGGCCCATCTGAGGGGGGGTACAAATGCCAGGAGCTAAAATTCACCTGGCATTACCCAAGACAAACTTCTCTCCAGCTTTACATAGTCTTTCCTCAGCTTCTGTGCAGCTTCCCTTTGTGTGGTCTACTTTTATACTGTTACCTTAGGTCACTTGCATGTCACATTCAGACTTTCATTTTTCAGGTGGTCAGTGAATATTTTCAACTATAATATGACAGTGCCAAATACATGCTTACTGTTCAATTTCAGGAGAATTGGAAGTTTTGTCCATATAGCAGCGTCATTTGTGTAACTTAAAATATTTTCTTCATTTTTAAAATGAAAATAATAATTTTAAAAATGCAAGTTCAATTACTTAATAATAATGAAAGAAAATTTCCTAGTATGGTCATTAAGACAAGAATGGGAGTCATTAGTCTGAATTGAGGGTTCAATGGATAAATGCATGGTTTACTGAAATTACATTTACATGTAGTTCTGCATTTAAAATTATAATGTGTAGGTTCTTATTTTATTCAGAAAAAGTAGAAAACACATGTTTTTTGCATCATAGTACTTTCCTCTCCTAGGAGCCGTTTCCCACTAAGAAGATCTCTCTTGCGCCCCAAAGCTTTGTCCTTTCTGGGAAAGTTGCTTTCAGCCCCACTTGTTGTTTTACTGGAGCCTCAAGGCTAAACAATAGGACAAAACATACCATGCAGGAAGAAGCCCTAAGACTGGATGCAGGAAATACCAAACCAAGGAGTAGAGCAATGGACAGAGCATAACTGCCATCACATTAATAAAGGGACTTCAATGTTGATTTGTGAAATATGGCAAATCCCCAAACATTCTTTGATATAAGCTAGGGTGTAAATGCATAACACAAAACATAGTTTCTTGATTTTTTTTTTTTTTTTTTTTTTTGAGACAGGGTCTTACTCTGTCACCCAGGCTGGAGTACAATGGCATGATCTCAGCTTACTGCAGTCTCAACATCCCAGGCTCAGGTGATCCTCCTAGTAGCTAGGACCACAGAGGGATGCCATCAAACCCAGCTAATTTGTGTGTGTGTTTGTGTGTGTGTGCATTTTGTAAAGACAGGGTTTTGCCATGTTGCCAAAGCTGATCTCAAACTCCTAAGCTCACGTGATCCTCCTACCGTGGCTTCCCAATGTGCTGGGATTACAGGTGTGAGCCACCATGCCTGGTTGTTTTTTGAATTATTTTTGATGCTTCTCTTTCTCTTACCTTATATCTAATTTTATACAAAAAAAACTTTGAAATATAACTGCTTTTATCAAATATAATTGCTTCTTATCACCTCTACTGTTAAAATGGTCCCAGTCACCATCACCTCTCATCTGAATGACCGAAACAGCCTATTTCATCCTTGCCTCTCACGGTCACATCAGCCAGGGTAAATCTTTCCAAAAGGAGTCGGGTTCTGTTCCTCTGCTTGAAAGCTTCAAGTGGCCACTCTTCTTACTCAGTCAAAGGCGTTGAAATGGCTTGTGGGTCTATATATGCTGTGGGTCCTATATATGCTACCCCCCACTGCCCTCTGTCCTCTCTGACCTCTTTTCTCACTACCCCCCCCAGCTCCCCAACCCTGACCACTGCTAGGACGCTGGTCTCTCTGATCCCCCTTAAAAGAGTCAGGCACATACTGCCTTTACACAGGCTGTCCCTAGATGTCCACATGACTGTCTTCCTTACTGTTTTTACATCTCTGCTCAATATGAATGCTTAAATGAAGTCTACCCTGACCACTCTTTAAAAAATAACACTTGTAAAACAATTGTTTAAAATACTCAATAAAAAAAAACTACCCTGACTACTCTTTAAAATATAATAATTAAAAAAAATAACAATTTTTAAAAGAGTGGTCAGTGTAGTTATTTTATAAAGTGGTCAAGATAAACTTAATTTAGGCAGTCATTTGCAGTGTCCTTAAAAATACAAACTAACTTTGGGAGGCCGAGACGGGCGGATCACGAGATCAGGAGATGGAGACCATCCTGGCTAATACGGTGAAACCCCGTCTCTACTAAAAAATACAAAAAACTAGCCGGGCGAGGTGGCGGGTGCCTGTAGTCCCAGCTACTTGGGAGGCTGAGGCAGGAGAATGGCATAAACCCGGGGGGCGGAGCTTTCAGTGAGCTGAGATCCGGCCACTGCACTCCAGCCTGGGCAACAGAGAGAGACTCCGTCTCAAAAAAAAAAAAAAAAAAAAAAAAAAAAAAAAAAAAAAAAAAAAAAAATACAAACTAAGTATCATTACAAACAAGATGTAAATAAAAATCTTTAAAAATATGTCCCTGTCAAAAAGATAAGTAAATATCTTTAAAATAAGGTATTTAAGAAATGAATAGAAATTGAATATGCAAATAACTATGCATATATGTTTGAGTTTGGGACATAATAGAAATTAAAATCAGTTGGACTGTGTGTGGTATTTCCCCTAAATGTTTTTTTAATAATTTTTGAATTTTTTGGTAAGTTGCCTGCTTTTTAATTTCTGGAACCAAAAGCAATACATGCTGTTTCTTAATAAAAAAAATAATTTTTTAAGAATAATGTTCGATTTACAGAAAAGTTGCAAAGATAGTACACAGAGTTCTCATAGGCCCTACACCAATTTCCCCTAATTTAACATCTTAAATTAATATGATATATTTATCACAACCAATGAGCAAATATTGTTACATCATTATTAACCAAAAAGTCTATACTTTATTCAGATTTGTCAATTTTTACCAAGGCTCTTTTTTTTTCTGTTCTGGGATCTGCTATAAGACACCACATTACATTTCATCTTCGTCTCCCTGGGTTCTTCTTGACTATGAATGTGTCTCAGACTCTCCCGATTTTTGATGTCCTCGAGAATTTTGAGGCATATACTGGTTGGTGGTTTTGTAGAGTGTCTCCCCATGGGGATTTGTCCGATATTTTTTCTCAAAATCAGGCTGCGATAATATGCTTAGAGAGTGAAAACCACAGAGGCAAAGTTCCATCTCATCGCATCCTACCAAGGACACACCCTATCAACATGACTTATCATGGCTTATGTTGTCCTTGATCACCTGGCTGAGGTAGTGTATGTCAGACTTCTCCACTGTAAAATTACTCTTTATTTTATTGTTTTTACTTTCTAAGCTGTATTTTATCAAAAACATGTCATTGTAATCAGCTCACACTGGTGGAGTGGGGAGTTATGCTTCTTCTCCTTGGGTGCAGAGTATCTACCTACCTGACTTGTTTGAAATTCCTTTGCATAGGAGATTGTCTCTTTTCTCCTATTTATTTAGTCATATATTTATATCAGTATGGACTCACCCCTATATATATTATACTTTGCGTTATAATCCAATACTATGGTATTTATTTGTTGTTCAAATTGTTCCAGCTTTGGCTATTGGGAGTTCTTTCAGTTGTCTTCTGTATCCCTTTGAGATATGCAGCCATTGTGCATGAGTGCGTGTTGGCATGTTTAACACTTTCTTACTTTCTGGCACAACAAAATGTCCCAGGTTTGTCATATATATTCCTTGCCCCAGTCCTAGAGTCAGCCATTTCTCTGAGGACCTTTGGTTCTTTAATGGACGATGAGATAGATCACCATCTAGGTTGTGAATATGCTTGTTGATACTGGGGTATCATTGCTTTTAGGCCCACTCATCTTCAAAGCAAAAGCATGTACCAGCCACTCTTTTTGAACATTGTCCTTACAGACCAAGTCCTCACTCTATTTTAGTCACTATAGGGGAAATGTATCCCCTGATTAAATCCCATTGACTCTGTTTAATTATTTATACATGTATGCATGCATTTAAGAAAATATAAGTAAATCAACATTAGTTCACAAGTGAAAAAAATAGCATCTATGGTGATTTCACTTCCCTGAGGGTGAAACTTGCTGGAGAGGTCAGCAGCGTCAATCTCAAGTGGAAAGCACAGTCCTGTCATTTGCAGTGCCCTTAGAAATAAAAACTTAATATCATTACAAACAAGTTATAAACCAAAATCTCCTTTAAAAATCTGTCCCTGCCAAAAGGATAAGTAAATATCTTTTAAATAAGGTACTTAAGAAATAAATACAAATTGAATATGCCAATAACTATGCATATTTGTTTGAGGTTGGGGCATAATAGAAACTCAAATCTGTTGGGTTATAGTATTTCCCTTAAATATTTTTTTAAAATAATTTTTTGGATTTTTTTGATAAGTTACAGTTTTAATTTCTGAAACCATAAGTAACACATGCTATTTCTTAATAGATTTTTTGTGCATTGCAACCTTAAAGAAATATCTGTTTCAATACCTATAGATTAATGCCATTTTAAATGACTGCATATATCCCTGTGTATCATGTAGTATCATAACTAATCAAATCACTATTAATGGACATTTATGCTGTTTTTCACAATGTACTCAACAATACCTCAGTGGAGAATCTTGACTATTATTTGCCTAAGTATTTTTTAAACGGCAGATTCCTACAAATGAAATTTCTGTGACAATGTAGATAGGTAAAAGTTTTTATTCAGCTTCCTAAAGTGCTCTCCAGAAACAAACCAAATTGAGATATGTATCAACCATTCATGAATGTGACCAATCCTTCACATGTGTGCTAATTCTGTTTTCTAATGCATACTAATTCTTTACATTTTTGCAAATCTGAATTTTAGCTTTATTATTAGTGAGCATATTTTCAGAATATGTTGGCTATTTGCACTTCGTTGGTGAATTGCCTCTACAACTTCCTATGCTATTTTTATATTGTGATTGCTAGCTAGATTCCTCTTCTTACTGACATGTAAGAATTAATTGTATATTAAAGATAGCGATACTCTGTCTTAAGTTGCCAGTGCTTTTTCTAGGGTGTCATTTGATTTTTGACTTTCTGTATTTTTTTCTTTCCTTTCCTACAAAGCTTTTCATTTTACTCTACTCAGTCTTTCCTTTATGACTTGTAATATTGGAATCATGGTAAAAAAAAAGAAAAAAAGAAAAATTCTGTCTTAGTTCATTACTAAGATTAAGAATGTTGATTAAAAACATGTGTTTATGCTTTGGAGCATATTTTTAATTGTTACAAATTTTAAAATGTAAACTGTTTTCAGGAAACCTCTTAATCTACTTATGTATTGCTTAAAGAGGATTAAAAAGTGCTTTGTATTTTTTATCCTCTTAAAATTATTTATTTCATATCAATGTAGATGTTTAAAAACAATTACACACTGACCGTATGAACATAAGTATTTTGTTCTTAATATTTTTTTCCACCAGAAGAAACTGAATTATCCATTTCTGTCATTGAAAAAAAAAATGGGCAGTTTTTAAAAGAGGCAAAATTAATATTTCATTAAATGGGAAAATTTTTGTATTCAATTCACTTTGTTGAGATGAATAGAATTATACATTATTGCTGGCAAAGAAAAGATCAAGATGATGTTATGTAAATTTACATTAGTACTTAACAGTTGCTGTAGAATGAATCCAACAGACTTATTTGTATTTATTAGTGACTTTATATTAGATTCTTCAGTTTTTGTTGAAAGGCATAGTCCAAGTGTTGCAGATTAATGGGTACCCTGAACCTAGAATTCCATGTTTCTTCTTCCTAATCTCTTATGTGGAAGGACAGAGAAGATCAGGTATCTACAAGAATTGTCTATTTTTTAAATCCCTATCCCAAAAACATGTTTTCTAGTGAAAGGACAGGAATGGTGCATAGAACTTTTAGGGAAGTGGGCCAAAGAAGGCTGAGAATTAGTGAACAGTCATGATGTAGGGCTGAGCACTCTACCTGTGTGAGCGCTCCTTGCTCCCTGAGCTCTGCTGGGTCCCTGAGTCTGGCCAGTGTCATTGGGTGGCACTCAGCTACTGCCACGGGGCACGCTAGCAGAGCACCAGCTAGCGGCGACTGGTGACCTGGCTTCTTGGAGCCTTCACTGGAAAATAAATTGAGCACACAATGGGCAACCTTTTAAATTCCATTCCAAATAATTATATTTACAGAGTGGAGATAGAGTGCTCAACAGGATGGGGCTGAAGAGCCCTGAATTAGCCACATTGATCCATGCAAGTGATGGATATGTTCCCCACTGAAGAGGAAAGCCTCACAGAGTGAAGAGCTTTATCTTCTATTTAAAAACTCTATGGGCAAATCCATCAGGCTATTTGACAGGTAAATTAAGCAGGGTTGCAGCTTCCAGGGAGCCCAACTCATATTCTGACCAGGCAGCAACAAATCACAACCCGTTCCATCCACTGGGCTTCCCCTTCAGGAGCTTAACAGGCTCAAAAACCAGCCTCAGAATTTATGCCTCTCAGTCTGCCTTGCCATCCCAGCCAACTCTCTGAGAGTCACCAACAGGTGCTGTCACTTCTCCTGGATGTGGAGGCTATTCCCGGAACAGGCAGGCTTTTCTTCTTGCACAACTCACCCCAAGGGTAATTCATTCATTCCCAGGACTTGGGGGAAGCTGTGGCACTTATGAGGCACAGCTTGGTCACTGGTGGACCATTACAGTGAAGTAAGTGAATTCCTTTCAGGGACAGAGAGAACCAATACTTTCCACTTAGTTTCACTATAATTGGAGAGAAAAACATAACACCAGCCAAGGGATGGGGGGAAGAAAAGAGCTACAGAGGTCACCTTCCTAAAGAGAGATACTCTGTTGGCTGCACAAGAGGAATTAAATAAACAAATTCTATGTCACTTATTTGTTAAACGTATAGTGGATTACATTGCCTGAGATGCAATTGTGAATAATATACTTGTGGCCTTGTCCACAAGGAATAAAATGCTCATGCCCCATGTGTATGTTTATAATGTACCAATACATAATTAGGCTGCTAATTAAAGACCATGTCCTGGTCACTGCAGATAAATAAACATAAATGATGTATATTTTTTTCCCAGGCCTTCATCCCTTCATGGCTATAGCTTCTTTAGTGTTTTTCTTGAGCTCAGCCCTGCAGACAACACTGCCAACTAATTTCAGCTTTTTTCAGCACTATCAGTGATGTATTATTGGACTGATTTCACAGTTGAGGGGATCAATGCTCAGTATCTTTCATCCATTCCTTCTTTCCCTCAACTGATATTGAGTGTCTACTATGTGCCAGGCGCTGTTCTGAGGTCTTGCCCTAGAGGTCTGGGGGCCTTCAAATTCCCTCACCCCCAGGCAATGCCTCTCTTCACAGAAGCTCTTTCCTCCTTATAGGTCTGCCCCCACTCCATGCAGGACATGTAGGCTGAGGCTGGATGGAGGTTCACAGAGCAGGACTCATCACCACACTGAACCCTGTTTCTATAGTGGCAAATGCTATCATGGCTTTGGGTTCCCATTTGAGGAGCAGGACTTGAATGTGATTCCATTGGGCCCTCCCTTTGCTGTGAGGAGCCTGACACGATGTCTTGATAACCTGCTGGATGTTCCACTGGTGCTTAAACTAAGGTGCTGTCTGGCTCTTGCCAGTCCTTGCAGGGGTTTAATAGCTGTCCTCTCACCCTTCAGCTCCATATCATGATCCATCCACCCTTCCCCACCTTCCTGGACGGCCTGCTCACAGAAGGGTCCTGTGTGTGGTACCCCCAGACTCCCACTCATAAACAAATGTACAGAAACCTAGGGCTCATTCCTGACTCTTCCCTCTCCTGCATCCCATACGCAGTCCACAAAAACTACTGCTTATTTCATCCTCAAAATGGCCCTGTATCTAACCATTCTCTTCATCTCCTGGTCCAAGGTACTGTCATCGCTCCTTGAGCTACTAACACGGCCCCAGACCAATCTCGCTGTAGTCACTCAGGCACCCTCCAGTTTGCTCCCCACCTGCAGCTAGAGTGGCTTTGTTTAAACACAGATCTGAGGACTCTCCTCCTCCTCCTCACCACTCCATCATGCTTCAACTCTTTAGGACCTTTCTCTTCTCCTTAAGATAAAAACGAAACTCCTTAACTTTGTTTCCTTCGGTCAGTCTACCTTTTTGTTGTTGCTGGTGTTGTTTTATTTTTTAAATAAACAATAATGGAATACTTGTAGATTTATAGAAAAATTTCACTTACAGTACAGACGACTCCTGGATACCCCTTGCCCAGTTAACATCTTAAATTACTCAGGATTGCATTTGTCAAAACAAGCAAATCAGCATTGGTGCATTACTAATAACTGAACTCCAGGCATTATTAGGATTTCACCACATTGCTGTTAGCCTAATTTGGTTTTTGATCCAGGGGACTATAGTATTTAATGTTTGATCTGGGATTTTTTTTTTTTTTTTTTTTTTTTTTCCAGTAAAAGGGCCCTCTTAATAATTACCAGGGACAGCAGGTATGGATGGGAACTGCCCCAGGTCACTTTACCTAGAGTGCAGGGGGATGACGCTCCTCTGCCTTCAACTCCCCCCACATTCTCAGTGCTCCAGACATGCCAGCCTTCTTTCACTCTTGCTACTCATTTTTCCTTCACATGAGTTCTTCCCATTCATCTTCTCCTGGCCAATGGCAATGGACACATTCTCACACAAATCTTCCCTGACCTCCAGAACTAGGTCAAATGACTGTTCTCACTTTTTTTTTTTTTGTTTTAATGTAGTATTGCACTCTTCCTTTCCTCTCCTTCCTTCCCTTCTCCCTCCCCTCCCCTACCTCCCCTTCCCTTCCCTTCCCTTCCCTTCCCTTTTCCTTCCTTCCCTTCCCTTCCCTTTTTCCTTTCCTTTCGTTTCCTTTTTCCATTCTGTTCCATTCCATTGCAGTTGTACTTAGTTCTGTGAGGTTATTTGATTGAATTCTACCTTCCTTATGAGCCCGTAAGCTCCATGAGGGAAGGGGCAATGTTTCATTTTTCCCTCCTTTGTCTCCTCTGTGCCAAGAACACAGAGTGAGTATTAATATGAATAATTCTTTGTTGAATACCTGAGAAAATGTGCCTCTTTGATACTACAGTGCCATTCAGTACATGCCACAGTGTTCTCTGTATAGCAGGCTCCACCTGCCTAGCTCCATCCTCTCCACCAGCCTTCCCTATGCGCTTATATCACTCTAGTGGAAATGTCTAGTTTTCAGACTTTGTCCATGATAGGCATTGGATATATACATGTCCAATGAATAAATGTCTCTATTTATACACTTGTCTTTACACCATGAATTAGTCAGGACTCTTCCAATTGTAAGTGACAAGTCGCTATTCAAACTACTTTACCAAAAACGATGTGGAGGGTGGAAGTAAGCAGTGAGTCCCATAAAAGGGAAACAGAGGGGCTGGCTAATTTCCATTGTGGCCTTGATCTGGGTACTTAGATAGAGGCCACCAGGAGGCCATCTCACTCCCTCTCTCCCTACTCTGTTTGCTTTTGTGTTGACTCTGTGCTCAGGCAGATTGCTCTTGTGTGGTGAAAATGACCAGTGGCCATGTCAAGCTCATAAGGTCTTTAGAAGTCAAAACTCAGAAGATAGTAATGTGTTATGCTATCAATATCAATATCCATCCCCAACAACAGATTCTGAATTGGCCTTGCTTGGCCAACAGGCCCATCCGTGACTCAATCTCTGTGGCTGGGGAAGTGATTTATGCTAATTGGCCAATGGGAATAACATACTCAGCCCCCTGGAGCGAGAGGCCAGGACATACGATTCATAGTCCTGCTGGGTGGAAATGGGACTGGCGAAAAAGTAGAGCTGCTCACTATAATCCTTGGCTTCCAGAAGTCTCACAGTAAGAAACAGATTTCTAGCCTCTCTCTGTTACTTGTTTTCACTATTTAAAATAGTTAAGTTGCACACGACAATAAACCTTTTCTTTCTGATAAACACCTGTATTGAAGCAGATATTTGATGCAGTATGAATTAGTGATTTGTATGCAGAATACCGTCAAGGTTGATTTTCTCTTTTCTTTAAGTGAAAACCAACTTTTAACTTAAAAATTTCTGGTCTTTGGGCTCAGTGTTCTATATTTTACTTGGTATATTTTCTGGAAGTAGAAAAGAAAGTTAAACTACCTCTCTAGCATCCCTTTGGAGTAAATTTATTTTCAAAACATTATTTAAGAAGAAGTTTTTTAAAAAATAATATAACAAGCTGAGAAATTCTTCTGTTTTCCAGATTAATCATAGAATGACATACTGTGATTATTTTAATATTCTGGTTAACTTAGAGTTACCCGAAATACCCTTCATTGATATTTTATAAAAATAAGGCCTGAAATTATTTAATCTTTGCTATGTAATTTCAGAGAGGCTTCAGACACATTTAGGTTATTTAGTTTGAGCACCACAGTTAGGCAACTGTGAAAAAAGTGTGTATTTGTTTGTTCATTTGTTTAGGTTGGGGGCCAGCAAATGTTTTCTACGAAGGACCAGGTAATAAATATTTTAGACTTTGTAGGTCACGTGTTCTCTACCTTTACTCAAAAGGGTGGCAGGCCGGGCACAGTTGCTCATACCTGTAATCCCAGCACTTTGGGAAGCCAAGGTGGGCGGATCACTTTAGGCCAGGAGTCCGAGACCAGCCTGACCAACATGGTGAAACCCCATCTCTACTAAAAATACAAAAAATTTAGCCAGGCATGGTGGCACATGCCTGTCGTCCCAGATACTCGGGAGGCTAAGGCAGGAGAATTGCTTCAACCTGGGAGACAGAGGTTGCAGTGAGCCGAGATTGTGCCACTGCACTCCAGCCTGGGAGACAGAGTGAGACTCCATCTCAGAAAAAAAAAAAAAAAAAAAAAAAAAAAAGGTGGCAAAGCAGCTACAGGCAATAAACAAATGAACTGTGTGCAGCTGTGTCCTAATAAAATTTTGTTTATAGATACAGGCAACAGGTAGTTTTGGCCTGGGCCATAGTTTGCAGACCTCTTATTTAGATTCTGCATACACAGAATTTATGGTTGTTATCTTGTGGTCATAATCAAATGTTGTTTTGGTGTTTGCAGTATACTCTCACAGCATGGTTTAAGGAAGAGAATCTTGAAGAAGAAATCACACACTTAAGGGGTCCTGGATCTATATGTTGACTATAGTCCAATTACTTCATCCCTCTAAGCCTTTATTTTCCAAACCATTAATAGGGCCATTGAAAATTGTTCTACCAATCTTAGAGTTATTTGGTGAATCAAATAAAGAAATGTATGAGAAAAGGAATTGAATACATAGTTATTTTTCACCATAAAGTACAATTGATTTAATTTTATGGCACAGCAATTGTCAAAATATTTGAGGAAAAGAGAAAAACCATCTGAAAAAAATAATATGAGTTAAGAACCCTGTAAGAAACAGATGAACAACACACATATTAAGATCTTTTTTTTTTTTTTTTTTTTTTTTTTTTGAGACGGAGTCTTGCTCTTGCTCTGTCACCAGGCTGGAGTACGGTGGTGCAATCTCGGCTCACTGCAACCTCCGCCGCCCAGGTTCAAGTGATTCTGCTGCCTCAGCCTCCCAAGTAGCTGGGACTACAGGCACCCACCACCATGCCTGGCTAATTTTTGTATTTTTAGTGGAGACGAGGTTTCACCATGTTGGCCAGGATGTTCTCCATCTCCTGACTTTGCGACCTGCCCACCTCTTCCTCCCAAAGTACTGGGATTACAGGCGTGAGTCACTGTGCCCAGCCTTAAGGTCATTTTTTAGGGTTTTACACAAGGACTATTTAGAAAGATGTGGACAAAATATGAGGAAGTTACAAGGGTAGTGCAGTAATATGGGAGAAGCAGCCTCAGAACTTACTGACCTGAGACCCAGAAGGAGGAAGGAATGTAGGAAGCTGCCACAAGAACAGCTGTGCCTTTCAGTCCAGGGACACAACTAAAGTGACCCTGGAACACAAATATCCTGCCCACATCCTCCTCCTTCCCTCTTCTCTCCTGGTTGATGCCTCCAACTGGTTGAACCCAACCAGAATCTGATCCAAGCAGGTGAATGTCCCTGGGCAGAGAACAAGGTGAACAGTAGTTGAGAGGGGACATGAAGGTGCAGACAGAAGCAATTCAAAGTGACATGACACCTATATCTTCTCAGCTAGCCTACACATGGCTTATCGGTGATATTTTGCATGTTGCGTTTTTCTCCTTTTTCTTTGTTGGCATGTTTATTTGTTGCATAGCATCATTGTAACCAAAGCCCATTGGTAAACTTACAGATTAAAGCAAAGTCCAGAATACTTTGGAACTAAATAAAAATAGCCTATAGAGAAATTAAAAGTTGGCTGAAAATAAAAATGGGATAAAATGCTGCCTGCTACTCGTTCTTTATCTTCTCATTGAATTGATATTTTCTGTTACTATATATTAATATATTTATGCCGAAGTGAAAGGGGAACTCTGATAAAAGTTGTGCTAGGCTATTATAAATGCTTAGCCCAGTGTGTAAAAAAAATTCCAACAAAACAAAACAAAAACTCTCATCAAAACAGAGCAAAAGCTCTCTTAGTTACTAGCAAAAAATTTATCTGTTGAAAATTTGACCAGTGTGCATGTTTAGACTTATTTTATCATGTCTGTTAAATTAACCCAAACTCAAGTAACTAGCATTTTCAAGTTGCTTTAAAGAACATACTCAAATTTTCAGAGAAAGAAGCTAATTTTTGAAAAGCCTACGTTAAAAATGGATTTTGGAAAGCCTGACAACTTCCATGATATGGTTTAGGATGAGCTCTTGCTCGTCTCTGCCTGTTACACCTTTAAGTCTATGCCAGAGTCCAACATTGGGTTGGAGGAAGGATCTGTCACTTTGGAGGACCCTGCAAACCCAGAGATATTATCAAGCCCTGATTGAAGATGAGAATCATGACTGTGGGCATTGTGAAAACCTGATTAACTAGAACACAGTTCATCTTGATTGAGTGTATGTAACCAAAGCAGGAAAGTGGGCTATTATATTCCAACAATAAAGGAGAAAACAAGAGTACTTCCTGGTCAACTCTCAATTTGCAGAATATTTGAATAACTCAGAACCTACTGTTACTGAGCATTTTGATTAAAGACAGCTCCTTGCACATGTCTTCTCATTCTTTTCAGCATTTCAGAGGCAGCTCTGATATTTCCAATTCCTGATCATTCTAATGAAAGTAAGGTTGTTATAGGCATATAGGTATAGGTACATTGTATAGGTATACCCTATACATCTTATTTTAAT
This sequence comes from Piliocolobus tephrosceles, assembly GCF_002776525.5. Lineage (NCBI taxonomy): Eukaryota > Metazoa > Chordata > Mammalia > Primates > Cercopithecidae > Piliocolobus > Piliocolobus tephrosceles. Next base: position 112,769,376 of record NC_045444.1, on the reverse strand, counting down.
TTGCAATTATTCTTAGTTATTTGTTTACTAGATTTTGTGGTTTGTTTGCCCCATTTGATCATAAATTTGTGACTTGTTCTCCATTATATTTCTTATGCTTAGCACAGTGCGTGACACAGAGTGGATGCTCAATATAATATCCTTTGAATGAATGAAACAATGAATATCTAACCCATAGGTAAAGGGACAATAAACCTGGCAGGTTGGTGATACACACGAAGGTAGAGTAATTGTTAGGCTTGCCTGAATGTCTGTCTTAACATAGTCTTGAAAGAAATGGCTTTCTTTATTACTGACGTGCTTTCTTCATTATCATAGACAATGGAGGCTGCTGTGAAACGTGGCTTGTGAAAAGAATACATATGTCAAGTTCTAAAATATGCAGTGCTACAAATCATGAGGATTGACGTGTAGACAGAATCTATGTAAATGAATCACTGATCAAAGATAGACTTGTTAGGAAAGCAGACTTTCCATGACACTAGTCTATACATTTCTGAGGTTTTCACTGAATTATTCATTTATAGAAAGTGTTTGTGGGTCTTGGCATTTACTTTTAAGAAAAGTATATAAGAAAGAGATAGTCTTTGGTGATATCTTTTCAAAGACACTCTTTTCTTAAGGGTGGGATTTACAACATTTTGGGATAAGACAATTTGACATACATTATTTAAGGAAATGGGTTATTGAATCAAACAGCTGGGTTTCAGCTTCAGGTGCTTACTTATTGTATAACCTCACAAAGCCTCAGATTTCTCAATAGTAAAATTGGGAGGATGATATAACAATAGTATTTATCTGATGTGCGTGTGTGTGTGTGTGTGTGTGTGTGTGTTTGTGCACGTATCACAGAGAGAGCACTGAGATAATCTATGTAAAAGTACTTAGCACATTATTTGGCACATTATTTATTCTCAATTAATGCACTTTTATTTAGATTTAATTACATGAAATTGTTTCCTAAGTTTGCTAAAACAATCTCTTTGTACGAACATATTTCCCTTAGGTTTATATCTTATTTATTTTTGGTCCTTCCCTAATTTACCCCCAAGTGCAACCACTACCTTCACTCTTTTGGAGACAGAAAGCCACTGTCTCAGAAAATTGAAGACAAAGCACCTCATGTGTGTGCTGGTGGTGGAGTGTAGGTAAGTGATTGATTTAAGGAATGACCCTGTCTGATAAAATCATTGTAGTCTTTTAGATTTGTTGTCATCTTAGGAAACACAGAATCTAGCACCAGCAGTGGTTGTGTGTGTAATAGATTGATAGCAGTATTGGCTATAATACTTCAGCCAGCCCTGAAACCATTCTTTTTGCCATGCAACTTTGCAGAGCCTCTTATGCAATCGGCAGATTCTCTTATGTTAGACAAGCATCTTGTTTTGAACAAAAGAATGTTACCAGACATGACTCTTTAGAAACCTAAGAAAGCTCTTACACATTTCTGCTTCCCTTCTTGCTCCTCTGCCCTCCCATGAGAACATGCACAGAGTTGAGATTTGGGAAGCAGAGATGAGTCTTCCTGGTTGCCCCAGCCTAAGCCAGCCTAGATCAGCCAATTTATGGTCAGTGGCCCCCCAGACTTGGTGAACCCAGCTGAGTCCAGGAGGATGTGCAGCCTCATCCAGTCCAAATTGCCTGCCTGAAGACTCTTGTGCCAAATAAACACTTGCTGTTTTAAGCCACTGGGTGTTGGGATAGTTGGTTACTTGGCATTATTGTGACAGTGTATAACTGATATTGGACATGAGCTGAATAGTTTCATGCATGGAATTCTCTGTGGAATCTCTCTAATGTATAACTAATCAAACCATGTTCATACTTAAATGATCCTACTTTAGTTAGGCTCTATTTCATCAACCTCATTTTTTCTCCCCCAAGAGCCCCAAAACTATGCTTTTCTTGAAATTGTACTTGTATTTCTGAGGACTGCATATTATCTCAGTCTCGGGCCTTGGTTGAGCTAGTTGGTCAGACTTCTTCCACTCCCAGCAAAGTGGGTTTCTATTAGTCCTTTGGTTATTATTTTAGGAATCATCTCCTTTGGAAAATCTACTTAACCTTGCTAAGAAAAGGTTGGGTGACTCTCCTTTGGGTGCCCATAACATTCTGGTACTTAAGATGTTGGCATTATGTCACTTTCCAAGTACTTATTATATATTGGCGTTATCACCTCTTTTGGGGCTTTTCTCACTGGACTCCATGTTCTTGGAGGGCCAAGAATATGTGTTTTGGGTTTTGTGAAGCAACGCATCTCTAGCATAAAACTCCGTGTCTGGCACACAGTGTGTGCTCAACTAATAGATGTAAAAGAAATGAATGTAGATGTTGAATTCATGGGCAAATGGGGAAAGGATGATATCGTGAGGGTCCTCTGTCCCAGGGTGAAGATAAGTGAAATAAATGGAAAGGAGAATATGAGGTCCATCCGTAACTTGGGAATGTTGAAACTACTTAGAATGGTTTCTACACTGTAGACCTTTTGTATAAACTTCAAGGAAGTATCAACACCAATCCAACTGCTGAAATAAAATTAGAATTGTTGGTTTATAAGTAAGTCACTCTTTCTAAAGAGGGTGATCCAAATAGCATCTGCCAAATAGGCATGTGGACTGGACTTCAATTTCTTCCCTAAGTAAGTTAAATAAAAATTGTAAAAAGACCCTGTTTTAAATTTCTTTTACAAAGAGCCGCTTACAATTTTGGGGTATTATTTTAGGCATTGAATATGCACATTTAAAAACAAACAAAATGAAGGGCACAATCTTTTGGCAGTAAAGATAGGTTCCTATGTTACCAGGAGAATTCATGAGCTAGGGATGTAGAAATTTATAATCTCATGGATACAGGATTCTAGACAAGGAGTAAACCTTTTAGATTAACTAACCCAGTGTGTGCTGCAAATGAGTGGAACACAGGTTTGACATCTTAGGTCCACTCTTTCTTCCACTCCAGCTCCTTCAGGGTTTTCCTTTGGCTTCCCACTCTTCTGTTTTCTAGAGTATTTAGACCATCAAAATTTAAATTTTAACCCATGGCTTTAGTTTACCTTTCCTCACTTTATAACTAAAGACAAAAATTCCCCAAAGTCATGATTGCCTGAGTTAACCCAAATGGTAATGCAGAAGGTAAAATCTACTTCTGGAAACTTGTACACCTGGTGATTTTTTCACTGTGATGCCCTCTCTTTCACCCTTTTCCTCACACATTCCATTGGGTTGTACAGAATCTGCATGGATGGAACGAATACAAATTGAAGGGGAAGTTAAATCCGTCTAAACTTTACAGTGTAGAGATTTAACATCCTTATGTCCTTTGGAACATTATGGTGCATTCATGGTTCATACAGTCAGCAAACTAAAGGTCGGACTTCAGTTGGTATTCAGCATGGTGTGTCATAACACTGACAGGCTATATTTATACAGTGGTGCTGAAAGATTAAAATAAATATATATCAATGTTGATCCTAACAAATGTATACATTGTAGCTGATAGAGTTAATATCAGTGTTTGAGTTTGTAATTGTTTACCCATATGTTGCCAATGGCAGTTTTTCCAAAATATAATAATTTGGCACTTCATTCTGTAGCTTTTTTTAGAGAACTAAAAAATAACATATTTAATATTGGTAGGCCTTGATTTCTAGACTACATTTGTGAGGGGAAAATAGAGACCTGGCTTTCGATCAGTTCTCCAACCAGTTTTATGAGAATTCCATCTCTACCAGTCTGTCTGGCTGCAATTTTTGCTCCTCCAAGTGCTAAGAAAAAAATTCTTTGTACTCTTTGATTTCTCACAAGAGAAAATGGCATGGACCTAGGGTCTTTGGGTGTTTAGAACAATTTGTTACTCCTACCTCAGCTCTGTGCCCACATTTCTCTTGTCCCTTGAGCACTGGGGACTCCAATCTCCTTCCAACAAGATTCAATTCATAATTTTCTTTTCTTTTCTTTTCCTTTTTTTTTTTTTTTCTTGCGACAGAGTCTTGCTCTCTATTACCCAGGCTGGAGTGCAGTGACATGATCTCAGCTCACTGAAACCTCTGCCTCCTGGGTTCAAGCAATTCTCCTGCCTCAGCCTCCCAAGTAGCTGGAATTACAGGTGCCCAACACCATGCCTGGCTAATTTTTGTATTTTTAGTAGAGATGGGGTTTCACCATGTTGGCCAGACTGGTCTTGAACTCCTGACCTCAGATGATCCACTGCCTCAGCCTCCCGAAGTGTTGGGATTACAGTTGTGAGCCACCATGCCCAGCCTCATAATTTTCTTTGTATTCACATCTCCAAGGGTAATGAAATGGTTCCTATACTTCTGTTAGAAAGAACTTCTGCCATGAGAAAGAATTCTCTCTCTCAGAATGGTGATTCTTTTGGTTCAGCTCCTATGATCTTGTCAGTCCTAAAATGATTGCCTTGCTATATCTGGTTTGGGACTCTTTCAGATGAGGTCGTTGACAAAAGAGCACATCTGGTAGCTATTCAGGGCAGCTCTACTGGATACTGCTACCCATGACACATGTCTGGTGTCTCACAGCTGTGCACGCGTCCTTCCTATCCTCTCTGCATCCTTGCCTCTCCAGGGAACCCTCCTGAGGAGCTGAAAGACAACCTTTGGCTTATCTTGTTTGCACTGAATCTTTAATGGTCAGGGAATGTTCCCCCTTCCAAGCAGCTGAGTATATTTCATGCAAATTGCATTTCTGGTACCTTTCACTGACCATCAAGAGCTACTGAGATCTGTCTCTGTTCTTCTGTACAGGTGTCTTTTTTTTTTTTTTTAAACCCCAGGTGCATTGCCTACATTGATATTTTAATAATGTTACAGATAATGATAAAGACAATACTTAAATTAGATATACATATATGATTGTATGGGAGGGCTCAGTAGGCCAACATAAGGACAGTAACCATTCAGTAGATTCCCCATCTTTAGGTTTATCAACAGATTTGAAGTTGCTATCTGGGGAACTTACTCATGTTGTCTTTGACAATCTCTTTCTAGACTGTTTCTACAGTCTAACGTCCTACAATTTTCTTCCCTTTTAATTTAATGACTATACTTTATTACTCCCTATATTCAATTGTAGTAGGCATTTTTTTTTTTTTTTTTTTTTTTTTTTTTTTTTTTTTTGCCTTTACTCATGTTGTTCGCACCCTGGGATTCCTTTCCTGGGTTTTCCACTTATTAGAATTGTTTCAAATGATAGATCCCAGGGCAGTGTCTTCAGAAGATATGAGCAAGCACTCTCCATGTCTCAATCAGAAGTCACTACTTCCTTCTTTGTACTCCCACTGCACATTGCTGACATTGCTGAGAGGTCATTGATCCCATCATTTACTGCTATTTCTGTTGGGTGTATATGAATATTTATAATATACATGTGTATGTATGTTTGATATTATATATTTGTATCATACATTTATGTAATATTATCATAGATTCACACAGTGTGTTTAAAAATAGGAGATTCTCAATAACTGCTAAACCAATGGATATTTTGTGTGGGTAACTGTACATGTGATTTTCTTGTAAACCAATTTTATTTTATTCTTTTAACGATTAACTTTAAAATAAAGAGATAACTATTTTGAATCCCTAATTGCTGTTGACCATGATTCTGATGAAAGTAACCTATGTCTTCTAGAAGTTTAGATTCATTCTGCATCATCTGAACACATGTTTAATAAGAGTATCCAATCTGGACCTATATAGTATATGGGTAAAAGGAAAATAGCACAGGCTCTTGGCGATAAAGCTTCAAGGTGAATTTATGAGTGTTCAGGGGAAGTTTTCTCCTTCACTTCCAAATGGACTGTCCCAATTTGACCGACTATTTGCATAATATGCTGTGCAAATATATAAAGTACCCTTTCATTTTGTACTTTCAATGCTTGTGTCGCATAGCGCCATAATAGGGAAAAGAGGACAAGTGAATCACTGAACAGAAACGAAAATGGTTTTATGTCACCAAGAACTTTGTCCTTCCTCTTTTATAATAACAACAACAACAAAAAAGCAAACATACACACACACACAGACACACACACACACACCCCAAAAAGAGATCAGGAAGACTCCGTCTATGATGGGTGTAATTTTTGTGCTGACATGTTGGGCAAAAAGAAAATCACTGTCAGCCTCCTGACTTTCACCTGCTAAACACACAACCACAGGCACGAAGAAACCTACGAAAGCACTTTCATCAGCAAAAGTGTGTCTCCCCCAGCTACTTGGTAACTTCTTGAGTCCTCTGTGCCCTCTGTCAATTGCTCCAGGAGACCCAGGGCAAGGTAGATAAAAGTCATTAATTAGGAAAAGTAATGGGAAAATCATCCACAATGAGCATCTAGTGAATTGTTTTCACCACAATCTAAACTGCAGAGATCAGAGTACAGGACAGTGATACGCCATTGTGGAATCCAAGTGGGCTTAGATGTGTTAGATGTTAGTTTGTGAAAAAATATTTGCTTATCATCAATGTTAGAATAAAGAGGTATAAATATTTATTTGAAGTTTAAAATCCAAATTTCAGTTATTTATCCTACTTGAGTCTCAGTTATCCTAATCTAGAAAATGGGATAATAATAACTATACTCTAGAGTTATTGTAATAATTAAAGAATATATGAAATGCTTGGCATCACAGTTGAAGTATCATGCATTCTCAGCACATGTCAGTTCTCCTAACAACAATATAATGTTTATTCAGAACTTATTAGTGCCGTTGCTATTTTAAGGAATTCATATGGATTCGCTCATTTTGTCCTCTTAACAAACTCTACCAGACCCTCTAAATGTTAAATATAACACAAAAAGTTTAGTTAAAGCTTTACCAGATTATTGCTAATATAGTATATATAAAGCCATCCTTTTATAATTTAGTATTCAGAGATTAGTTCATAGAGTCAAAAATTCTATTAATGAGGCTAGTATATATTATATCCATTATTAGAAATATGATAGCATAATGATTTGTTCACAATTGCTTTACAGTGCTAAAATCTCTTACGTATGTGTCTTATTTGATCTTTAGAATAGTCCTATCAAATAAAGTAGTTATTATTACGTTTCTTTTTTTTTTTTTTTTTTTTTTTTGAGATGGACTCTGTCACCCAGCCTGGAGTTTAATGGCGCAACCTCTGCTCACTGCAACCTTCACCTCCCAAGTTCAAGCACTTCTCCTGCCTCAGCCTCAAGAGTAGCTGGGATTACAGGCACCTGCCACCACACCTGGCTAATTTTTGTATTTTTAGCAGAGACAGGGTTTCACCATGTTCGTTAGGCTGATCTCGGACTCCTGGCTTCAGGTGATCTGCCTGCCTCAGCCTCCCAAAGTGTTGGGATTACAGGTGTGAGCCACTGCATCCAACCTTTCTTTATATTTAAAGCAACTGGAACTGAGACATCTTAAGCAACATACATTGGTACATACCAAACATGAAGAGCCGGGTCTCTGAATTCTCATTTAGTGTCCTAAGTCTCGTATGAGTCTAAATCATATAGCACCTCACACCACTCATTCAATAACTAGTTTATTATGCATTATTTAGGTATATATCATTCCCCAAGCTGTATAGTGAGCATATCTAGGGTACTCTAGGATATCTTATGAACATTGAAATTTACAATTGGATGGGACGTCAAATCCAGTTAACAACTTCAGAAACTGCTCCTCTCTGCTCCCAAGATCCACATTCCCCTCCAGGACACACAATTTGACCACTTTTCCCAAGTTAGGTGTGCCCTGGGCATAAGTTCTAGCCAATGGGATGTGAGCAGAATTGTCTTGTGCCATGTAAAATTCTTTCTACTCCTCCACTAACTGGGAGAAGAGAAAAGGGGACATGTTGAAATTAGAAATATTTCATATATGTACATAAACACACATTCTTATGGATCTTGACTAGTAATCTTATTTGTATACATATGTGTGTGTATATGTGTGTGGAGTGTGTGTGTGTGTGTATCCTTCCTTAGAATATGTACAATACATGAGGCTACAAGGCACTTACAAGGATGAAAGAGACTTTGGTTTCCCCCACAATCTTTCTTGTTACACATAAAGAAAAGATGTGTAACAATCTTTCTTGTTACACATAAAGAAAAGATGTGTAACAATCTTTCTTGTTACACATAAAGAAAGTTAAGTGAATTAAGAGACTTGCCCCTGGGCACCTAGACAGGGACTATCTGATGTGAGATTAAAGCCCAGGTTTCTTTGCTCTCAACCAAAAAATATCACAAAATGTCCAGTGAAACACTATTTCTGCTGGATGATCACAGTTTTTATGAGACAAAGGGTTTCCTGGTCATGTGCATTTGGAAAATTCTGGGTTATCCAAAGCATAATAAGTTCATTTGCTGCAGGGTTTCTCAGGACCTTAATTTAATTTGCCAGTGAGTTCTGTGAGTCTCCAAGCGGGCAGCACCAAGTTTTCAGAATGTTCCCAAGTGATTTGTTACTGGGAAGCAGGGTTCCACATTGCACCAGGTTCAGCTTTTCTCCTCATTTATATACAACCTGTCTGTGTGTTGAGAATAGAACGTGAAATTTCTGTTCACGTCTCTGCCAACAATAACAAATTGACCCTAAGCTAGTTCCTAGTTACTTATTTTGACCTCAACTTTTCCATCTATAAAAGGAAGTGTAAGATGGTTTTCTTTTGAGGGTTTGATTATCTGGGTTAAATGCTGCCAATCAGCCATATGTGGAAGGGGACAAGGCCAGGATACCTCAGGGTCAAGTAGTTCTGTCACTAACAAGCTGGATGGCTGTTGGCTCACTGAACCTTTGCAGGCCTCTCAGTTTTTATCTGAAAAACAGTAAAGTTGGACTAAATGGTCTCAAGCTCTGTGCTCTAGATCACTGTGTTTGATAGGCCAAATATCATTCGATTTTACAGAGACTAGACCCATACTGAGAAGTGCTATAAAAGATAGTGAACTATTCAAATTTGATGAGCTGAACCTCAGAGAAAAGTGATACTACAAAGAGAAATAATGTTACCTGTGGAATAGGAGAAAAAATGAAGGTGACCCTCTTATTCTAAGATGGAGGGAAGAAGAAAAGAGTGAGGGGAATCAAAGATAGCTGTGATAATATAAGGGGGAAAAGTGGAGAGGAAAGTGTTACAAATGTGTTGGAAATTTCTGAGATTAAGTTCCTCTTTATCTCCTGTCAAGTCCCAAATCTCATAACACGAATAAAGAAACTAATTAAATAAGGGTAGTACTTTTACCGAATTGAAAAGAAACTCTAGCACTATTAAAAACTGTATCCTCAATTCAAATGACTTGTCTGGGGAAAACCGGGTTCCAAATATATCAACATCTCATATAAAAGTTAACAAAATGGAAATACTGATGTCATCATTGGTAGTTTACAAAAATGAATATTCTCTGATTATAAAAGTGGCATGTTTGAACGTATATTGCAAATACTTCCCCCAGCTTGTCACTTCCTTCTTATCCTTAAGGCTTACAATATAAAACATTTTTTTTAAAAATATAATCTTTACTGAATCTTCGTTTGTTATTATAAATAGAAATTATTTCCCATTTCAAGACTATAAAAATATAAATTGATATTTCCTTCCATTGATTTTTACCTTCATTTTTAGTTATATTTCTGGTGCATTTGAAAGGCTGTTTGTGATAAGGAGTGAGGCAGATATCAGATTCATTTTCTCTTCCATATGGTGAGTCAATTGTGTCATTACATTTTATAAGCCATTATTTTCTATCGTTAATTCAAAAAGGCCTTTTAAAATAAACTTACATAGTTAAATTTGTCAGTATTTTCCTTTATAGTTTCAATGTTGAAAGAAAACAATTTTTTTCTACTAATGTGAATGTGTAGTTTATTTTGTTTTTCATCAAGAATTATTTGTGATGAAAGGCATGAAAATAGAATTATCTTTCTTAGCCAATATTTACCCAGGTATTTTCAGCACTGTTTATCTACTCTTCTGTCACTGATTTCAAATGTCAACATTCTTGCATGATAGAGATAGAGTATGCGTCTGTTCTTTCTGCTTTGTCTGTTTCTGTGCCATTACTATACCTTTAAGATTGCTGTGCATTTATAATATACTTTAATATCTGATCGTATATTCATAAATAGCTGGTAAAGTCCCTGTCATTATATTCCTTTTCTCTTAATGCTCTTGGCTATTTTTGTATTTAGTCTTCAGATAAAATTTAGAATCATTTGTCAATCTAAGTATGTATAATTATACAGCCAGGAGTAACATGTGTTATTTGGATGTAGAGGCTTTAATGTTCTGTAGGGCTTTTTGAGATATCATAGGGAAAGTTCTTATGGAAAAATATGAACTCTTTAAAAAGGTAAGTTCCATTGCTTTAGATCAATATTCAGCCTGAATAAGAGTGAAAGACATTTATAACTTTTTATTTCTGGTATGATATAGACTTTTTTTAAAAAAAGAAAACTATATTCTAATTTTAAGTCCTTCTTAAAACGTTTCACTGTCACCACAAAATTATTAATAAATATTTGTAGGCTAATAAATAGAAAACCGTCTGTGGAGTTCGTAATGAATGTATGAGTCTTTGAACACTCATACATAGTCCCTCTTTAAGTCTATCCAAGTCAGCATCCTAGGAGGATAGCACATTAAATTTAGCATAATAGTAATACTTGTTTTCAAAGACTTTGTTTCTACAAATCACAGAATAACACAGAATATTATTAACATTCAGTTTGCAAGATAACAACTATCTTTCAACTTCCTCCTCCCTTGCAAACAAAGCACCAGTTAAGAGCTAGTCCTATAGTTCTCTTCCAGATCAGTAGCTCTCTTTGATGACAGTTGATGCAGAAAAGAAAGGAATGAGTGGGAGGTTTTGTGTAACCCAAATAAAATTCAAGATGTCTCATGGTTCAGTATTAGCAGTATGTTTTTCTGAAAGAAACACTGTCTAATAACCAGCATTATTAAACATCAATTTCAACCTGTACATATTTTTCTAATAATTTTAAAATGGATTCAAGAAATAATCTTAGCAATAACCCTTGAACTTTCCTTTTCCTCTGTTCGTCTATTCTGTAAAGCACAGAGACTTGTCCAGGATCTCTCATTATTCATAGTCTTCATTATCCATCAACATTTTTTTTTTCTCTGATGCTGTTGCATCCATAATGTCTCTCTCTTCTTTTCTTACTTTTTCATTTTTATTCTTCATTTCTAGTCCTTTCTATACTCCCAAGTGTGCATCACATGATTTTATAGGCCAATCACATATAACTCTTCTTTAGAGAATAAAGATCAGGGATTGGAGGAAGAAGTTTAGTGGGAAACTCCAAGATTCTCTTTTGACAGGTGGGATGAACAGGGTAGAGATAGTTTAAGGCTGATAGTACTTCCATATTAAATACTTTTTTTCCTGTTACCTGTGTACAGATTAATAAAATTCTGTCTAGGTCATATCAAGTTGTGGAATTCGGATTGGCATCTGTCAAAGGAGGAAGGCATTAATAATTATTCTCATCTTTTACTTAAGGAAAGAATTGCAGTTTTCGGCAGTATACTTTACAAATGAAGTAGGCAAAAAAATAAGAAGCATTGTTAATAGTTATATTTTATTAACTACTGACTATAATTCCATGCAGTGGGTCAATTACTTTACATCCTAAAACAACAATGAAACTTTATGAGAGTATTTATTTTTATCCCAATTTTTCTAGGAGGAAACAAATAATCAGAAATGTAATCAACTTTCTTCAAGGCAGATAACTAGCAAATGGTGAATTAGTCTTCCACTGTAGAGTCCTGACTCCATATTTATTATTTTCCAACATACAGCAAATTTAGTAGAATATTATAAATTAGGAATATAGAAGAGTAAAAGCATCTACAGTGAACTATCCACAAAAAGTTCAGTGGAGAAAAACAGTATATACTCTCTCTAGTTACAGAGCAAATGTTCACTATTTTTCCAGTGAAATGAATAAATAAAGGAATGACAACTTTTCTTAATCATTAGTACTGTTAGTATGTTTTATTTTATTTCATATTCTCACTGACTGTGAGTTTATTCTATCTTGCTCTATTTCATAAAGTATTGGAAACTCTTTTAAATTATTCTTGCAATGGTGAAGGGGTCATAATTACATGTAGTCTTGACAAATCACGTGAGTCAATAAAAATCAGAATATGTTTAGTGTTGTATTACTTCCAATTTTCATATTCCTTGGGATCCTTATTGAGGATGTATTGTGAATCAAGTGAATCAAGAAGAATCCATGTAAGATGCTTCCTTAAAATTTTTGAGAAAAGTCTACAGGATGTTAAATTTCCTGTTGGAGTAGAAGCTCATGTTATTCATAATCACATATTTTGATATAATCAGGTCAATATGTAAGTGACTGAATTTGATACATTGTGTCCATATTTTCTTTCAAAGGTTCAGCAAATTCTGGTTCCTCCAGAGACAGCTTAGTCAATATCTGTGACTTGCACAAGCCAGAAATGTGACATTTAGGGAACCAAGTGCCATGGAGGAATGGATTCCCATCTCATCTGTGCGCTGCACAAAGATTAGCAATTATAGTAAGGATGACACTAGCATAAAAATTCCTGCTCCCCATTGTAGCCTGGACTTGCTGTTCCATCAATTCAATACAAATTATTTCTGAGCAATTCTCCCCTGCAATTACCTGATTAGCAATCCCAATTGCTTCTCCATGTTTCGAAGACCTTGATTAAATGATATCCCCTCCTGATTACTTTATCAAGTCTAGCTACCATGGATTATTGACAGCTCTGTGTTAACTAACTGCCTGTTTCTTTGGCAAGCTGCCAGGCAAATGGGAAAGCAGCTGTTTCTTGAGATGGGGAGAAGAGAAATGCCAATGGATACAGTCTTTATGGCTTTTGCAAACTGAGAGTCCATTAGCTGAACTGAAACTGTTTTGGTGGTAGTCAGTGTGTTTGACATCACTTTGGATTACCAGAGAGTGATAACTAGGAGGTGGAGGTGGTTGATAACGTGATGCAAAACCCCATCACCTTACAGTTTGTAGAAAGCAGGTGTACTGTGGGTTGTTGTGAAGGTTTGCTAAGTGAAGGAAATGAATGCTTCAGCCAATTTTTCAGAATGCTAACTACACAGATTGTCCAAAGCCACAATGGTCATACTCGACTTTTGCTGAACTTCCTTGTTGAAACTGCAATCATGTGTAAAGGCTGCTGAACATGCTGATTTTCACTGAACAGCTCTATATGGCAGGAATGGTAATCTCTTTTCTATCCATTACTCATAAACTCAGAGAGGCTTTGACACGTGTCCAAAGATGACTTAAACATATTCATAATCATTCTTCTCCCATTGTCATTAAATGTAGATTATTTAATTTTTAGCTTTGTTCTTTCCTTTCAAAATATGAAGTCCCATTTAATTTGCTGTCTTTTTTTCCCTCTCCGTCAAAGGTCCTTCAATCTGAATCTCGTGGCAGATGGTTAGGCAAAATGTTGTGCGAGACGGCTTGAGTTGATGAGTATCACTTAAGCACAACAATGTTTGCCTTAGCCTCACACTTAAATCACAACATTTTTTTCTTTATCTTTTAAAATAAACTTCATTTTAGAATAGCTTTAGACTTATAGAATTGTTGTGTAAGTTGTACAGAGAGTTCTAGTACACACCACATCCAGTTTCCCCCACTATAAATACCTCTACAATATTATGGAATATTTGTCAAAATTAATTAAATAATATTGGTACATTACTACGAATTAAAGTCTATCGTTTATGTAGGTTTTCTTAGTTTTTAATGTCCTTTATCTGTCCCAAGATTCCCTCCAACATACCACATTGGATTTAGCCAGCATGTCCCCTTAGGTTCCTTTTGGCTGTGAGAGTTTCTCAGGATTAACTTGTTTTTGATGACCTTGACAGTTTTGAGGAGTACTGGTGAGGTACTTTGTAGAATGTCCTTACATGTAAAGAGTAATTTTATAATGAAGAAACCTGAAAAACATTATCTAAAGCAGAAGGTCAAGGTTAACATCAACAGTGATAAGTCATGTAAATGGTAGGTACCCGTTATATGATATCATGAGAATCACACATTACCTTTGTGATTTTTCTCTCCTAAACCTGATACCCCAACCTAATGATGAGAAAAATATTAGCAATATCAATTGAAGGTCCCTCTACAAAATATCTGACCAACATGCCTCGAAACAGTCAAGGTCTTTAACAACAACAACAACAACAACAACAATTAATCAACAATGAATGAATGAATGAGTGAATAAATAAAGGAGAATAGGCAAATCTCTGTGCAGAAGTACTTCATATAATTTATGTAGATATTCTATCTTCACAATGGACTCATGAATATTTATTCTGTACTTTGGATTAGAGGCCAATACTACTTTGCTTATTTGTTGCTCTAATTGTTTCAATTTGAACTCTTTTCGTTGGCACTTGTATCCCTTTGAAGTATCTCCATCATTGTGTGGCATTTTTATTTAGTTTTTTTCAGCTGGGGAGTACTTTATCAACTCCAATAATTCGAATTGTGAGAAAAAATGCACATAACACAGAATTTACCATCTCAACTCTCTCTCTCTCTCTTTTTTTTTTTTTTGAGATGGAGTCTCGCTCTGTCACCCAGGCTGGAGTGCAGTGGCATGATCTCGGCTCATTGCAACCTCCGCCGCCCAGGTTCAAGCAATTCTTCTGCCACAGCCTTCTGAGTAGCTGGGACTACAGGCATGCACCACCACGCACAGCTAATTTTTGTATTTTTAGTAGAGACGGGGTTTCACCATATTGGCCAGGCTGGTCTCAAACTGACCTCATAATCCACCTGCCTTGGCCTCCCAAAGTGCTGGGATTACAGGCACAAGCCACCGCGCCTGGCCTCAACTCTCTCTTTAAGTCTACAGTTCAGCAATATTAAATGTATTCACATTGTTGTGCAACCAAAGTCCAAAAGCTTTTCATTTTGCAAAATTGAAGTTCTATACCCATTAAGCAGCAGCACTGTTTTTTCTGTGTCTCTAGCCCCTGGCAACCACCATTCCACTTTGTGTTTCTATGAGTTTGACTACTCTAAATATAGTATATAAGTGGAATCATATAGTATTTGTCTTTTTGAGACTGTCTTCTTTCACTTGGCAAATTGCTCTCAGAGTTCATTTATGTTGTAGCATTTGTCAAAATGTTCTTCCTTTTTATGTCTTAAAAATATTTAATTGTACAGTATGTAGAAACCGTATTGTCTTTATTCATTCATCCATTGATGGAACTTGGGTAGCCTCTACCCTTTGGATATTGTGAATAATTGAGCTATGAATATGAGTGTACAAATTTCTCTTTAAGACCTTGCTTTCAATTTTTTTGACATATACCCAGAAGGGAATTGCTGAATCCTATGGTCATTCTATTTTTAATTTTTTTGTGGAACCACCATACTGCTTTCCATAGCAACTGTACTTTTTAAATTCCCACCAATAGTACACAAAAGTTTTAACTTCTCCACATCCTTACCAATACTTATTATTTTCTGTTATTTTGTTGTGATGGTGGTTTGTTTGTTTTTGGCAGTAGTCATAATAATGGGTGTGAAGTCATATCTCATTGTGATTTTGATTTGTATTTCCATAATGACTTCTGATGATGAGCATCTTTTCATATACTTATTGGACATTTGTTTATCTTCTTTGGAGAAATTTCTATTCAAGACGCTTACCCATTTTTAAATCAGATTTTTGTTGTTGTTGAGTTGTAGGAGTTCTTTGTTAATTTTGGATATTAATCACATATCAGGTATATGATTTACAAATATTTACCACTCCATAGGTTGCTTTTTCACTCTGTTGATTGCGTATTTTGATATACAGTAGTTTTCACATTTTAATGTTGTTCAATTTATTGATTTTTACTTTTGTTGCCCATGCTTTGGTGTCATATACAAGAAATTATCATCAAATGCAGTGTTTTGAAGATTTCCTTCTGTGCTTTTTCCTAAGAGTTTTATAGTTTTAGCTCTTACATTTAACTCTTTGATCCCTTTAGGATTAATTTTTGTATATACTGTAAGTTAAGAACCCAATTTCATTCATTTGCATGTGGATATACAGTTTTCCCAACACTATTATTTTTGAAAAGTATATTCTCTTCCTGCTTAGTGGTCTTGGCACCCTTGTAAAAAATTATTTGACTGTATACATAACAGTTTATTTTTAGGCTGTCTATTCTATTGCATTGGTCTATATGTCCACCTTTATGCCATCACCACACTGTTTTGATAATTACAACTTTGTAGTGAGTTGTAAAATCAGCAAATGTGAGACCATCAACTTTGTTCTTTTTCAAGATTGTTTTGGATATTTGAGGTTCCTTGAGATTCCATATGAATTTTGTGATGAAGTTTTCAATTTTTGCAAAAAAATTCATTAGGATTTTAATAGGTGTTAATTAAATCTGTAGATGGCTTTGGGTAGTATTCACATCTTAGCAATATTAAATCTTCCAGTCTACAAACATTGTACATATGTTCCATTATTTGTACATTCCTTAATTTTCTTCAGAAATGTTTTGTAGTTTTCAGTGTACAATTTTTTATCTCTTTAATTAAATTTATTCCTGAGTACCTTATTCATTTTGATGCTATTTTAAATGGAATGATTTTCTTAATTTTCTTTTCAGATTATTCATTGTTAGTGTACAGAAACACACCAATGTCCAATAACTTTTTTTTTGAAGACACAGTCTTGCTGTATGCCCCAGGCTGAAATGCAGTGGTGCCATCTCAGCTCACTGCAACCTCTGCCTCCTGGGTTCAAGTGATTCTCATGCTTCAGCCTCCTGAGTAGCTGGGATTACAGGCACCTGCAACCACACCCAGCTAATTTTTGTATTTTTAGTAGAGATGGGGTTTCACCATGTTGGCCAGGCTGGTCTCGAACTCTTGACCTCAGTTGATCCACCTGCCTTGGCCTCCCAAAGTGCTGGGATTACAGGCATTTAATAACTTTTAATTCTGATTTAACTGATAACTTTAGAAAAAAAAATATATGTATACAATTTTAGATTCCATTGCAGGACCAAGTAGTTTTTCTGAAGAGGAACCCACACCTTCAGCATTTTGAGTTTAGTTGTTTTCACTTACATATGTGACTCAGCATCTTATTTATTTATTTATTTATTTATTTATTTATTTATTTATTTATTTATTTTTTTGAGATGGAGTCTCGCTCTGTCGCCCAGGCTGGAGTGCAGTGGCGTGATCTCGGCTCACTACAAGCTCCACCTCCTGGGTTCACACCATTCTCCTGCCTCAGCCTCCCAAGTAGCTGCAACTACAGGCGCCCCCATCTCGCCCGGCTAGTGTTTTGTATTTTTAGTAGAGACGGGGTTTCACCGTGTAGACCAGGATGGTCTCGATCTCCTGACCTCGTGATCCACCCGTCTCGGCCTCCCAAAGTGCTGGGATTACAGGCTTGAGCCACCGCGCCCGGCCAGCATCTAATTTATTAAGGTCAGTTTTTGACTGAAAGACTTTCCTTTTTACTATTTTGCTTTCTTTTTTACTTCCAGGGAGTTGTCATGCTTGTTCTTCTTGGTTATGGGAAAGAGAGAGACCAAGTTAGTCTCGTCTTGTGGGGCAAATTCCCTGAGATAGTGACAGCATTATTGCTACTGATAGAAAACTTTACATCACATGAGATAATTAGAATTTACTTATTTGATAGGAGTATGGTTTTGAGGTTAGAAAAATCTGGTTTTGCCTCTAGCGCCAAGATTTACTAGCCGTGAAAGCTTGGTGATTTACTGTCACGAAATCTCAATATTCTTCTTTGAAATAAATGATGAAAATACTATTAGCTACCTCCTAAAGTTCTTGTATGAACAAATCAGAGAACAGATGTGAACTGTTTAGCATAATACCGACCATGTAGAAGACCCAACATATTGTATAAATCACTGTCATGTTTATTATTTGATTAATGGCCAGGTAACACATCTGGGTAATGCTTAATACTGAAGTTCTTCAACTTTACTATTATTGAATGCAAGAGAAAAAAATACTAGTCTTCTCTGAAAAATACAGCAGCACCAATGACTTTATTTTGGGAGTGGGAGAAGGGATTTCCACCAGAAGGCATGACCATGAAGGAATACATCCTTACTTATCCTTGTATTTAAAATTTGGTTGAGAAAGATCAATCTGTGGCACAGGGGCTTGGCAACGATAACATATGTGTATCAGGGGACAGAAAGTAATGTGTGGAGTAGAATTCATAATCTACAATGATTAGAAATTCAGATACAAAATTTCACAAACTGGCTCCATTCCAACTCTCCTGAATGTGTGCCTGAATCCAAATAGCATCCTTAAAGAGAAAAGATCAGCAAAACTGTGAAATGTGCAGTTAATGAACTTCCCAAATACAGGGACTCAAAAAAAAAAAAAAAAAAAAAAAATCAGCTCTAAATGAAATAGATAAATGTGTGCTAAATGAAATTCTGTCTTCCAATACTCTGCAAGCCACTTGTCCAGAAGTCCTCCTACACCAATATGCTTGGGATTTTCTTAGCAAATGTGTATCACTTCAGATGAAAATAGTTAAAACTGAAATTAGTGGATAAAAAAGAGAAGAGAACAGATGGTATGTAAGTATAATGATGATCCAATTGCACCATATTATAAATGAGCTATCACAAAATCTCAGGGGAGCTTCTGGCCAAACATTTGAACATAGTGGAGAAAAACCTTACTCTTATCTCCCCCACCCTTTTCTTTCACATTTTAAGAAAATTGCAAACAAATCAAGCAAATTACCAGAAAGTGTAACACAGAACACCTACTCACACAACAAGTATCCTTCTTATCACCCTCTGCTGGAAATTGAAGAACACCAGGCACTTGGTCAGAATGAGAAGTCTAAATACTATTTCCATGGAATTTATAGAATAAGGGGCGATCACTGAAAGGGCCTTCAGAACAGCAAGAGAACACAGCACTTCCCCTTCCCTGATCTTTTAGGGAAGCCATGCATTTCATTTCTTTCTGCTGCTGTGTGGCTTTCTGGCATCTTTTCTAATTTCCTCAAATTGTTGGCGGGAATTGCTTGAAACTACTTTCTTATCTCTCTCAGATGTTCTTATGGAAACTGAAATGAATGTGTCATCTGTAATCATTTAACAGTTTTTAAAAGTACTTCTGTTAGACTCTCACAACATAATTTTGCATTCAGTTCAATCCCTTTCAACTAAGTTGAGCCAGTAGCAGAGATATTTGCAAGGGGCCAAAGATAATTTTATTAGCCTTAATCAAACTAATTTCAATTCTTCTCAGCAAATATTTCCAGTACGTCTACTGTCAGCCTAGAACTGAGTGAGGTAGAAGGTCTCTATGTTCTTGGGAGTACTGAAATTTCCATGCATAAAGAAATCTGTTCAGCCTGAATAGTTCACATTAATGAAATGTTAAAAAAGACATTAGTGGCTATTCACAGCTAAATCCTTAATTTTAACAACTGACAAAATCCAAATGCCTATCATGTTAAATGATGAATTTTAAAGATTACTGTGAAATAGAGTTTCTCAATCTCAGCCCTATCGACCTTGTGGTTCAGAGGTTGAAGGAAGTTATCACGTACTTTGAAGGATGTTTATTAGTATCCTTGGCCTATACCCACTAGACACCAGTAGTGCTCCTTATCCCTGAATTGTGATGGCCAAAACTGTCTCTAGACTTGGCAAAATCACCCCAACTGAGATGCTGCGAGATTTTTGTTTCCAGTGAGAAAAGGAATAGTACACATATTAGGCGATTAAATTATTAACAGTGCAAAGCCAAAGATGACTGTTAACTAGAAATGGCCTTTTGAATGGCAGTAATTGGAAAAAGCATGGTACTCATGCCTGTTGACATTTTTTAAATTTGTTGTATGATGTCTCACCTCATTCCTGATTTTCTGCCTATGCTATTTTTTCCAGCAATTCTAAATGGAGAACCCAACTCAAGTACATTAGAGGTAGTACCTATGCTATCTCTTCTATGATTGGAAGTTATAATGTCAAATATCTGATATTAAACAAAGAGATATTTCATGGAGTCTAGAGTTAGCTCTAAGAAAATTGTAATCACTGATATCACTGACTTTCCATCACCATGATTACGTATCATCTACCCACTGAGCATTTATGGGTAATTTACTGTGCAAAAAATTGTCCTTTCCATCTCTTGTGAGTTGAGAGCAGAATCTCTCGCCCTTGTTAAAGATGGAAATGACAAGATACTCAATTCCTCGTTTTCCTTGAAACTAGGGCATATGAGAGAATTCTGACTCCCCGAAAAGAAGACTGCAAGAGTCGGAGGACGTGAAGCTTCTGGAAAAGGTTTGGTGCCATGGTGAGAAGGAACTCTTAGGAATAACTCTCTTATTAATCTGTTCTCATATTACTAATAAAGACATACCGGAGCCTGGGTAATTTATAAAGGAAAGAGGTTTAATGGATTCACAGTTCCACATGGCTGCGGAGGCCTCACAATCATGGTGGAATACGAAGGAAGAGCAAAGGGACATCTTACATGGTGGCAGGCAAGAGAGCTTGTGTAGGGGAATTCCCATTCAGAAAACCATTAGATCTCATGAGACTTATTCCCTACCACGAGAACAGTATGGGTGAACCATCCCCATGATTCAATTATCTTTACCCGACCCCACCCTTGACATGTGGGGATTATTACAACTCAAGGTGAGATTTGGGTGGAGATACAGCCAAACCGTATCCCTCTCTTTCTTCTCTGTGGCTATGGTCATATGAGCATATAGCAGCAGGAGCTGTAGCAGGCATCTAAGAGTGATAAGGAGACAGCCAGAGGATGGCAGCCACACTGAACAGTAGAAGAAAAAAATGAACATCCCCGTGTCTATGGTAACATGCCTGTGTGGCTGCATTCTTCAATCTTATGCTCCCTGACTTCATACATCTTGTCAGGGAAGATTAACTACCCTTATTAAAAAAGCTTCTGTTAGCAAGGTTTTCTGTGAATTGTAGCTTTACAAATTCCTAGATAGTATTTTCTACTATTTGCAAGACACAATGCTATTTGTGTGTGGAATTTAAAGACCAATGAAACAAGCAAAAAGAATGATGAATTCTGTCTTTAAGAAATGCATTTTAACATCATTGTGGACACTCTGTTTCCAGAATTGATATTATGGCTTCAAAATCATCTTCAGCCTGCAGTGGACACAGATAGCATATAGCATTTTGTCAACTTCTTTTCCATGTCAATAACAGGTTGAATTGTGTCCCTTCAAATTCATATGCTGAAGTTCTAACCCACAGAACCTATTGTGGAGAATGTGGCCCTATTTGGAGAATGTGTCTTTGAAGAAGCAGTCAAACTGAAATGAGGTCATTAGGGATGGCCCTAGTGCCAAATGACTGGTGTCCTTATAAAAGAAATGTGGACATAGAGAAATGTGAGGAGGGAAGACCATGTCAAGAAATGTAAGAAAATACAGCAGTCTACAAACCAAAGAAAGAGATCTGGAACAGGTCTTTCCCTCACAGTGCTTGGAAGAAAATAACCCTGCTGACACCTTGACTTTGGTCTTACAGCCTCCGGAACTGTAAGGCAAAATTTCTGTTGTTTAAGCCACTCTATTTGTGGTACTTTGTACTGGCAGCCCTAGCAAAGTCACACAGTGTCCAAAACGGAATTCTTCATATTCACTCTAAATCTGCTCCTTCGATGGTCATTCCTATCCTAGTTAATGACAACTCCATCCTTACAAAGCTCAGGCAGAAAGTCTTACCTCCTGGATGTTCAGGCATTATCCCTCACTACTTCTTTCCCACTCTGCAGCTAGTCAGCACTCCTGTCAAATGTATTAGAATCTCATAGTTTTGGGGCCGGGCATGGTGGCTCACGTCTGTAATCCCAGGTCTTTGGGAGGCTGAGGAGGGTGGATAACCTGAGGTCGGGAGTTTGAGACCAGCCTGACCAACATGGAGAAGCCCTGTCTCTACTAAAAATATAAAATTAGCTGGGTGTGGTGGCACATGCCTGTAATCCCAGCTGCTCAGGAGGCTGAGGCGGGAGAATTGCTTGAACTCAGGAGGCGGAGGTTGCAGTGAGCCGAGATCATACCATTGCACTCCAGCCTGGGCAACAAGAGCAAAACCCTGTCTCAAAAAAAAAAAAAAAAAAAAAAAAAAAAAGAATCTAATAGTTTTGACTTTACATTCAAATTTGATAGCATATCATTATCTCTTTTTACCTCCAGAGCCACTACCCTAGTCAAAGTTGCTGTCATCTTTTTATTCAATTATAGCAAAAAACATAGACTTCTCATTTTTTTAACCTCACTGGCTTTTCCATTAAAGTAAGCAGATTTATCCTGTTAAAATAACAGATGGGTTATGAACCTGTTCAAAAGTCTCCAATGGCTTCTGATGACATAAGCCCACACTACCAAATTAAGAGGATGAACTATTAGGGGCTTAGTAAAATTTTGTTTAGGGATTGAAATTGCAAGTACTTGCCTTCTTACTTTTTTTTTTTTTTTTGAGACGGAGTCTCACTCTTGTCTCCCAGGCTGGAGTGCAATGGCGTGATCTCCGCTCACTGCAACCTCCACCTCCCTGATTCAAGCGATTCTCCTGCCTCAGTCTCCTTAGTAGCTGGGATTACAGGCACCTGCCACCACACCCAGCTAACTTTCGTATTTTTAATAGAGACTGATTTCACCATGTTGGCCAGACTGGTCTCAAACTCCTGACTTCAACTGATTCACCTGCCTTGACCTTCCAAAGTGCTGGGATTATAGGCATGAGGCACCTCTCCCAGCACCTTTTTACTCTAAATATCACACTCCAAGACTGCCTGGGTGAATACAGTAAGGAAATGTTTTGTTGTTGTTGTTGTTCCTTTCATTCAGGGCTTGTTCTTAGGTCCTTAGGTTTGAAAGTTGCCCAGGTAGATAGCTACCTTTGTAAATAGTTTACAATATTTCTCTATGCGAATATTAGACTCAACTTTTGTTGCTAAATAGGTATAGTTTTCACTGGAGTGGGGGCAAAAGGGATAAAGCAAAATAAGATTTTTATGATAGTAAAATTTGTTTGACACCCCTCTGAACATAAATACATTTTTTCTTCCCTCAATTTCTAGTAAATATATTATATAGAAATATTTAACATCCACTGCAAACGTTTTATATGATAGAAGTATATGTTCGTTTTTCGTATGTTTTATGCTTGATATATATTTATATATATATATATATATATCATAATTTTAAGCTCTGTCCATTAGTCTGGAATCAGCTATCAAAGGATATTTCCAAGGGAACTCTGAGTGTGGTCATGGACTTTTATAGTCTGGTTTTAAGGATTTTCAGGGTCAGACAATCTACAAGGGCTTCCCTTCACTCCTGATCATGCCTTAAAACAAACAAAGGTATACCTCACTTAAGTCATTCTTACTAAAGGTAAATTTTTTAAATTTTGTTTAACCGTTAGCAGATATGGGTGGTAAAGGTCACGAGAAGAGGGAGAAAAAAGTACTTTAAGGCTATGTGCATGACACAAAAGCAAACTTTTAACCAATAGGCTTCTGGCAAATAATAGCTATAGAGGTTCTTGCCAGAGATTTTGTAATGAGAAACATTACAGCTCTATTGAGTAAATTTATATAGAACCACAGTGGAGGAATCTTTACCACTTAGGCTTATTCTCTCCCTTCTTTTTTCTCTCTTCTTGCCCCTAATATAAAATTTTAAGACCATGTCTTTCATGTGGCGATTCATAATGGTGGGACATTTATTACCCTTAATTCTTTCTACAGCCTCTCTGTTGCCAGACTAATCAGCTTAAAACACAGTCGCTCTAAAACCTCCATAGTTCCTCCATTGTGTACATAATACCATTTAAACTTCTTAGCTAGGTACTCCTGACTGCCTTAGTTCAGGTCCCCTAGAAGCCGGATCTGAGATAAGGATTCTTGTGCAAATAAATGATGAAGGTGTTCCCAGCAGAAGCCCGTAAGAAAGAGAGGGAAGCAGGGAAGCAGGAAAGCACAGGGGAAGAAGCTAAGCAAACCACTAGATGGGGTTTCAGCTGACATCTAGCCTGAGTCTGACCCACAGGGTGTCTGGGTTATGAATGGCACCATTAAATTTTTCCACTTTGAGGCAGAGGCCAGCTTTGTACCCTTGTATCGGTGGTTGCAGCCCACCACCCATACTGCAGATCCTAAGCATCAACTGAGGTGGGCGCCTTCAGCCAAGGGAAATTTTCCAGGAATGGTGTGGCTGGGAGGCCCTATCACTAACACTCACTGCAGCTGGGAGGGGGATGCTCCAGCCCAGGGAAGGGAGTCTGGGTGGAGCACTGATAGGCTCCAGTAGGAAGGCTCTAAGATCTGCCTTCACTCTAGGATATTATTTTCTTTTGTGTATCCTCCCCTCTGCTGCTTGCTGTAAAGCTCACTTCCTCTTTCTCCTCCTTTGTAATGTAAGGGTTTAAGAATCTACCACTTCTTTAACCTTACCTTCAGAGACCTGAATGATGGTTCACGCTAAGATTCTCTAGACAACTGGTAAACTAGTACAACATTTATTAGACTATGTATACATCCAGGTAGATTTTCTTGGCTGCTTACCCAACCACCATTCCCATTTCCCTTCTTCCTGGCGGACAAGACTCATGTCATTCCAGCAGCTGGAAATGCTGCACACAATGTTTCCCAAGCTCTCCTGTTGCTACGGCATGAGTGTATGACCTAGCCCTGGTCAGAGGATTGGAGAAGTCTTCTGAGGAATCATTAAAGGAGGACCTCACCCTTGCCTTGCTGCTCTTGGACAATGTCATGTGAAGATGTAGATGTGATGCTTCAGGCTGTCTCAGAAACCTTGCAATTCAATGATAAAGCCCACAGAAGCTCAGGAAAGTCCAGCTGGTCCCCAGCTGGCAGTGAATTCCAAAATTCACCCTTGGGCTGCCATGGCCTTTTGTTGTTGTAGGTGAGTCGAAAAAATCTCCACTGTTTAAGTTGTTTTTGTTGGATATTTTGTTCTATGCAGCTGAAAGCACCTTACACTATGAAACTTTCTGATAAAAGCTGGAATTGAGAAAATGGCTAAGACCTTAGAATTATATAGATTCTTCTACTCCCTTCTCTCTGTATTGACAGCAGCTGGACCCAGCCAACTACTTGGATGTGGGCTGTGGCCTATTTCACAAGAGAGAAAATAAAAGAGATCAATGGTTCAGTTTCTATACTAAACAGAAATATGAAGCTCAAGAGTGCAACTAATGAGGGGTCCAAGCAGCTGCTCCTACATGCCTGAACGCAGGCAGGCGGAGGGAACTGGCAGGGGAAGGTTCTCCCACGAGGCACAGTGATTCTACCCACTAGGGCAACATGCCCTGATGAAGGCTATGCATGGCCTCATCAGGCGAGTTACTCCTACTTCCTGGGAGACAGGAGTAGGGGTGCAAGAGAGAGGCTGCAGTTGGCGTCAGACTTTGTCTCCCAGACGGATTCATACTTTTGGTTTCTTTGGCCAAAAAAATGGAGTGGAGAATGAGAACAAAAGGGACTCTTCTCTGAAAATAATAGCAGTAATAATAATTTTAGCCTATAGCATGCAGGATGCAGTTTACTGGCCGCCAAAATGGAGTGGAGAATGGGAACAAAAGGGACTCTACTCTGAAAATAATAGCAGTAATAATATTTTTAGCCTATAGCATGCAGGATGCAGTTTACTAAGAGCTTAACATGCATTATCATGTCTAAACTTCAAAATAATTATGGAAATCTGGTGCTTCCTTTCCTCTCTGACTTTTCTTTGTGTTTTCTTTCCTTATAAATTCCTCTTTTGTTTGGGCTTGTACAAAACCCACCAATATTTAGCTTACAAGCCTCTTTCATACATTCACAGGAGCAAAGTTCTCTTCTGCTGGTGAACAGTGCACCTCCCTCCCCTTGCTTTTGTGTGCATAGAAGGGAACCATGGGGAATTGGAATGAGAGTGATGGATGAAATGCCTCCTGATGAAAACCCATCCCTTTCTCTTCCAAGACCTTTAAGTTTGGGAACAATCTTATTTATTTCATGCATCTGTGCAAATTACCTAAGACATTTTATACAGACCACCCTGGAATGTGTGTAATAGGAAATGCTCACTATTTTGTAGACTTTGAAATTGGAATATAACTGAGTATAGCAAGAAGTTTACACAAGATCACTCGTGTAGAACATTCCTGTTTAAGACTATGTCTCTGAGCTATTCGTAGATATTCTTTGGGAAGAAGATTTTCATTAAATAAATTTGAAAAACTCTGGATTTCACTAAATGAAAAAGTTTTTCCTTCCTTACAGACTATTCTGGAAATTTAATGCATTGATATCAACTGCAACTTTCTAAGAATAGAATATAGCCTGAAGAATTTATCAAATTTATCCAATTGTGAGTTTCATTTGATGAGGAGCACCTATTAACATGTCTCATGTGCGTGTTCTGTGGCAGATACTTTGGGAAATGATTTTCAAATAGGCATGAATAGTTTTTCTTATAAATCCTATCAATAACCTGATTACTAAAATCATGACATGAGCACTTATCACCAACTAAAGTTCTACTTCAATCACATTGTTATAATTCTCAGATATATAAATAATACTGGATTTTATATATGTAATTATTAAGACCACTTACATTGAACTTTCTTTTTTTCTGCTAAGTTACTTCCTTATTTTCTTGCTTGGAAATGAACCAATCAAGAATGTCTAAATGCATTAAAAGTTACTTCAGAGATGGGAAATGGGAACATTATATTTTATTAAAAATAAGAATTAGCTCATAATATAATATAGAGAAAAAATAAAACCAACAATCAGAAATATCATAAATCACTTTATCTGGAACAGCAAGGAATTAACTTATCTCTAATCTTTTAGGAAGTCCTTGCCGCTCATCAGTGACAGGACTAAATAGTCCCAATATTGATACCAGATTAAATATATTATAAGGTTATATAATTGCATAATAAGTCATATAATTCATTAATTCATGATAAGTCATATGATACAAAGATAAGAACAGCTTGATTATGTATCAGATAGGTAGAGCTTTAGAACATAGAGATGCCCTCTATGATATTGGTTTGAAGTTTACTGCCAAGAAGATGAGGAACAAGGACTAAAAGATTGTAAGGAAAAATATGAAATTGCAACATACATCACATAAAAGGCACAATAGTCAGTTTTCTTTTTGGGGAAGGACCTTATAAATATCTCTGCACTTTTACTACTAATAGCTGCATTTTATAGGAAAAACTCAGCAATTCCTTTGAAAGTTACATGAGAATATCCACAAAGATGTGAGGATCATGAAATACCCAAAGATTGAGTTGGGTAATTGGAAAATCCCTGAGCGCAGAGCAAGAGAAGGTGGTTCTAAGTCTAACATTGTCCTGGAGGGAGGTATGTGCCCTTGGAAGAGGGTTATGAGTTACCAGATTATCAGTAAAGTAATTTATATTTCTAAATGTATGTCATTATCTTAATGGCATGTGAAAATAATTTACTAGATGCCAAGTGTTTTTGGTATGTATAACTTTGCCGTATGTATATTTGTTTAGCCTCCATTGGAAATGACATAATTATGTGTTAAACATAATTTATTGATTTCTCGAGATATATGAAAGAAAACTGAGGACTCCAGAGGAAGTAAGATGAAAGATAAGAAGGGGACTTGGTGACATGGTTTGTGTTTTTTTGTTTGGTGTGTGTGTCACCTTAGAAAGAGGTTCTTCAGTCCAACTTATCTTGAGGTTTTCTTTACAAAGCCCTAATTACCATCAGATTTGGTAGGGTTTGGAGACTGGGAGGAGGTGTGTTCTGGTGCCTTTGTGTTCCCTCTGCCTTGGTCTGTACTGCAACTATCCTCTTTCCCATAGGCCCCAAAGCTATGCTTTTGTACCAGGCATGATGGTCTCACATGGGCTCAATAGTTGCCTTTCCCCAAAATGTCTTCAGAAGAAATAGCTGGAGGGTATGTCAGAGGGGAAGTTTCCTCTCAAACATATTTATGTTTTATTTATAATCATTCTGTAAAAACCTAATTTTTGGAGTCTTTAATGTCTGCATTTTGGCTAGGACACATTACCACAAACACAGCAGCTTAACATTCATTTGGTATCTTAGTGTCCATGGCTCAGAAGTTCAGGTATAATGAGGCTTTACTGTTTCCCTGATGAGAGTCTCACAACATAGCCACACCCTTTTTCAGAGGATGTAAGTGTGGGATTCATTTTCAGGTTTATTCTGGTGAATTCAGTGCCAGGCAGTTATAGGACTGTGGTCCCAATTTCCTCACTGGTTGTTGGTTGAGGTTGTTCTCAGCTTCTGGCAGCCACATGCATTGGAAAGGCTTGTGAACCCCTTCAAAACAACAGTGGTGGGTTGGAGTCAAGAAGTCCTTTTCATGCTTCTAATTTCTCTGACCTCCCCCTTCTGCCTCATGTCTCCTGCCTTCTTCTTCTGCAACATCCCTCTTCTAGCTCCAGCCAAAGAAATGTCTCTGCTTTTAAAGATTTAAGTGATTAGATTGGGCTCCCATGGCTATTTCAGGATAATCTCCTGTATTAATGTATTATTACACTACTATGAAGAAATATCCAAGATTCTATAATTTATAAAGGAAAGAGGTTTAATTGATTCAGAGTTCCACATTGCTGGGGAAGCCTCGGGAAACTTATAATCATGGTGGAAAGCAAAGGAGAAGCAGGCACCTTCCTCACAGGATGGCAGAATGGAGTGAGTGCCAGCAGAGGAAATGCCAGACGCTTATAAAACCATCAGATCTCCTGAGACTCACTCACTATCACCAGAAGAGCATAGAGGAAACTGCCCCCATGATCCAATTACCTGCACTTGGTCCTTGACACATGGGGATTACGGGGATTACATTTCAAGACAAGATTTTAGGTGGGAACACAGCCAAACCATATCATCTCCCTATCTTAACATCCATAGCCTTCATTACATATGCAAAGTCCCTTCATCACAATACCCAGATCAATGCTGAACAACTAGGAGATAGGAATCAGTGTATATATTTGCAAGTTTACGTATTATAGTGGCATAATTTGGAATTTAATTAAATGTAAATGCTTGTAATTCTTTCATATGAATAAAAAAAGTGTCATTCTCCTTCTTGGCCAATTCATTCGTATACCTATTTAACAATTCTTTCGGGAATACCTGTTGATTAGTTTCCATGCACTGATCCAGGCACTCAGAATACAAGGGTAAAGTGAGGCTAGACCTTTGTTGCCCAATATGGTAGCCTGTGACCATCTATGCAGCTATTGCAAACTTGAAATGTGCCTAATGAGACTAAGGAACTTAATCTGTAATTTTATTTAATCCTAATTAATTTAATTTAAATTTAAATAGCCACATGTGTGGCTATTCGACAGCACAGATTTAGAATATTTTGATCATTGCAAACAATTACACTGACAGAACTGCACTAAACAAAGTCTGCATTCTTGCTGTTGATATTTTAGTCTGGAATTGACATTCTAGTGTGGAATTGACAAACCTTTTCTGTCAAAGGCCATATACTAAATATTTTAGACCTTTTGGACCAAATTGTTTCTGTTTCAACTACTCAACACTGACATTATTGCTGAAAGCTACCATAGCCATCCATAAGTGAAATAGTGTGGCTGTATTTTCTTTCTTTTTTTTTTTTTTATTATTATACTTTAAGTTCTAGGGTACATGTGCATAACGTGCAGGTTTGTTACATATGTATACATGTGCCATGTTGGTGTGCTGCACCCATCAACTCGTCAGCACCCATCAATTCGTCATTTATATCAGGGATAACTCCCAATGCAATCCCTCCCCCCTCCCCCCTCCCCATGATAGGCCCGGTGTGTGATGTTCCCCTTCCCAAGTCCAAGTGATCTCATTGTTCAGTTCCCACCTATGAGTGAGAACATGCGGTGTTTGGTTTTCTCTTCTTGTGATAGTTTGCTAAGAATGATGGTTTCCAGCTGCATCCATGTCCCTACAAAGGACGCAAACTCATCCTTTTTTATGGCTTCATAATATTCCATGGTGTATATGTGCCACATTTTCTTAATCCAGTCTGTCACTGATGGACATTTGGGTTGATTCCAAGTCTTTGCTATTGTGAATAGTGCCGCAATAAACATATGTGTGCACGTGTCTTTATAGCAGCAGGATTTATAATCCTTTGGGTATATACCCAGTAGTGGGATGGCTGGGTCATATGGTACATCTAGATCTAGATCCTTGAGGAATCGCCATACTGTTTTCCATAATGGTTGAACTAGTTTACAGTCCCACCAACAGTGTAAAAGTGTTCCTATTTCTCCACATCCTCTCCAGCACCTGTTGTTTCCTGACTTTTTAATGATTGCCATTCTAACTGGTGTGAGATGGTATCTCATTGTGGTTTTGATTTGCATTTCTCTGATGGCCAGTGATGATGAGCATTTTTTCATGTGTCTGTTGGCTGTATGAATGTCTTCTTTTGAGAAATGTCTGTTCATATCCTTTCCCCACTTTTTGATGGGGTTGTTTGTTTTTTTCTTGTATATTTGTTTGAGTTCTTTGTAGATTCTGGATATTAGCCCTTTGTCAGATGAGTAGATTGCAAAAATGTTCTCCCATTCTGTAGGTTGCCTGTTCACTCTGATGGTAGTTTCTTTTGCTGTGCAGAAGCTCTTTAGTTTAATTAGATCCCATTTGTCAATTTTGGCTTTTGCTGCCGTTGCTTTTGGTGTTTTAGACATGAAGTCCTTGCCCATGCCTATGTCCTGAATGGTACCACCTAGGTTTTCTTCTAGGGTTTTTATGGTATTAGGTCTAACATTTAAGTCTCTAATCCATCTTGAATAAATCTTCGTATAAGGAGTAAGGAAAGGATCCAGTTTCAGCTTTCTACTTATGGCTAGCCAATTTTCCCAGCACCATTTATTAAATAGGGAATCCTTTCCCCATTTCTTGTTT
>NC_045444.1:112692191-112738309 GCF_002776525.5 Piliocolobus tephrosceles | reverse complement strand
ACAATCATGTCATCTGCAAACAGGGACAATTTGACTTCTTCTTTTCCTAACTGGATACCCTTGATTTCTTTCTCTTGCCTGATTGCCCTAGCCAGAACTTCCGACACTATGTTGAATAGGAGTGGTGAGAGAGGGCATCCCTGTCTTGTGCCAGTTTTCAAAGGGAATTTTTCCAGTTTTTGCCCATTCAGTATGATATTGGCTGTGGGTCTGTCATAAATAGCTCTTATTATTTTGAGGTATGTTCCATCAATACCGAATTTATTGAGCGTTTTTAGCATGCAGGGCTGTTGAATTTTGTCAAAGGCCTTTTCTGCATCTATTGAGATAATCATGTGGTTCTTGTCTTTAGTTCTGTTTATATGCTGGATTACATTGATTGATTTGCGAATGTTGAACCAGCCTTGCATCCCAGGGATGAAGCCCACTTGATCATGGTGGATAAGCTTTTTGATGTGCTGCTGAATCCGGTTTGCCAGTATTTTATTGAGGATTTTTGCATCGATGTTCATCAGGGACATTGGTGTAAAATTCTCTTCTCTTTTTTTGTTGTGTCTCTGCCAGGCTTTGGTATCAGGATGATGTTGGCCTCATAAAATGAGTTAGGGAGGATTCCCTCTTTTTCTATTGATTGGAATAGTTTCAGAAGGAATGGTACCAGCTCCTCTTTGTACCTCTGGTAGAATTCAGCTGTGAATCCATCTGGTCCTGGACTTTTTTTGGTTGGTAGGCTATTAATTATTGCCTCAATTTCAGAGCCTGCTATTGGTCTATTCAGGGATTCAACTTCTTCCTGGTTTAGTCTTGGAAGAGTGTAAGTGTCCAGGAAATTATCCATTTCTTCTAGATTTTCTAGTTGATTTGCGTAGAGGTGTTTATAGTATTCTCTGATGGTAGTTTGTATTTCTGTGAGGTTGGTGGTGATATCCCCTTTATCATTTTTAATTGCGTCTATTTGATTCTTCTCTCTTTTCTTCTTTATTAGTCTTGCTAGCGGTCTGTCAATTTTGTTGATCTTTTCAAAAAACCAACTCCTGGATTCATTGATTTTTTGGAGGGTTTTTTGTGTCTCTATCTCCTTCAGTTCTGCTCTGATCTTAGTTATATCTTGCCTTCTGCTAGCTTTTGAGTGTGTTTGCTCTTGTTTCTCTAGTTCTTTTAATTGTGATGTTAGAGTGTCAATTTTAGATCTTTCCAGCTTTCTCTTGTGGGCATTTAGTGCTATAAATTTCCCTCTACACACTGCTTTAAATGTGTCCCAGAGATTCTGGTATGTTGTATCTTTGTTCTCATTGGTTTCAAAGAACATCTTTATTTCTGCCTTCATTTCGTTATGTACCCAGTAGTCATTCAGGAGCAGGTTGTTCAGTTTCCATGTAGTTGAGTGGTTTTGATTGAGTTTCTTAGTCCTGAGTTCTAGTTTCATTGCACTGTGGTCTAAGAGACAGTTTGTTATAATTTCTGTTCTTGTACATTTGCTGAGGAGTGCTTTACTTCCAATTATGTGGTCAATTTTGGAATAAGTGTGATGTGGTGCTGAGAAGAATGTATATTCTGTTGACTTGGGGTGGAGAGTTCTATAGATGTCTATTAGGTCCGCTTGGTGCAGAGATGAGTTCAATTCCTGGATATCCTTGTTAACTTTCTGTCTTGTTGATCTGTCTAATGTTGACAGTGGAGTGTTGAAGTTTCCCATTATTATTGTATGGGAGTCTAAGTCTCTTTGTAAGTCTCTAAGGACTTGCTTTATGAATTTGGTGCTCCTGTATTGGGTGCATATATATTTAGGATAGTTAGCTCTTCCTGTTGAATTGATCCCTTTACCATTATGTAATGGCCTTCTTTGTCTCTTTTGATCTTTGATGGTTTAAAGTCTATTTTATCAGAGACTAGGATTGCAACCCCTGCTTTTTTTTTGTTCTCCATTTGCTTGGTAGATCTTCCTCCATCCTTTTATTTTGAGCCTATGTATGTCTCTGCATGTGAGATGGGTCTCCTGAATACAGCAGACTGATGGGTCTTGACTCTTTATCCAGTTTGCCAGTCTGTGTCTTTTAATTGGAGCATTTAGTCCATTTACATTTAAGGTTAATATTGTTATGTGTGAACTTGATCCTGCCATTATGATATTAACTGGTTATTTTGCTCGTTAGTTGATGCAGTTTCTTCCTAGCCTCGATGGTCTTTACATTTTGGCATGTTTTTGCAATGGCTGCTACCTGTTGTTCTTTTCCATGTTTAGGGCCTCCTTCAGGGTCTCTTGTAAGGCAGGCCTGGTGGTGACAAAATCTCTAAGCATCTGCTTATCTGTAAAGGATTTTATTTCTCCTTCACTTATGAAACTTAGTTTGGCTGGATATGAAATTCTGGGTTTAAAATTCTTTTCTTTAAGAACGTTGAATATTGGCCCCCACTCTCTTCTGGCTTGTAGAGTTTCTGCTGAGAGGTGTGCTGTTAGTCTGATGGGCTTCCCTTTGTGGGTAACCCAACCTTTCTCTCTGGCTGCCCTTAAGATTTTTTCCTTCATTTCAACTTTGGTGAATCTGGCAATTATGTGTCTTGGAGTTGCTCTTCTCGAGGAGTATCTTTGTGGCGTTCTCTGTATTTCCTGAATTTGAATGTTGGCCTGCCGTACTAGGTTGGGGAAGTTCTCCTGGATGATATCCTGAAGAGTGTTTTCCAACTTGGTTCCATTTTCCCCCTCACTTTCAGGCACCCCAATCAGACGTAGATTTGGTGTTTTTACATAATCCCATACTTCTTGCAGGCTTTGTTCATTTCTTTTTCTTCTTTTTTCTTTTGGTTTCTCTTCTCGCTTCATTTCATTCATTTGATCCTCAATTGCTGATACTCTTTCTTCCAGTTGATCAAGTCGGTTACTGAAGCTTGTGCATTTGTCACGTATTTCTCGTGTCATGGTTTTCATCTCTATCATTTCGTTTATGACCTTCTCTGCATTAATTATTCTAGCTATCAATTCTTCCACTCTTTTTTCAAGATTTTTAGTTTCTTTGCGCTGGGTACGTAATTCCTCCTTTAGCTCTGAGAAGTTTGATGGACTGAAGCCTTCTTCTCTCGTCTCGTCAAAGTCATTCTCTGACCAGCTTTGATCCATTGCTGGCGATGAGCTGCACTCCTTTGCAGGGGGAGATGCGCTCTTATTTTTTGAATTTCCAGCTTTTCTGCCCTGCTTCTTCCTCATCTTTGTGGTTTTATCTGCTTCTGGTCTTTGATGATGGTGACGTACTGATGGGGTTTTGGTATAGGTGTTCTTCCTGTTTGATGGTTTTCCTTCTAATAGTCAGGACTCTCAGCTGTAGGTCTGTTGGAGATTGCTTGAGGTCCACTCCAGACCCTGTTTGCCTGGGTATCAGCAGCAGAGGTTGCAGAAGATACAATATTGCTGAATAGCGAGTGTACCTGTCTGATTCTTACTTTGGAAGCTTCCTCTCAGGGGTGTACTCCACCCTGCGAGTGTGGGGTGTCAGACTGCCCCTAGTGGGGGATGTCTCCCAGTTAGGCTACTCAGGGGTCAGGGACCCACTTGAGCAGGCAGTCTGTCCGTTCTCAGATCTCAACCTCCGTGTTGGGAGATCCACTGCTCTCTTCAAAGCTGTCAGACAGAGTCGTTCGGGTCTGCACAGGCCTCTGCTGCTTCCCCTGTTGTTTTTTTAGCTGTTCCCTGTCCCCAGAGGTGGAGTCTACAGAGACAGGCAGATTTCCTTGAGCTGCTGTGAGCTCCACCCAGTTCGAACTTCCCTGCGGCTTTGTTTACCTACTTAAGCCTCAGCAATGGCGGGCGCCCCTCCCCCAGCCTCGCTGGTGCCTTGTGGTTAGATCGCAGACTGCTGTGCTAGCAATGAGGGAGGCTCCGTGGCCATGGGACCCTCCCGGCCAGGTGTGGGTATAGTCTCCTGGTGTGCCCGTTTCCTTAAAGCACAGTATTGGGTTGGGAATTACCCGATTTTCCAGGTGTTGTGTGTCTCAGTTCCCCTGGCTAGGAAAAGGGATTCCTTTCCCCCTTGCGCTTCCCAGGTGAGGCGATGCCTCGCCCTGCTTCAGCTCTGCTGGTTGGGCTGCAGCAGTTGACCAGCACGGATTTTCCGGCACTCCCCAGTGAGATGACCCCAGTACCTCCGTTGAAAATGCAGAAATCATCGGTCTTCTGTGTCACTCGCGCCGGGAATTGGAGACTGGAGCTGTTCCTATTCGGCCATCTTGCTCTGCCGGCTGTATTTTCTAATAAAACTTTATTGACAGGAATAGATGAGGGCTCAGATTTGACCAGGAGGCGGTAGTTTGCACACTCCAGTTCTAGTGGATGATTCCCAATTCCTTCATCTTATGGCTATTGCAAGGTTTTCTCCACTTTTGCTAGGATCTTCACTTTTGCCACTAGGCCAAGCACTCTAACATCATTTTATTCAACAATGTATGGGGCTTCAACCTTGTATTTGTTTGCTAGGGCTGCCATAAGAAAATATCTGGTGGTACTTAGGACTGGGGGCTTAAACAAACAAGTTTATTTTCTTGCAGTTTTTAAGTCCAATAGGCATAATTCTTCTGAGAGCACTCTCTTGGCTTGCAGTCATATGCCTTCTCAATGTGTGTTCATGTGGTCATTGCTCTATGTGCCAGCCTCCCTGGTGTCTCTCTATGTACACAAATTTCCTTTACTTTATTATAAAGACACCAGTCAGATTGGATTGGGGTCACCCTAGCAGCTTCATTTTAACTTAATTACCTCTTTCAAGGTTTTATCTCCAGATATGGTTACCTATAAGGTACAGGGAGTTAGGGCTTTAACTATGACTTTTGAGGGGTCAAACTTTAGCCCATAACAAGCCTAAAGTTTAATACAGTGCTTTCTAAACTTGGTCAACTTTAAGACTACTTGAGAACTTAAAACTGCATCATTAGGTCTTCCTTAAGAGATTTATTGAGTAAATTTGGAGTCCTGCCTGGGAACTGAAATTTTTAAAGTTCTCTGGGCGTATTAGTCAATTTTCATACTGCTGTGAAGAAATACCTGAGGCTGTGTAATTTATAAAGGAAAACAGGTTTAACGGACTCACAGTTCCACATGGCTGGGGAAGCCTCACAATCATGGCAGAAGGCAGAGGAAGAGCAAAAACATGTCATACATGGCAGCAGGCAAGAGAGCATATGGAGGGGAACTGCCCTTTATAAAACCATCAGATCTCATGAGACTTTTTGACTATCACGAGGACATCATGGGAAAAATCCACTCCCATGATTCAATTACCTCCCACTGGGTCCCTCCCATGATACATGAGGATTATAGGAGCTACAATTCCAGGTGAGTGAGATTTGGGTGGGGACACATATCATTATGCCGCTGGCCCCTCCCAAATCTCATGTCTTCACATTTCAAAACCAATTGTGCCTTCCCAACAGTTCCCCAAAGTCTTAACTCATTTCAGTGTTAACTCAAAAGTCCACAGCCCAAAGTCTCATCTGAGACAAGGCAAGTCCCTTCCACCTGGAGGCCTGTAAAATCAAAAGCCAGTTAGTTCCTTCCTAGATAGCATGGGGGTACAGGCAATGGGTAAATATACCACTTCCACATGGGAGAAATTGGCTAAAATGAAGGGGCTACAGGCCCTATGCAAATCCAAAATCCAATAGGGCAGTCATTAAACTTTGAAGTTCCAAAATACTCTCCTTTGACTCTATGTCTCACATCCATGTCACGCTGATACAAAAGGTGGGCTCCCAAGGCCTTGGGCAGCTCCATCCCTGTAGCTTTGCAGGATACAGCCCCACTCCCGGCTGTTTTCAGAGACTGGTGTTGAGTGTCTGCACCTTTTCCAGGTGCACTTTGAAAGCTGTTGATGGATCTACCATTCTGGGATCTGGAGGATGGTGGCCCTCTTCTCATATCTCTACTAGGCAGTGCCCCAGTGGTGACTCTATGTGGGGGCGCCAACCTCACATTTCGTTTCTGCATTAGCATAGCAGAGGTTCTCCATGAGGGCCCTACCCCTGCAACACACCTCTGCTTGGACATCTGGGTGTTTTCATGCATCCTCTGAAATCTAGGTTCCCAAACCTCAATTCTTGTCTTCTTCAGACCCACAGGCTCAACACTATGTGGAAGCTGCCAAGGCTTGAGGCTTGCACCCTCTGAAGTAATGAACTGAGCTATACATTGACCCCTTTTAGCCATGGATGGAGTGGCTGTGACATAGAGTACCAAGTCTCAAGGGTGCTCATAGCAGGAGGTCCTGGATCTGACACAAGAAACCATTTTTCCCTCCTAGGCCTTTGGGACTTGGCCTGTGATAAAAGTGCTGCTGCAAAGTTCTCTGACATGTCCTGGAGACATTTTCCCCCATTGTCCTGGTGATTAACATTTGGCTCCTCATTACTTATGCAAATTCCTGCAGCCAGCTTGAATTCTTCCCCAGAAAATGGGGTTTTCTTTTCTTTCGCATCATCAGGCTGCAAATTTTCCAAACTTATCCTCTGCTTACTTTTGAATGCTTTACCACTTAGAAATTTCTTCTGCCAGATACCCTAAATTATCTCTCTCAAGTTCAAATTTCCACAGATCTTTAGGGCAGGGGCAATATGCCTCCAGTCTCTTTGCTAAAGCATGGCAAGAATCACCTTATTCCAGTTCCCAACGAGTTCCTCACCTCCATTTGAGACCACTTCAACCTGGACTTTATTGTCCATATCACTATCAGCATTTTGGTCAAAGCCATTCAATAAGTCTCTAGGAAGTTCCAAACTTTCTCATATTTTCCTATCTTCTGAGCCCTCCAAAGTTTTCTAACCTCTGCCTGATACCCAGTTCCAAAGTTGCTTCCTCATTTTCAGGTATCCTTATAGCAGCTCCCCACTCTACCAGTACCAATTTTCTCTATTAGTCTGTTCTCACACTGCCAATAAAGACATAACCAAGACTGGGTAATTTGTAAAGAGAAAGAGATTCAATGGGCTCATAGTTTCATATGGTTGGGGAAACCTCACAATCAGGGTGGAAGACAAAGGAAGAGCAAAGGCACATCTTATATAGTGGCAGGCAAGAGAGTGTATGCAGGGAAACTACCCTTTATAAAACCATCAGATCTCATGAGACTTATTCACTATTGTGAGAACAGCATGGGAAAAACCCACCTCCATGATTCAATTACCTCCCACTGGGTCCTTCCCATGACACATGAAGACTTGACAGCCAGAATTCAAGATGAGATTTGGGTGAGGACATAGCCAAACCATATCACTGGATAATAAAAATAATTAAACAGGTTGGAAACTCTTGTCCTATCATGTATCCAAATGCTATATACTATGAAATCCAGTGGTGACCTATATGACACATCATGAGCAACTCTTCAAAGGCATGATGTTTGCATCTCTATGACCAATTCTAAACATTAATTCAGTTTAAACTAACTTTTCTCAAGTTTTCCTCTTCTATGATAATTTTGAACAAGCTAGGTGCACTCAGGAAAACACTTAGTCTTCCAGGGATGGTGCTGATACTCCAGGACGCAGCAGATTTGTCTGTTTTACTGCATATGATGTCACTCATGTGTATGAAAATGGTGATGGTGAGGGCTCA
Source organism: Piliocolobus tephrosceles (assembly GCF_002776525.5). NCBI lineage: Eukaryota > Metazoa > Chordata > Mammalia > Primates > Cercopithecidae > Piliocolobus > Piliocolobus tephrosceles. The sequence goes on along the minus strand of NC_045444.1, from coordinate 112,730,715 downwards.
GATAAAGACATACCAATAAAGACCTTGGCTATGTACTTCTAAAATGAAAAACAATCATTACAATTATAATGTGCCCTTGATTCTAAGCATCATTAACCGTTATGAATAATTGAAATCTTTCATGTACTATGGAGTCCTCGACCAGGTGGCTTCAAGCTGTTTTGCTTCCTTTCCTGCTAACCTTATGTAAGACTTCCATGTTATAACTACCTAGCACATCTCACCATGTTTATGCATGTGCTTTTCTCTCTATGGAAAGTTCTTTCTCTTTCTTTATGACGTTTTAAAAAACACCTTTTGATATCTTCCTTACATTTTTAGACACAAGTGTTTATGACCTCTATTTATTATTATTTATCCTCTTGGGATGTAGTTTTCTTTTTCTGTATTTATGCTGCTCAACAGATCAAACATTTCATCTTCTACCCATTATCTTCTAACTGACTGTGGAGGTGATCTATGATAGCTCTCTCTCCTGCATGGATGATATGTAGACTCACAACACAGTTCAACAAAGTACTCTGGGAAGACACCACTCAGTGACTATCTGGCTTGAGATTCAAAATGCTTTCCATTTGGGCATTGAACAGCCTCTTAAGAGTGGAAATTGACAAACAGTCAAATATTGGTAAATAGGTAAACATGGGGCTGGGCATGGTGGCTCACACCTGTAATCCCGGCACTTTTGGAGGCCGAGGTGGGTAGATCACCTGAGGTCAGGAGTTTAAGACCAGGCTGGCCAATATGGCAAAACCCCATCTCTATTAAAAAATACAAAAATTAGCTGGGTATGGTGGAGGATGCCTGTAATCCCAGCTACTCGGGAGGCTGAGGCTGGAGAATGGCTTAAATCTGTGAGATGGAGGTTGCAGTGAGCTGAGATTGTTCCACTGCACTCCAGCCTGGGTGACAGAGAGAATCCATGTCAAAAAAAAAAAAAAATAGGTATATATGCATTGAATTAGTATAATTTTGACATAATGCAAGCATATCTTTTTGTAAAACTTTTTATTTTGAGATATTTGCAGATTCATATACAGTTGCAAGAAACAATACAGAGAAATGCTATATACCCTTCACCCAGTATTCACTAATGGTAACATCTTATAAAACTATGGTACAAAATTACAACCAATATATTGACATTGATACAATTAAGATAGAGAACATTTCTGCCACACAAAGATACTTCATGTTGCACTTTGATAACCACCCTGTCTTCCTTCCCATCTACACCTCTTCCCCATAGCAACCACTGGTCTGTTCTCTATTTCTATAATTTTTGTCAAATTAAGAATCTTCTATAGAAGGAACGATACAGTATATAACTTAGAATTGACTTTTTACATTCAGCATAAGTCTCAGGAGTTTCACTCAGGTTGTTTCTATATCAATTTTCATTATTTTTTGTTTATGAGTAGTATTCCATGACAGAGATGTACCCACAGCTGACTTAATCATTCACCCATTGAAAAATAATTGGGTTGTTTCCAGTTTGGGGCTATTACAAATAAAATCTCTATAAACATTTGCATACAGGATTTGTGTGAACATAAGTCTGTATTTCTCTGGGATAAATGCCTAAAAGTGCTATTGCTGGATCATAAGGTAGTTGCACGACAGATTTTTTAAAAAATTGCTAAACCATTTCCAAGAGTGGCTGTCCCATTTCACATTCTTACCAGCAATGTATGAATAATGTAGTTTGCCCATATCCTTCAAAGCATTTGGTGTTGTCAATATATTTTACTTTAGCCTTCCTGATAGGTTTGTAGTGATATCTCATTGCAGTTTTAATTTGCATTTCCCTAATGGATAATGATATTGACTATCTTTTCAAATGTTTATTTGCAATCTATATATTCAGTGAAATATTTCTTTATGTCTTTGACCATTTTCTAATTGAATTGTTTGGTTTCTTTTGCTCTTGAGTTTTGAGAGTTCTTTTTATTTCCTAGATATTGTAGTCATCTCCGTATGCAATTCGGAAATATTTTCTCCCACTCTGTAGCATGTCTTTTGATTCTCTTAAAGAGCAAATCTAAGAACAGAAGGGAACTTCTTTAGCTTTAGAAAGAACATCTACAAAAACTTTATAGCTAGCATTCTGCAGTGAAACCACCTGTGCCTGTAGATTTCTGTTTTAGGAGTTCTTAAATTACAAATTCAATTTCTTTAAACTATAGGGCTATTTAAATTATCTGTTTTATAATGGGCGAGTTTTGGTTATTTTTGGTTCCATTTCCTCTAAAATTTCAAATTTATGTGGCTAGAGTTGTTTGTGGTATTCCTCCAGTGTCCTTTTGATATCTGCAGGGTTGTGGTTATATCTTCTGTTTCTCTTCTGATAATGATAGCATGTGTGTTCTCTCTCTCTTTTTTTCCTTTGTCAGTCTTGCTAGAGGTTTGGTAATTTTATCAATCTTTTCAGCTCTTTGTTTCATTGTTTTTCTCTATGGTTTTTCTCTTTTCAGTTTCATTGACTTATGCTCTTTACTATTTTCTCCTTTCTGTTTACTTTTATTTTTTTCCTGGTCTTCTTTGTTTTTGGTTTTTGAAGAGGGAGCTTACTGATTAATTTCAAACTTTTCCTCTTTTCTAATGTGTGCATTTAGTGCTACAGATTCCCTCTCAACACCATGTTAGCCGTATCCCACCAATTTTCATATGTTGTATTTTCATTTGTATTTAGTTCAATGTATTCTTTAAATTTCCTTTGAGACTTCCTCTTTGACAATGGATTATTTAAAAGCATAAGGGCTGGGGGACCAGGGGTAGAGTGCTAAAGACTGAGTGTTTGTGTTTCCTTAAAATTCATGTGTTGAAATGTAATTCCCCATGTGGTAGTATTAGGAGGTGGTCCTCTGGGAGGTCATGAGGACAGAGCCTTCATGAATGGGATTAGTGTCCTTATAAAAGGGATCCCAGAGACTGCCCATGCTCCTTCTGCCATGTAAGGACATAGCGAAAAGGTACTGTCTGTGACCCAGAAAGCTAGTCCTTACCAGATACTGAATATTCCAGTGACTGTTGTACTTCCAGCCTCCACAACTGGGAGAAAATAAGTTTCTGTTGTCGATAAGCCAACAAGTCTATGGTGCTTTGTTACAATAGCCCAAACAGACCAAAACATACAGCTTTTATATATTAGTTGCTCTAAGAATTACTTTATATATATGTGTGTATAAAGATTAGGTATATATAAAGTTTTATATATATATGTGTGTGTGTTATTAGTGTCTTCATATTACCAGTTCAAGTAAGATATAGAAACTGTTATCCTTTTATCTTCCTCTGTTTATAATATAATTTTCATAAATACTTCTTTCATATACATTTAGAACCACATCAGGCAGTGTTATAATTTTTGCATCAACCATCAAACTTAATTTCAGAAACTCAAGAAATAAATATTTTAAGAATAGGTTGCATGTATTTGTGTGAATATACACACACATGCAAATCCATACTAAAAATAAGGGGGGTTCATTGCTATTCACACTGTTGATAGACATTAATCAAATATATTTTATTTGCAATCAGATTATTTATACACTTCTTTCAATCTTTTAAAAGACGGAAGTGGCAATAAATCAATAGAAGAATTGTGAAATCCTCCTAGAGCATTTAAACCTTCTCCTCTAAGCAGTGATTTATCACCATGAGAACTTGATGGCATTGCTTGTACTTCATATTATTAGTTGTTTTATGCATGTTTGCTCTTAGGCTTGGTTGTGCAGTCTGTAATAATGACTCCCTTGGAGAAGAAGCCTTCTCATACAAAAAACGTCTCATAGAAACATGAAAACACAACAATGGGAAAGTCTTTATACTACATCTCATGAAGCAATATTGCATATGCCTTTGCCATTACGCAAAAATACCTCAGCTGACAACTTCTATTTTGTCCAAATGAACAAAACAATGAGCTCAGTATAGACAAGGGGTTCTCAACAGCACCACTCTTGGCATCTGAGACAGAACATTCTTTTCTTATGGGGGCTGTCCTCTGCCTTGTAGGATAAGTGACATTCTTGACCTCTACAAATAGATGCCAATAGTACCCCTACCTCATCTCAGTGGCAACAAGCAAACATTTCTCCAGATGTTCCTAAGCATCTCCTGGGGTGCCGGGGGATGTGGTCCCTGATTGAGAGCTGTTGATGTAAAGACGGGAGCTCTGACACTTGCCCTCTCTTGTCTCTGCTCTGTGCTTGTAGGCTTACTTCTTCCATTTCAGTGAGAAACCCTTACTCATGACCAGCAGGCTGTCCATCTTTCTCCCCTCTGTTCACTTATAAACAAAGAATTAATTAATTAATTAATTTTATTCCTGCATTAATGTGTACAATTCCCACTATTGGGGAATGTGCTTGGTTCCAGTGGACAGATTTGATCATTCCTTGAAGAGGCCATCTTCATCAACAAGGCACCCTGCTTAGCCAGCCACAGCTACCAAATCAGAGCACAGGCAGGGTGCCTTGATGTCTGGGAAAAGTTGGCGTCATCCTGAAATGGGGTTTTGAGACAGCTGGGTTTTAAATTTTAATGTATTTATATGACATCTCAGAAATTAAGCAACAGACACAAGGAGATTGGAGGTGTAGTTTCCCAGTTCATCATTTTTAGCTACATATTTCTCAAAAACTGTTTCTTTGGAAAATAGTTTCAAATTATTCTCATAGGAGTAAAGCAAAAAAGGCTTCCATAGTCAGATGAATTTGGGAACATATGAAGTTAAGCAAGACTCTTAGAGCTTTTTGTGTCCTATTAAAAAGGATAAGGCTGAGGCAGGAGAATCGCTTGAGCCCGGGAGGCAGAGGCTGCATTGAGCCAAGATCACGCCACTGCACTCCAGCCCGGTGACAGAGCAAGACTCCATCTCAAAAACAAACAAACAAACAAACAAACAAAAAAGATAAACAATAAGATAAAAATGATATGCAATATAAAAAGGATACATAATAGGACCTAACATTTTAAACTTTTTTATTTCCTAGATATAGTTAATCATAGGACCTTTTGTCTTCACAGAACATGTCATCTGATCAATGATCCCTGTATTACACTCTGGGAAATCTTGCAAATATTAATTCGAAAAGTGGTACTTTAGAAACCTTTGACCTAATTTTTTATTTTGGGAGAGAGAAAAAGACAGACTCAGAGAGAAGTTATTATTTGTCTCACATCATTTATAGAATAAGTTATTTTGATCTTATAGTTTCAGTAGGTCAGCCCTCATGAAAGGTAAGCACATTTCCCAAAGTTCATTGGACTGAGAATAGTACTGAATTCTGTCTGCTCCAGATGAACTATGGAATGATGGGTAAAAGCTCATCAACTCCATCTTTAACGTGTTAACTAATTATGTAGCATTAAGGAAAATATTTCTTGTCTCTGAATCTATTCATGTCTCTGTCTATTAAACATTGGTATCCCTTGGTCTTTAGTTGGCCCTCCATCTCTGAGTCACTATGACATCTTTAGTTTCGTCAGTTCATAAGGAAAACAGATAACGCTTGACCCGGCTTCTGAAGAACTTTTGTGGTGGGAAAATTTTTGTCTAAATGCAATTTAAATGTTTAATGTCAATTTGTGCTATATTCTGTAACACATATCCTTCTGGGATTTCAAGTTCCCCCTTTGGATGTTAGATTATGAACACTGGATGTTAGAAATATATCATGTTTCTGTAGTTCTGACACCAGCCTCAGAGTTTACAGTGGAGACAAGATATTTAGTGATTTTCTACAATGCACTAATGAGGCTGTTATAAATTACCATGTTCTTCCATTTGAAAAAAAGGGCAGTTACCTAAGGCTTAGTCACCTTCTAAGCCTTTATGACCTACTCAACAGAGTAGAAAAATATCTACAAAAATTGCACATCTAAAGTCAACAGGAAGCACATACATAAAAGAAGCTGAAGGGTTGCTTTTATAATTCAAAGTCATTCTGTACACCTTAACCTTAGTATATGAGACATTTTTTCACCTAGAAATGTGGGCAGATCTACTAAAAGTTATTTGAGTTGTATGAATTTTAAAAATCATTTTATTCAAGTAAATTCAAGGTAGACATATGTGTATCTTATCTTGTTCATTTATCTAAGCATTCTCACAAATACTTTTAGAATCTATTTTGTTCTAGAAAATATGGAGATGATACTTTTGTTTTTATCTCTGTATTCCACTTTCATAGAATTTACAATTCTCCTTAAAACATTGGGATGACCATTAAACAAAGGCAGCTCTGTCATTGTATTTTCCAACATTTCACATTTGAATTCCTGTGGATTCTACTTGTATAGGTTGCATTTCAACTCTGTCATGTTCAAGCTCAATTTGTTAACTAGCAAATTCTTTTTTGTTAGCCAAGTTCCTGGATGCCAATTCCTTTATCCTTTATTTCATTATTTCCATCCATTTTTTTTAAATTGTTGTTGTTCATATGCCTACTGTGAAAAAATATTCTCCAGTCGGCAGATTTTCTCAGAATCTGTGGAAAGAGCGTTGATTCGTTTGCTGGCCATCACAAGGGTAGGGCTGTGTAAGGTGGGGAGTCTGTCAAAATAGGAAGTCGTCTTGTGGCTAGATTTGAAAGATCTAAAATCAGGATGCTGAAATGTATGCAATAGCAATATCTGGCTTTCAGTGCAGGTAGAAAAATGAAATGAAAGCCTTTCCATTCGATCCTCAGAAAAGATGATTGACTGCAGATGTGCCTATAATTGCAGTGCTGTGCAGCACAGTACAATAGAAAACTTTATTGCTTTGTGTCCCTATAACTCCCATTTGCATCTGTTTGCTAGATAAATGTATTGGCCATGATCAACACGTACAGATCTTGTCTGGCTCTTGCTTTGCTAACGGTCTTTCATGGCAGAGTGCTTTATTAGTTATCTAGATATGTTTATGTTTTCCTAAAAGAATACACTTTGATAGAAAAGAAGCAAAAAAGAAATGTGCCATTCAGAGATACACTCGTACTAGGCAAGTTCTGTGCCAAATGCTGGGAGAGTCACAGGATGTATTGCACCTGAGATAATGGAATCGTGTGTTTGGAGGTGTGAACAGGTAACTGAGAATAGGATATATTCATCATGAAGACCAATGTGCATTGCCTCTCTTTTTCAGTTTTTCAAGTGTTTTGCAAATGTACATGACCTGTAATGTATACTTATGTAACAGGCTAATAAACACTTCCCTAAGTTAAAAACAAATCAGAAGACTAAGCAAGTTGATATGATAGAAATTGGGGAAGTCTCTATAATCCTCATGAACTTCAGTAATATAAAAATGTCATCTACAAAAAAGACACTCATTTTCTGGCTGTTTGTTGTTCACATTCCATTCTCTCTTCTAGCTGTTCCTGAAGGTTAGTTGATCTCAGCTTGTTTCCCTCTGCCTTTCAGCAAATAGAGAGGCAAGGCCATTTATTAAATTCAGACCAGTTGCATACAGATTGGGCACTCATATTGGATTTGGGGTACTCTGATCTAGTCCTAAGTCACTCAGAGACACTATTGTTTCTCCAAAAATCAACTACTGTTTTCTCAAACTCAATACCTTACATATTTTTATTGCTTTAGAATATAAAGTCTAGTTTCATGTTTCTTCTTCCACCTACACAGCACTCTACGAAACCCTAGTTATTAAGTGCACTTTATAAGGTTGTTAATTATCATTATTGTTTTATTGCACAGAGTCTTGTGAAACAGCTCAAACCTGTAAAGGAATGAAACGGGAATCAATCAGTCAATCAATCCATATTGCCTACAGAGTGGTAATAAAACAATCATAGTGAGGACTCAGGCTCTTTGGTGCTGAAATCAGCTACTCCAGCCTGTTAGGAAGATGTTCAGAATTAGACTCTGTCAAGAGTTTTCATTCCATGACTCATTATGCCACACAATAATTACCAGAATAAATGTTTATAGTGCATTCAGAATTAAATATTTTAATGATTCGCAGGACAGCTAGGATGGGGAAGCTGACTGGCTCTTTTCTTGGACACTGAAAGCAAATGGGCATCTTTTTAAGGTACATGCATTTCTGCAGTCACAGATTCCTCCACTCCTTCAAGATAAATGAAATGTGACCTGTTTCCAATATAGTGTCATTTGTGCTGAAGACCCAGTCATAAAAAGAACCATAATTTATGCTCTTTTTTGTTCAATAATGCTGACATTAATTGTAGTAAACTGTTGTATTTATATGTGGTATATAGTATGTAGATAGTAGTAAAAGCTTTGTGGTAGATGAGGTCATCTAAGTCAATTATGGAAAATGAGAAGAAAGAAAAGTCTGAAAGCCAAATTCCAGTACATAGCAACATATAAATATTCAGTGAAGGAACAAGATTTTAAAAACCTGAAAAGAAGGAGGAGGAATTTGAGAATAGTTTAATGAGCATTAAAGGTGAGTGTATTCATTTCCTGGGGCTTCCATAATGAAGTATCATAAACTGAATGACTTAAAGCATGAGAAATTTCACTTTGGGAGGCTGAGACAGGCGGATCACGAGGTCAGGAGATCGAGACCATCCTGGCTAACCCGGTGAAACCCCGTCTCTACTAAAAAATACAAAAAAAAAAAACTAGCCGGGTGACGTGGCGGACGCCTGTAGTCCCAGCTACTCGGGAGGCTGAGGCAGGAGAATGGCGTAAACCCGGGAGGCAGAGCTTGCGGTGAGCGGAGATCCGGCCACTGCACTCCACCTGGGTGACAGAGCAAGACTCCGTCTCAAAAAAAAAAAAAAAAAAAAAGCATGAGAAATTTATTCTTTCATAGTTTTCAGGCTTAAAGTACAGAATCAAGGTGTCAGTAGGACCACGTTCCCTTTGAAACCACTAAAGGAGGATTCTCCTGTGCCTGATCCAGCCTTTGGTGGCTTCAGGAGTTTCCTGGCTTGCAGCTGTATAACTTCAGTCTCTGCCTGCACCTGCACATGACTCTCTGCCCTCTGGTGTCTGTGTTTCCACATGATATTCTTCTCTGTATTTTTTTCTGTGTCTGATTTTTTTTTTTTCTTCTTGTGAGGACTTCAGTCACATTGTATTAAGACCCACCCTGAATAACTCCTCTTAACTTGATTTCATCTGCAGAGACGTTTTCCAAATAGGGTTGTATGTATAGGTACTAGAAATTACCACTTCAATGTATGTTTTGGGTGGACACAATTCAGGAAGAAAGGAAGGTAAAACACAAGAAACAGAGCAGAGTAAGGTCAAGGCAAAATGTGTCTGCTGGATTTTATGATGAAAATTTGGTTCATAACCTTATTTTCAGCAGACTCATGGGAATGATAGGAACAACAGCAGAACACATGGGGTGGAGAAATAGATTACATAAGAAAACAGTGTCAAGAGAAAAAAGAGAGGGCAATGACTAGAATGAGATCTAGGGATGAGTGTTGGGAGTGTGTGTGTTAGTGAGGTGTGTGCATGGTGTGCATGTATGTGTTTGTGTATATAAGTGTATATACACTTATATATATACTTATATATATAAGTGTATATAAGTATATGCATGTATATAAGTGTGCATTAGGACAGATTTTCTGCTGTTTTTAGCCTCTTTTTTCCTTATCAGTCATCACTCATAAGAAGAAATAGATCTTTTGATATAGTGATGTCAAAGTGATGCTCTGAGAGATTAATATTTGTGAGAGGAAGGTCTGCAGAGACTGTCAGAGTATTGCCAGATTGAAACCAAGACCATTCCTCTGGAGTGACTTGACACAGGCAATGGGAAAAGTGGAGACCCTCTCTGCCCTACTTGAATTTGTGCATGTTGAGTTGCATTGCTGCTAAGTAAAGTTGCCAGGATAAACACAAGGTGTCCAGTGAAATTTGAATTTTAGATTTAAAAAATCAAATACTTTTTGTAGAAATATATCATGCAATATTTGGGACACACTTATATTAATAAATTTTTCATTGTTTAAATGAAATTTAATACATTGTTTTGTGTTTTCATTTGCTAAATTTAGCAACTCAGTAGCTAAGTGAATACGTTTTAATATATGAAGGACGGGGTGCGGGGTGAGAAAGGGAGAGGAAAAGCAAAGGAAAGAGACACAGACAGAGACAGAAAGAGAAAGACTGAAAATGAGAGAGAGAAAGTAAGTGTGTGTGTGTGTGTGTGTGTGTGTGTGTGTGTGTGTGTGAGAGAGAGAGAGAGAGAGAGAGAATGAATAAGAATGAGTACAGGAATGATAGGAAGGGATAAAAGCCTATGTTGGAGGAATTAACATGAAGTAGAAGAGACAATTCTTTCTACTGAGACAAGGAAAAACGATATGGATCACATATAAATATATTCAATTTTTGGAATGTCAACTTGAAAGAATTTATTCTGAATCATCTCTACTTTTATCTGAATTAGGAGGGTAAACCATCTTCTGGGATTGAAGAAGTAGAAGTAGAAGTAGGAAGGAGGAGCTTGAAGGAAACAGGGAACACTTGCAATAGCCAGTGGAGAGAAAGTATCATAGGAAGGGGAGGGGACTGATTTGGGACTAGGAGCAAGCCCATGCACTTCCCTACTGTTCTGCAAAAGCAGCAGGAAGAGTAACCCTACTTCTCAAAAGAACTGCAGAAAAAATTGCTTAATGGTTTACATTGTAGGGCAAGGAGAGTTGGCAAACCTTCAGATCTCCAAATTTGGAAAATGAATTGGTAGACTGTAAAGGGGAGAGAAGACTGAAAAGATTCTCTCTCTCTCTCTCTCTCTCTCACACACACACACACACACACACACTGCATTTCCACGCATTAGTTGACTTATTAGTCAAGCTAAAGTGTCACTGTGGCAAGATGCCAGCTGAAGCCTTAGACTTCATCCCCCCAGCAGCAAGATAATTTCTTTTTCCTAATTTTGATAGCATGCATTCAAGGACTGATTGACTGTGCTTGAATTAACTATTTCTGAATCAGTCATGTAGATCAGGTTAGCAGAAACTTTTGATTGGCCAGTATTGGGGCTGAACTGCATGGATTTGAATCCAGGATCAGGGGCAAGGAAACCTAGAGTGCCCTGTGGCTGACAGACAGATAAAATCCACTGCATAAATATCTAGAGTTTGAGGAAGACTAGGAAGGTAGAAAGTGACATCGAGTGTCAGGAAAGAGTTAAACATAAATTGAAAACTTTGTTCTAAGATTTATCTACCTTATATAATTTTCTGTGTTAACTTTGAATTCAGCCCAATCATCTGCAGAGCTCAAAGTTTACAAAGGGGAATTCTGATGAAATCAGTGGCACTTTTCTGTTTACAGGCGCAACCGTGTCTAACCATTTCAGGTTGTTAGATGTCTGTCTCCTTTTTCTAGAGCTCAAGATCTGGCTGAGAGTTATCCTAAATGAAACAGAATAACATGTAGTCTTTGAAGTAATCATGGCATGACCTACTTCAATTCAACAATTCAGTGTAACAAGCATCTGTTGGACGGCTGCCATGTGTAAGTCACTGTCTTACAGATTAGGGAATATGGAGTGCTGTATACACAGGTGCTCTCAGAAAATATTATTGAATGAATTCATTGATTTATTTAAGGGGCAGATTTAATGTTACATGGAATTGTAGCAAAAGTTCAATTGTAATGATTTACATGGGTGATATTGGGTAAACAGTTGTGAAGACTTGACTTTGAAATTTCTTTTTGTGTTAATCACGATAGTCCAGGTTAAACTGCAATAAGAGAAAATAAATTTCAGAGGCAGAAAACAAGATGGGCTTATTTTTGCTCATGATACAGGTCCATTTTGCATTGGCAGGGTGCTCTGCTCCACATGGTTCTTGCTGAGGGGCCAAGGCTGATGTAAGCTGTGAACACACAGCATGGCTGTCAACACTTCAGAAGAAAGGGAGGGTAAAGAATCACGCAGTGGTTCTTCTGTGCTTCCACCCAGGAATGACATGAATCGCTTCTGCCCCTATGTCAGTGGCTAGAGGAAAGTTCCATGGCCAAGCTTAACTTCCAGAGGGTCAGGAGAATAGAATCTTTGCCTGTGCTAAGAGCTCATGGGAATCCAGACAGTAGTCAGTCTCAGACTACCTCAGCTTCTCAAAGATGGATTATAACATTGAGTCATTAGCTGCTATCATGATGAGGATACTAGAGATTTTAATGATGAAAACCACCATTTATGGAGATCCATTAATTTCTAAGTATTGTGCAACACTGGTTAATATTGGGTTTCCCTTTTCATAGATGAAGAAAATGAGTCAGAAATTGTATAGATTATCTAATGTCACAGGTGCTAATGTGGCTATATAAATAATTCATGTTGTCCAATTCTAAGATAGTTCACAAATACGTCAGATCTTGTTAGTGAGGGAAACTTAGTGCTGAATAAATGTATGTAAATTATTACTCACAAAGTAATTAGTGAATGCCAGCCAGTGGTCTAAACACTGCCTGTGTAATTTCCCATTTCGGAAATACACATCTGCCTCAATTGCTCTAATTCTGTAGCTTACTCTTTCGTTATATGATGGATATGTAATGAATTGGTTTGTTGCTGTAATCTAATAGTTAAAAATATTCAAATAGTTTAAAAGGAACACTTCAGGTAGAGAAGAATGTTATATGGAAAGATCTTTAAGCTTGGCATAGAGACTTCACACTTCATTTCATCTTCATTTGTCACTTCCTAAGCCAATCCTTGGACCTCTGTTTCCTTTTATGTAGAGTGAGCAAATTAGATCAGTTGACCTTTATGTATCCTATGTTACCTATGGCTGCTTTTCTTTCAGCCACTCTACATCCAGTCAGATTAATACAATCAGATGAAATTTGAAGCCTCTATCAGCTTTTTGGGAAGGGTCCCCAAAGCAAGAAGAGTGACTAAAATAATAGCAAGAATCAGGCAAGGCCGGGCGCGGTGGCTCAAGCCTGTAATCCCAGCACTTTGGGAGGCCGAGACGGGCGGATCACGAGGTCAGGAGATCCAGACCATCCTGGCTAACACGGTGAAAACCCGTCTCTACTAAAAAATACAAAAAAAAAAAAAAAAACTAGCCGGGTGACGTGGCGGACGCCTGTAGTCCCAGCTACTCGGGAGGCTGAGGCAGGAGAATGGCGTAAACCCGGGAGGCGGAGCTTGCAGTGAGCGGAAATCCGGCCACTGCACTCCAGCCTGGGCGGCAGAGCGAGACTCCGTCCCAAAAAAAAAAAAAAAAAAAAAGAATCAGGCAAGAACACATGCAGCCATTGGCAGCGGTATCAGCTCCAGCAAGACAAGACACTCTTGGTTTGTGCTTGGTTTTGAGGGAGTGACTTAAAGAGTAATCACTGTGATTAATGAAAGCCAGTGGCTCTGAATTTTTTCTTAGGTATAAGAGTGTACACACATATGCCTATCAGCTCATTGCAGCTTTTCCTACAGCCTAAACATTTTTTCTTAGCCTCAGAATTAATACTATACAATGAATCTCAATCAAGAAAGAAGTGAAATCAGAAAGACTTTAAGAAGGAAAAAAATCCAGCCATTCCCCTCTCATTTTCACCTCTTTTGTTCCTTAAACACTTCTTAGATATCCTTTGAGCTCATGATTCTTAAGTGGTTACTAAAATTACCTCCTTTTCATGCTCCTATAATGTTAAAAAGCCACATTTCTAAAATGAAGTGCTATACCAATGGTATGAAAAGCAGGCTATTTTATGGAGTCAACAATTTTCTCTCCAAACAATAAACTTACCACACCAATTTTCCCAAGTGACGATAAACATACCAAAGAGAAGAATGGTTTCCTTCTTCAAATTTTAAAGTTAAGTGCATTTGCTAAAGAATAGGTTGCATGAGATGAAAAATGCATACTGCGTATAAAGTTTTGATTATTTTAGTTCACCATAACATGTAGAAAAGATAGATGCTATTATAATTCAGTTACAATGACCAACTAAGTTTCTAAACTTAGAGATTCAAGAAAGAACTACCTGGAAATATAAGTAAATCATTTAAATTCTTTCACATGTTTAGCCAATTAGTAGTATAGATTATATCCAAGTAGTACAAATGTCTTAATATCATTTTCAGGCCCCATTCTGCTCCTCGTTAATTCGGATAAACTGGCCAGATTTTCTTGCTAAATAGTAATAATCAGTATCTCTTTAATGTTTGACTATGAATAGTTGACCCTTTAACAATGCAGGGGTTGGGGGTGCCACCCCTTTGCATGGTAGAAGATTCATGTATAATTTTGGACTCCCTGAAAACTTAACTATTAATAGCCCGCTGTTGATTAGAAGCCTTAAAGATAACATAGAAAAGCTTATTAACATATATTTTGTAGGTTGTATGTATTTCATACTATATTCTCACAATAAGCTGAAGAAAATAAAATACTAAGAAAATTATAAAGAAGAGAAAACATATTTGCTATTTATTAAGTGAAAGTAGATCATCATAAAGGTCTTTGTCTTCATCATCTTCACACTGAGTAGTCTGAGGAGGAGGAGGAGACGAAGGAGAGGGGTTGGGCTTGCTGTCTTAGGAATGGCAGAGATAGAAGAAAGTACCTGTGTAAGTGGACCTGCATATTTCAAACTCATGATGTTCAAGAGTCAACTGTATACATTTTTTTTCACATTAATTATTGACTATTTACAATAACACTGAAAGATGGTATTATTTTAATTCTCACTTTACAGGGAAGTAAACTGAGGATCAGTGTCCAAAGCTCAAGTTCTAGTGTGACCATGATACAAACCCCCCATCTTCAGCCTCCAAATTCACAGGAAGCCCTTCTGTCACAGGAACTCTAAATTAACCATTATATTATATGTTATCCTCAGAGGAATAGAGGCAAAGTGGGACATTTTGATGTGACCAGGTATAGTGATGAAGACAAAGGAGTGCCTACTATGTACCAGGAATGCAGACACAACAAGGAACAAAACCACAGAAAATTCCTGCTTTACAGATTTTAATGGAAATGGGGTAGAGTAGGGAGAGTCAGGTAATAGGTAAGACAAAATATGTAAACTACATGCTATGTGAACTGATGATGAGAGTGAGAAGAAAACAAGGTAGGAGAGCACAGAGTGTAGGCTGGTGCTGCTGTTTTAAATGGGCTGGTCAGAGAAGACTTTCCTGAAAATGTGGTGATTTTGCAATAATCTGAAGCAAGGAAAGGAGATGAAGATGCAGGTAAACTGTAATTTGAAGAATTTTCAGGAACAAAACTGAGAATGCAAATTCTATCTTAGCTTTCCAAGTTGTCTGCATCCAACATGGAGGGAGGCAGATGAGCCTTGCTGGTGAACTTCCTGCTAACTTAGGATATTCCTGGGGGGGACGGAAACCAAGCGATGGACTGACTCCAAATGGTGACACTGGTGACTGAAGTGCTAGCCGTAAAATAACCAGGGAGGAACAAGCTGAGGAAATGCCCAGTTTCCTTGGACAAAATATTGCTCTTTCACTTTTCATGTTGGGAGAGAGCTCCTGAACAAGGTTCCAACTTTATTTCTCCTTCTTTCTCTAAAGCACCTTGTCTCTTTGCGCCTATCATCCTAATTGTCTTTTCCTTCAGATTTCCACATAGTAGGAAAAGGAAAAGGGTGTGAAAAATAGTAAGTGACCAAAAAGCAGAGTCAAATCAGAGTTGTTGGAAGTTAAAATCAATTTCTCTCTTCCTCCTGTCCCACCTCCTACTCCTAATAATTTGGCTCATTGCTTATCTTAAAAGTTGCAGTTGCATTTTTCTTGATGATGTTTAATCAAAGTTGCCATCTTTTTTCTTCATGTAAACTCAATTCTCTTTGAGAATTTTATAAATAAAAACTACATTTGCATGCATAAAGCAATTGATTCCACTGGGTGATAGATGAGTTTAATCTTTGAATGGTTAAGTAAAAAATTTTTAGCTCCCTGTTTGCTTTTATTTAGTGAATCATACCATTTGACTGAAATATTACAGCTAGAATAGTGAATTTGGTGATGTCAGGGGTGGACACATCATACAAACTGAAATAAAATGAAGTCAAACTCTCCATCTTTAGTCAAATTGGACTATATGGAAAAGTCTCCAGATATTTTTATAGCCATATTGCTGGATAATACTGAAATATAAGATTTTTTAAAAGTCTTCCCTTCCACTTTTACTTCCAGCAGGTGTATTCAGTATTGGACCTCATTGCCTTCAGCGATGCTGTCCCAGTGAATCATCCATCTGGGTTGTCTTTATACTTTTGAAGCACAATGATGAATACCTGATTTTAACATTTCACAGATGGTGTCTCCTTTTTGTTGGTCTTACTTTAAAAGAAAATCCATATTTTATCTGGAGGTAAAAAACAGCTCCTCTCATTTACAGACTTTCCAAGCCTTTCCAACACTTCAAATGCTTGCTTCTGTATAAATAAATATAATGTAGAAATAAATGCAATGCTCTAGTTCAATTCATAAATGCCAGTTAAGACTTAATTTTGGGTTTCATTATGTATCGAATTGAAAATGATGTTTTTAAAATTTAGAGTTTGTGTACGTTGAGAAATTCGTAGGCTTATAGAAAATCTAATTGGAAAGGTTATTAATAGTAATCAATCTGTACTCTTACCTGATATGTAAATCCACATATAACTGCCACAAAAATGGTTGTTCAGTTCATACTTGAACACTAATAGAAAGTCTTTCAAAATATACATGAGATCCATGCTGTGTTAGTTGAAAAAAAAATTTAAAAGGACAAGAATTAATTAGAAATATGATATCCTCTACTGTCTCTTTGTCCTCATCATTTGAACTAACTAGTCTTCAGCACAAACCCAAACATCCTCGTGTGTTCTGGAAGATTTTTAAAACAAGGATAAATTTAAAGACAGTATAACATGTGAAAATGTTTATCTCTCTGCTTATCACAAAGTAAAGTTACAACAAATTTTAGTCATTATCACTTAAAATGATTCCTTGGCATACATTTGATTATGCAGACAGAACCTGTTTTTTTGGTGTATTAGTCCACTCTGACACTGCTAATAAAGACATACGCAAGGCTGGGTAATTTATGAAGGAAAGAGATTTAATTGACTCATAGTACAGCATGACTAGGGAGGCCTTGGGAAGATTACAGTCATGGCAGAAGGGGAAGAAAGCAAGTCCTTCTTCATATGGTGGCTGGAGAGAGAAGTGCAAAGTGAAGGGGTGGGGAAAGTCCCTTGTAAAACCATCAGATCTCATAAGAACTCACTATAACAAGAAAAGCATGGAGGTAACCATCCCCATGATTTGATTACCTCTCACCATGCCCCTTCCATGACATGTGGGGATTATGGGGGCTACAATTCAAGATGAGATTTTAATGGAGACACAGCCAAACCATATCACTTGGGTTGTGTTGGTTGAGAATGAACAAAATCATCTGCATCTGTGGATGGCCAGTGTTTCTTAATTTTCCAGGGACTTGCCATTTTAATGCTGAAAGCCCCACATTCTCAGAACCTTCCTTATGCCTGGGCAAACCAGGATAATTGACAATCTGACCCAGAATCCAGGTTTCCAGCCTGGATCTGAGATTCTCTAGTCTCCTCTTCATGTCTGTAGACTTTTTTCCACAGAGTAACTTCGGAATTTAAAAATACATATAATCTTCCAATATATATAATTGAAGAATGTAAAGGTTTATCTGAATGTTCTAGTTCTAGATTAATAACAGCATGCTACTGTTTTATGATATGTACTACTAAAATGTGTAATTGTGGTTATTTTTCTCACCCATATCTCTTGTGACAAATATAATTGGTTCTCAAGTTTGCTGGTGCCTTGATCTTGGATTTCCCAGCCTCTGGAACTGTGAGCAATAAACTTCTGTTGCTTACAAATTATCCAGTTTAATGTATTTTATTTTAGCAGTCTGAACTGACTAAGACACAGGGCTATACACAAAGTTTCTTGGAGATATAGCAAGAGATGAGATGTTCTCTGTCATCCAGAAAATCATGCTCCATTGTCAGACACACTGTACTTGGCTGAAGAGGTATTATGTAAAACTTAGCAGATTGATACCTCTAAATTTATGATTACCAATGTTACAAGCACCTTCAAAATTGTCAGTCTTGCTACTTTTTTGAACTGGCTTGTGGTTCCATTTAACATAAATGTCTATTTCAATATTCCACAGTAATGTCAAACCTCTAGATTTCCTCCGCTTTTGACAGTCAGTAGATAACTGCTTCTTGCTTTACAAAGAAAGTATAAGTCATCAGGGAGAAAGGCTTTCAGTTTCTGAAACCAAATTTGCCTGCCTGCTAAATGGAAGTGACAGACATTTATTTATTCAAGCCCAGTTCCTTCAACTCTGTTCATGTCCTTCTCTTCCTCCTGTTTCAAGAATCTTGCACTAGATTTTACCTTCTGTCTTCCGTGTCTTCAACTTGTGACTCTCTACCAGAGCTTTCTTATCTCAGCTAAATTTGCTTCTCTCATCTTAAAATAAAAAAAGCCTTTCCTTAATTTGAATCTCTTCCTACTCCTGCCTTTTATGCTTCTTCCTTTCCCAATCAAACTTCTTATGAGTTGTCCAGGCACATTGTCTCCACTTTTCCACTCCAACACTGTCCATGCTAATGCCACCTACAACCTCAGTATCACAAAATCTAAAACATGATCTTTCATTATTTTCTAAGTAACATCCCAATCACATTCAATGCATTTGATTTTCCTTGAAACAGTATCTTGCTTTGACTTCACTGACACTGGAGTTCTGATTTTTATTTACCATACTGGTCACTCCCTGACAGTCTCCTTTGCCATCTCTTTCTTTTAAACCCAATTTGCAAATGCTGACACTTCCGTCCCAAGCTTGACCTCTCTCTCTAGTGCTCATTCCAGGCAAGATTTTATCCTTTCATCCCTCAAACTCAACTACTGACTTGATCCGTGTGTTAATAGCTTCAAAGTGAACATTTTCAAAACCAAATTAATTATTTTTCTTCACAAACCTGATTTTTTCCTAGGATTTTCCATCTCAATAAATGAACACCATCAACCAGCATTTTGCTCAATATAGAATTCTGGTTATCAACCTTATTATCTCCCTCTCCCCACATCTGCATTGTATTAATCACCATTCTTTCAATTTTCCTTACCTCTCTCCATATGTAACATCGTATTCGAAATCAACAATGTCTTTCACTTGTTTTCCTTTTATCCGGTGTTGCTCCCTCAACCTCTACCTCTATTTTTTTCTTCTCTAAGCAGTTAGAGTTGTCATTACAAAAGCAAACTTTTATCATGTCATTCCTCTTCTATTATTCAATGGTTCCTCATTGCTCCTAGAAATGCTTTTAAAATCCTTAACAGAGACTACAGGTATTGAAATTATTTCATTTGTATTGATCTTGCCAACCTAATTTCTCACCATTCCCCACCCTATTCTCTGTGATATAGTCATCTTGGACTCCTTTTAATTTTTCAACTGTTCTGTGCCCCTTCACACCATGGAGCCTTCATGCACGTCTGACCTGTCCTGCCTAGGCAGCTTTTTACCTGCCTCTTCACCTAGATAACACGTGTTTCAGTTCCTCACTTACAAGTTGTTTCCTTTGAATCAAAAAAAATCTCGTATTTCCATTT
Source organism: Piliocolobus tephrosceles (assembly GCF_002776525.5). NCBI lineage: Eukaryota > Metazoa > Chordata > Mammalia > Primates > Cercopithecidae > Piliocolobus > Piliocolobus tephrosceles. The sequence goes on along the minus strand of NC_045444.1, from coordinate 112,711,133 downwards.
TGTGATACAACAATTGCCATGTGTGTAATTTTTTGTGTAATTATTTGTTTATAGACTACTTTGCTAGCAAGATGAGGACAGGTATTATCTGCTTTATTTACAGCTGAGACCAGGCATTACCTGCCTTATTTAAAGCTGTATCACTCGTTATTTGTTGAATGCATGAAGATACTCCAATCAAATTTCCCCTTTGTAATAACTTCTTTACTTATCTTGTTGCACAAAAAAAATCAGTCTGATAACTAATACAATAAAAACCCTGCCTTTAAATTCTTCCTGGTTGGTTGATTAAGGAATTTCCAGAGCTCTTCATAACTATTTGTAAAGTCTATTTTTTAGTGTATATATCTTTTGTTCATTTACATACTTATTTACTGTATTGTAAATATTGCAAACAGTATCAGAAACTTTTAACAAACAAAAGTGTTGTGCTTTTGTGATTATCAAGATCTTTTAAATAAACAAATAGCATCACCGGAGTTTAACTTTCAGTTAATTTATTTTTAAATTCATAGGTTAATGTGCATTTATATATTTAACCTAATTAGAATCTAAATTACAGAGACATGAGCAGGGGGAAGAAAACCAACAAGGGATGGTGATGCACCCAGGGGCTAGTAGTATCGTGAAGCCATTATCATCACTAGAGCTGAACGAAGGGGAAGGAAAAGTGTTATTGGAATCTGACAAGAGTTAAAACAATGGAAGACAGGTCCCTCACCTGAAGCTGGAACATAGAGGAGAAAGGACACTGCCTATGTGCATGAAGCCTGGATAGGACCAGCAGCAGGGTGTGTGTGGAGGGGAGATTTCCTCACCTTCACCGCCATTACCATCTTTAAGCCTCTTGCCTCTGTCTGCCATTGGTTTAACCCCACAGGAAACCAGGGAACACTGTGAGAGAGAGGGTAGAGTTTGGGTGGGTGAGGGAGCTTCAGAGAACACCCAATACATCTCTTTTCCTTCATAATATTGTGGCAATATGGGTTCTTATCTTACAACTACATTTTTATTTCTTCCATGTATGTTGTTTTATCTGTCCCAGTAGCCCAATGGTAAGAGTTTAGTTCTCTCATTTCCAGTATAAATTTCTGTAGATTCCTTTGGTACAACACCAAAGTAGGCAAGTAAAATCACTAAATAAAGACATTTCATGCAAAGTACAATTCATAAATTACAACTTTCCCCATGGAAACTTTTATTAGATCATCCTATGAATAAGACACAGAAAGAAGTTTTATGAAGACATGACCGATATGAAACTGGCATCATCATGATTAAAAGAAAGCTAATATTAGGTTCTTGATATCATATGGATACCTATAAATGTTTTAAGCCACAAATGAAATTGATTGAATAAGGCAAAAAAAGAAAAAAAAGCAAGAGGTAGATAATAGCTAATAAAAGAATTTGTAACTAGAGTATAAGATTTAGTTCTATGTTGGAACCCATTTAATATTGTAACTCAAGCCTCATTATTTTGCAGTTTAGATTTCTAAGGTTGTCCTATGTCATCTATGTTAATTGGACAATTAATCTAGACCTTTTATTAAGTTGAAACATCTGAATTGCTGATTATTGTCAATTTTGGCCCATAAAAACAGTAAGACAGTGATACCACCTACTATATAAAGGCACATTAACCTATGAATTTAAAAATAAATGGCCAAATAAATAAATGCACCCTTTGTTTCCATTATTTATTATCATCATTTTTTATTGAAATATAATAGACATACATATTTTTGAGGTGCATGCAATAATTTAACATATTCATATAATTTGTAAAGATCAAATCAATGCAATTTGGATATCTATCACCTTAAATGATTGTCATTTCTTTATGCTAAAAACATTCAAAGTCTTATTCAAATATGTAGCCTTTTAAAAATGACATTTATTTATTTGATAGAATGGTAACAATTTTGAAAGAATTATACAATACTTGTATTATAGCTAGTGCCAACATGTACATCTGTGCCAGAATTAATCTCTTTGACATAGCACTTTCTGAAAGTAATTTGTTTATCTCTTTCACAGTACATGCTTGTACACAATTCTTTTGTTAATATAACACAGACTCATCTTTTCATTAAGCATTTTGAATGTAGTCAGGTACCTTGGTGATGAGGAATAACAAATCTGCCTAATATATTTTTAAAAATCAAACATAGCACAGCTATGATTTCTTCTTTGGCACTTTTACTCTTTGTAAGAATGCTCTGTGGATATATTTTCTCTTTCAATTTTCACATTTTAACTTCCATCAAATTTAACAGGAGCTGAGAGTGTTAATTAGAACAAGCTTTGGCACAGTATTTTTCAAACCTCCAATCCTGAAGACCTCTAACTACTTATTTATCGTTGGAAAAAAAAATAATAATTTTGATGTGTTGAAGATTTAACAAGAACATGTATAATGCCTATTTTTAATACAAACTTTCTCTCACTGGTATTATATATTATAGTTTTAGCCAAGAGAGATACACTTATCTAGAGACATGTTTATATTTAAGTTTGTTAAAATCTATAAGGTAAATAATTTGTTTTTAAATCAATGTTTAATTTTCTATGATAGCATGCAATCTAAAATACCTCTAAAATAAACCAATTTTCTACTCTAACAAAATATACTGTTTTATTTTGTATGTTTCTGAGACTTAAATAGGAGCTCAAAAGTGAATAGACTATCAATTTTATAAACCATTAGTTAATACGTCTTAAAATCTTGTTCCACTAAAAGTGAGCTCCACTGTAAGAAAGAAATGAAAATAAATAAAAATAAAGAAAGGAGAGAAGGTAGGGAGAAAGAGGAGATACGAAGAAAGCAAAAAAGGATTAAAAAAGAGAATCAATCTAAAGCAAACTCAAAACAGATGTAATGGCAGGAATTGCATCCCAGTGTGTTGGAGAGTTACTCTGCATGTTTCCTAAATTGGCTGTACCCTTTAGTTGAGTAGGGATGGCAGGTGACACTGACCTGGGTCATGTATTTGCTGAGGGATGATAAAGGACAGGAGCAAGGCCCTCCCTCACTGTCTTGGCAGTCACCTCTCTCTCCATCACCATGGCTTCAACTTTTGTTTTTAGATGAGAATTTTAGGTGAAAGAAACATGCCTGGGGTTACAGCCAAACATGAATCAGAGGGAGTTGCCATAGTAATGGCTACCTCTGCTCAGGTTCAATTCTCATATGTCAGCTCGACATTTGCTCAGGGCAGGTGGTCTCGAAGATTTGGCTTACAGGGTATTTTTCCAACCCTCGATGGAACTGGAGAAGCTGCCAAAAATAAGACAAGAGTAAGGAGTAGGCTCTCTGGACAGCTGATCAGCTACTCTCTATGTGCTAAGAACCAAGTCATTTCAAGTTCCAGAGTCTTATCCTCCCTGCATGTAAACTGGTATCTGTTTTTCTGGTTGCAGGAAATGTAATGTGCTTAGATTAGAGAATACATATGGATGTGCTTTAGAAGCTACAGAGTATTATACAGATGGAAGGTATAGGATTACAATTGTATTAATAGCTAATTTTAAGACATTGATTTGGAAAACTGAAAAATCTAGGAAATGTAAATCCACAAGAAAGTAAACTAAACCATTTGAACTTTTGGATAGTCTCTACTTATAGTGCATGCTCACCAAGTGCTGTATGATTTTCTCTATTGTGAAGATTCGGTCTATGGCTGTGGATCTTAAACATAAGAAGTATCTGCTATACTTAATAAAAATGCTGATGGCATTCTGCTGGAAGTGGTCAGCATAGAGTAGCTGCTACACTTGTATGGCTATCATAACATTCAACAGTATTAGCCTTTGAGTCAGCTGTGAGCCTTACGACCTCCATAGCTTTCAGCAAGTTTCTGTGTTTGTTCATTAATTCATTAGTCATTTATTCAGTCCATACTCACTGAGCATTTGTTATGCTAGATACTGGCCAAGGTGTTGAGATAAACTGACAAACCTCTTCCTCTAAAGATTCTGATGCTTGTGGTAGCCAAGCAGGCTATATATATACAACAAGGAAGTACAATCAAGTGATGTTTCATGCTGGGACAATATAAACACTAGATTTTTTAAAAAAATTATTATTATACTTTAAGTTCTAGGGTACATGTGTACAACGTGCAGGTTTGTTACATAGATATACATGTGCCTGTTGGTTTGCTGTACGCATCAACTTGTCCTTTACATTAGGTATTTCTCCTAATACTATCCCTCCCACAGCCCCCGACCCACCGACACAGGCCCCAATGTGTGATATGTCCCACCCTGTGTCCATATGTTCTCACTGTTCAACTCCCACCTATGAGTGAGAACATGTGGTGTTTGGTTTTCTATCCTTATGATAGTTTGCTGAGAATGTTGGTTTCCAGCTTCATTCATGTCCCTGCAAAGGACATGAACTCATCCTTTTTATGGCTACATAGTATTCCATGGTATTTATGTGCCACAATTTCTCAATCCAGTCTATCATTGATGGACATTTGGGTTGGTTCCAAGACTTTGTTATTATGAATAGTGCCACAATAAACATAAATGTGCATGTGTCTTTACGGTAGCATGATTTATAATCCTTTGGGTACATACCCAGAAATGGGATGGCTGGGTCAAATGGTATTTCAGGTTCTAGATCCTTGAGAAATTGCCACACTGTCTTCCACAATGGTTGAACTAATTTATACTCCCATCAATAGTGTAAAAGCATTCCTATTTCTCTACATCCTCTCCAGCATTCGTTGTTTCCTGACTTTTTAATGGCTGCTATTCTAACTGGCGTGAGATGGTATCTTATTGTTGTTTTGATTTGCATTTCTCTGATGACCAGTGATGATGAGCATTTTTTCATATGTCTGTTGGCTGCATAGATGTCTTTTGAGAAGTGTCTGTTCATATCCTTTGCCCACGTTTTGCTGGGATTGTTTTTTATAAATTTGTTTAAGTTCTTTGTAGATTCTGGATATTAGCCCTTTGTCAGATGGGTAAATTGCAAAAATTTTCTACCATTCTGTAGGTTGCCTGTTGACTCTGATGATAGTTTCTTTTACTGTGCAGATGCTCTTTAGTTTAATTAGATCCCATTTGTCTATTCTGGCTTTTGTTGCCATTGCTTTTGGTGTTTTAGTCATGAAGTCTTTGCCCATGCCTATGTCCTGAATGGTATTGCCTACGTTTTCTTCTAGAGTTTTTATAGTTTTAGGTCTTACATTTAAGTCTCTAATCCATCTTGAGTTAATGTTTGTATAAGGTGTAAGGAAGGGATTCAGTTTCAGCTTTCTACATATGGCTAGCCAGTTTTCCCAGCACCATTTATTAAATGGGGAATCCTTTCCCTATTGCTTGTTTTTTTCCAGGTTTGTCAAAGCTCAGATGGTTGTAGATGTGTGGTGTTATTTCTGAGGCCTCTGTTCTGTTCCACTGGTCTATATATCTGTTTTGGTACCAGTACCATGCTGTTTTGGTTACTATAGCCTTGTAGTATAGTTTGACGTCAGGTAACATGTTGCTTTCAGCTTTGTTCTTTTTGCTTAGGATTGTCTTGGATATGCAGGCTCTTTTTTTGGTTCCATATGAACCTTCAAGCAGTTTTTTTTCCAATTCTGTGAAGAAAGTCAGTGGTAGCTTGATGGGGATAGCATCAAATCTATAAATTACCTTGGGCAGTATGGGCATTTTCATGATATTGATTCTTCCTATGCATGAGCATGGAATGTTCTTCCATTTATTTGTGTCCTATTTTATTTAGTTGACCAGTAGTTCTCCTTGAAGAGGTCCTTCACATCCCTTGTAAGTTGATTCCTAGGTATTTTATTCACTTTGTAGTAATTGTGAATGGGAGTTCACTCATGATTTGACACTCTGTTTTCTGTTATTGGTGTATAGGAATGTTTGTAATTTTTGCACATTGACTTTGTATCCTGAGACTTTGCTGAGGTTGCTTATCAGCTTAAGGAGATTTTGGGCTGAGACGATGGGGTTTTCTAAATATACAGTCATGTCCTCTGCAAACAGACAATTTGACTTCCTCTTTTCCTAATTGAATACCCTTTATTTCTTTCTCTTGCCTGATTGCCCTGGCCAGAACTTCCAACCTTATGCTGAATAGGAGTGGTGAGAGAGGGCATCCTTGGCTTGTGCTGGTTTTCAAAGGGAATGCTTCCAGTTTTTCCCATTCAGTATAATATTGGCTGTGTGTTTGTCATAAATAGCTCTTACTATTTTGAGATACATTCCATCAATACCTAGTTTATTGAGAGTTTTTAGCATGCAGGGCTGTTGAATTTTGTCGAAGGCATTTTCTGCATCTATTGAGATAATCATGTGTTTTTTGTCATTGGTTCTGTGTATGTGATGGATTATGTTTATTGATTTGCATATGTTGAACCAGCCTTGCATCTCAGGGATGAAGACCACACATGGTGGATAATCTTTTTGATGTGCTGCTGAATTCGGTTTTGTCAGTATTTTACTGAGGATTTCGCATTGATTTTCATCAGGAATATTGGCCTAAAATTCTCTTTTTTTGTTGTTGCGTCTCTGCCAGGCTTTGATATCAGGATGATGCTGGCTTCATAAAATGAATTAGGGAGGATTCCCTCTTTTTCTGTTGATTGGAATCGTTTCAGAAGGAATGATACCAGCTCTTCTTTGTACCTCTGGTAGAATTTGACTGTGAATCCATCTGGTCCTGGACTTTTGTTTTGGTTACAGGCTATTAATTATTGCCTCAACTTCAGAAGCTGTTATTGGTCTATTCAGAGATTTGACTTCTTCCTGATTCAGTCTTGGGAGGGTGTATGTGTCCAGGAATTTATCCATTTCTTCTAGATTTTCTAGTTTATTTGCATACAGTTGTTTATAGTATTCTCTGATGGTAGTTTGTATTTCTGTGGGATTGATATCCCCTTTATCATTTTTATTGCATCTATTTGATTCTTCTCTCTTTTCATCTTTATTAGTCTTGCTAGCAGTCTATGTATTTTGTTGATTTTTTCAAAAAACCAGCTCCTGGATTCATTGATTTTTTGGAGGGGTTTTTGTGTCTCTATCTCCTTCAGTTCTGCTCCAATCTTAGTTATTTCTTGCCTTCTGCTACCTTTTGAATTTGTTTGCTCTTGTTTCTCTAGTTCTTTTAATTGTGATGTTAGGGTATCAATTTTAGATCTTTCCTGCTTTCTCTTGTGGGCATTTAGTGCTATAAATTTCCCTCTACACACTGCTTTAAATGTGTCCCAGAGATTCTAGTATGTTGTGTCTTTGTTCTCACTGGTTTCAAAGAACATCTTTATTTCTGCCTTCATTTCGTTATTTACCCAGTAGTCATTCAGGAGCAGGTTGTTCAGTTTCCATGTAGTTGTGCGGTTTTGAGTGAGTTTCATAACCCTGAGTTCTAATTTGATTGCCCTGTGGTCTGAGAGACCGTTTGTTGTGATTTCTGTTTTTTTACATTTGCTGAGGAGTAAACACAAGTTTTAATAGAAAATGTTATAGGATTTCTCCTAGTAAAGTAGTCAGAATTGTTCAACATAAAGATGTCCCGGCCACATCAATGATGTTTGGTCTTAGTCCATGAAGCATTTAAGTATTCCAATCCTCCGTTTTCTCATCTGTGAAATGGGAATAAATTTGGGATCTTGATGTAGTTTGGATGTTTGTCCTCTTTAAATATCACGTTTTAATTTGATCCCCTATATTGGAGATGGGGCTTAGTGGGACATGTTTTTTTCATGAGGGCGGATTTCTGATGAATGTCATAGTGGTGTCCTCATGGGAATAAGTACTTTTGCTTCATTCATTCCTACCAGACCTGATTATCAAAAAGAGTCTGGAACCTTCCTCCTCCTCTCTCTCTTCCTTCCTTTCTCACCACATGATGGCTGCTCCTTTTCCACCATGAGTGGAAGCTTCCTGTGGCCTTCACAGAAGCAGATGCTGGCATCACGCTTCCTATACAGCCTGCAGAAATGTGAGCCAAATAAACTTCCCAGCGAATACTAAGCCTCAGGTATTCCTTTATAGCAACACACGCGGACTAAGACACACCTACCTCGAAAGGTTGGGAGGATCAAATGTGGTGATCATTAGCAGATTGTCAGGTACAAAGCAAATGTTCAATAATGGTTAGTTATTAATAATAATAATTACTATTTAGTGTCTTGTTATAGTAAGGAAATGTAAAAAGCAATAAATAAACAAAACAAGATTATCTACGTAAATGATGTAATAACTTTCTACTGTCTTGGAATTTTATCAGTAACTCAACAGAGAATGTGGGTTGTATAATAACAGATTTATAACTTGTATAAATACATTGCCCCAAGTTAAAGAAAATGAAAGCTTTTTTAAAATGTCAGAACAAGTAAAAACAATTGTCTTACTGAAGATAAGGTCATCATCTAGAGGTTTAGATGAGGTCAAAACAGGAGTTGAGATCAAGCCAGCAAGCCTGTTCTTCGTCAGACTCTGATTCTGCTTGGTTCTGTGTGCTGCTCCAACCTCAGGCTGGCAACCCAATGGTTACAGTAGTGCCCACACTCATAGCAGGACGTATCTGGAGCAAGTGGGAAATAAGTGATTATTCCCAGAAGATTTCTCAGAAGTGAGAATTATCTTCTTTCTCGGAAATCTCAAGCAAACACCTCCCAGTTGCCAAAGGAGATGATGGGAGGTGTTTCCTTGAGATCTCCTTATTCCTGAACCAACCTTTGTAGGAAGAGGAATGCCCTTTGCTCATTGACATAGACCTTCCCATCCCTATCCAATCACTATGGAAAGGGTGATAGGATTAGCCTAATTGTGGGCTAATCAGGCAAATCCTGCTGCATAAAAAGATTTTTCAAATCACATCACTATACAATGAAAAGGGGACCGTTGGGAAGGCCAGCACATACCCTATATGTAGTTCTGCAATCCTTAATCCCACAGTGGACTTCTGTGCATCCAGTTGTAAATCTAAAGGAACCAAAATTTGAGCTTCTTACACAAAAGTAAGGTAAAGGTGACCTGAGGGAGAAATACTTTGATCTAAAGGGCAGGGTTGATACCAATCCTGTGAGCAGGGAGGATTTCTCAAGTCCAGAAATGTGTGGGTATAAAGCAGTTATTCATTTATTCTTCCATGTATTAAGTGCTAAATATTTGGTAGGTGCTATCTCCCTGCTGGAGCTTATATTCCAGTAGAGGTGATGATGTATGAGGGACAAGAACAGAGTATAAAATGGAAGGCATGCTGTTGAAGACAAGGAATAATAGCATGTTGAATTAAGACAAAGGAAAATCTTCAATATCCCCTATCCAGAGAAAGAAGAGCAAAGTAAAGAGGGGCAGTTGCTTTATAAATGCTTGTACTCTCTGTTCCAGCATTACCACAACCTTAGTTCTCTGGGTGCCAACTTTAACATTGTTTTTCAAATCCATATCTTATTTAAACCATTATTTTCACTACTTTCCACAAAGTAACTCTTTGAAACTTAATTTTATGTTATTTTCATCTTTGCAGTCCTCAAACAGAAGTTTAATATGCTTGTTATATTTTCATAGGTATTCATTAAATGTATAATCAAATTTTTAGCAAGTAAAATAAAATCAACAAGTAAGCATTTCTGTGTGCCACTTAAAATACTATCCTAGCTGGGTGTGGTGGCTCATGCCTGTAATCCCAACACTTTGGGAGGTCAAGGCTGGTGGATCACCTGAGGTCAGGAGTTCAAGACCAGCCTGGCCAACATGGCAAAACCCCGTCTCTACTAAAAATACAAAAATTTTTCAGGAACAGTGACTTGGGCGCCTATAATCCCAGCTATTTGGAAGGCTGAGGCCAGAGAATTGCTTGAACCCAGGAGTGGGGAGGTCGCAGTGAGCCGAGATCGCACCATTGCGCTCCAGCCTAGGCGATAAGAAACTCTGTCTCAAAAATAGCGATAATGATAATAACAGTAAGTAATAATATCTTAGCAGTGGAACCTGTCTCATGCTTTGAGAAGCATTGTTTTATTCTGATAATCCTTTTGGTAGACTCTAGGTTTTAATTTCAGCATACCCAATCCAGTTTCAGGGCTCCCTAAGTCTCTAGATTTGGATGTCTTTAGCAACTATTAGAGAAGCATTTTTCTGGGGATTTCAACTTTTATTTTTAAATCTCCCCAAGCCTTTTTTACTTACCCTGCTGGTGGATCCTGAGAAAGTTCCCTTTCTTTCTTTCTCAAGATGGAGTTAAAAGTTGGGTATACCCACCCTTCATTCTCTGCTGACAGCCCTGGTACCCCTGGCTTAGCAAATGCAGTGAACACATTTGCCACGGCAGTTTGGCAAATGCCTCAACTGTGATATTTGCCTTTTGCAGATTAAGAAAAGAAGGTGTCCCCTTATGGGCTGCTGTGCTAAATCCCCTGACACATTTATTTTCGATTTATGGCATATTAGATTTCAGGTTTTTAATTTCATGTTTCTGGCAAAGTGTCAGAAGGTTGTGTCTTCGCACACGTCTAGAGTTGGATGTACATAAAACAAAGGCAAATTCAAAAGGTAAAGCTCAAAGAAGGAAACAAAGGGCACATCTAATTGTTTAACCCAAATTGTTTCACTCTTTCTGCTGCATGTATCCGAATATAAAGTGGCATCATTTAAAAAATACTCTAGATTATTTCTGAGGTTGTCCATTGATATTTTTGGTTTTTTACACCTAAATTAAAAGCAATGTCTGACTTTTAAAAACATGTTTTTAACAAAAAAATACGTAACACATACAAAATAGAAGCTTGTTTTATAATTCAGATCAGTTTTCAAATTGTGTTATGATGAATGCAACCAGAAAATTATGAACAAATTCCTTCTAACAGGGCCTTCATTAAAACTGCTCATAAAGCAGGCTCTTTCCTCTTTACTATTCAGTTCACAAACACTGTTTTTAGACAATAATAACCATACAATATAATTATGTACTTTGTCTGAAATATTTTATTAATTAAATGACAGGTTTAGACGACTGAATTCTAGTCAACCTCTGCCACTTGTAACTCAACAATCTGTAGCAGACATGTATAGCCTCTCAGAGGCTCACGTTTCCTCAGCTGGAAAAGGCATAATAATAACTAAGTTAAAAGCTGACTTGTGGACTTGTAAGGGAATTGAATAAGAAAATCTATGTGGAACTGGTTGGTAAATTCTACAGCACTACAAAGAGTACATCCATATTGTAACATAAAAATTAACTAGCACATATTGTAATATAATAATAGACTATAATACCATATAATCTCATAAACTTAGAGAGTAGCCAGGACTTATAAACATGCTTGTGATTTCAAATGCTATCTCCATATGTGTCTAAAAATATATTGGCATGTAGTTGTCCAACTGGTTTGTTCTTCAATAATATTTCTGGATCATTTGTAATTAACATGGATTTTAATTACTGTAGTTGCTTGAATATACTTAGAGTTTCAATTTTTAATTTTGTATTTTGAAGTGGTTTTTGCCAGAGTAGCCTTGTTCGATAGGGCTATATAAACATGTAATTATTTATACCAACTCACGTTAGGTTCATAGTTTAGACTGCCAATTTTCCACTGTTGTAATTATAGCCATAACAGATCTTAAGTTGTTTGAACTAAACAGTTCACTGTCTTTTGAAATTTGCCTTGTAAGTTATACATTGATTAAATTTTTAAAGGTAAAGTTACTATACACACACACCCATACACAAACATACAAATTGTGTATGAGACATGCAATTCTTAAAAGGTTGGTAATTCTGACATTTAATATATGTTTCAGAAACAGTAAATACCACTTTCATTTCAAAATGTTCTTCAGATTTTAAAATAACTTTAATGTCCTTGGATAGGAGTACTCTGTAATTAACTAATCCCTGTTATACAGAAAAAAAGTGTTAGATGTAAATACATAATTCTGCCACCACAGCTAACAGAAATGTTATCATTAAGTGTTTTCTACATTCTTGAAGAAGTGAGTAAATATTTCCAAGTCTGTCTTTTTTTTTTTTCAAATGAAAGAAGCATTAGTCATATTGAATATCTAGTTCTAGCCAGGAAACAGGAAAACACAGAAGACATATTATCAAATACTTCTTGAGGGCAAACGTTCTGTTTGTCAACCTTGGCTGCTATGAATGATATTATTAACTAAGGTTCACTATCATAATGCATTTCTTGTAGTTCTCACAGTTCTTAATTCTCTAAGTTGAAATAAATGCTCTTTGCAATATTATGATTCCCAAGTTGGCCTCTGGTTTTGTAGGTAATTTTCAATAGGTATTTTTCACTTATTCATTCTGTTTACTTATAGGGCACAGCTAATTTATGATTGTTCTGATTTAGTTCCGAACGTGGTATGTTGCCTACCACTGAATCATCAAACATAATTCACATATCTATGTCTAGGTAAACACAGCACCCAATGTATTTAGAGTAATGTTTTCACCAGTAGTTCCTGCAAAACTTTATATATAGCAGTGTGGGATGTTGGCATAAACACACTTTTCAGGATAGATCAAAGAAGTTTGTGTGTAAGGAAAGGTTGACATGAAGCATCTCATAGCCAAATATATATGGTAGATTCCCTTTCAACCCAAGCCACCTTCAGAATGTGCCAGATTTGGATAAAATTGCCTTTTTTTCCTCTCCAGAGCTTGGCTTCACTTATCCATCTCAAATTTTTCTTAGAACAAATCAACTAAAAACTCCCTAAACAAAAGTTAGGAGACTCCAAGCCTAATATAGCAGTTTTTCGGAAAACTACTAACCAAAAGGTGAGGAAATGTACCAGAAAAACACTTGTGCATCTGTGTATTTTCCAACATCTCCTAAATGGCTTATCTTGATTGTGTATGCTGAATCTTTTGCGAGTACACATAAAAAAATTGACATATATGTAAATGATTTATAGGCAGAGATGATATTTGTATTTAAATTTGAGCTAATTGTATTCTATCATTTTAGTGCCTTACACTCATAAAAGATCACATTTAATTTCTTAAATTCAGATGATTTCAGACTTTGTTCCTGTAAGTAATATTATTTTATTTGAATTGCAAATGATCACATAATCTCATTTTTAAATTTCAAGCCTGGGGACCTAAAGATTCTCCTAAAATCCAAACAGATGTTTAACATGAAGAATGTTTACAGACTTACTGAATCAAATGTTTTTTGGTTACTAAATTTTTTGACAGTGCAAAAAGTTTTTAAGAAAAGAAACTAATTTTTGTGTGTGGTTTCCTTTACACAGCAATGGTGTGTACGATCAATTGTTAAAGCTCCTTAGTTTCTACATTATAGATTCTGCAGAATGCAGCAAGGTATTTTTAAAGTTAATGTCTGTACTTCTTATAGCAAAAGTAAAAGAGATCAGATTTATCCATCAGTATTAAGCACATTTTTAGTTTAGGAAAAATCTAAGAAAAAAAAATGTATTAGATTCAGATATTGGAATACAGGCAGTGAAGTTCTGTAACATTAGAGAAGATAAAGTATGAGACATGAGACATAAAGTAAGCAAGCTAGGTCCTACAACTGCCCCAGATTACTGCCTTGACATTTTCCAGGGAGGAGAATGCAACAAAAATCTCATGGTTACCTGCGTTTTGAAGACAGCATTGAAAAGTAGGAGAGGACAAGGAATTAGAGTTCCCATGACAGTGTAATGGTGAACAGAAAGTTGCGTGAAGGAAAAAGGAGCTACAAAGACCTTCCAAGGATTCCCTCCTCTGTCTTCAGCTGAGTGAAATTGGTGCATGCATTTGTGGCAGCTAGCAAGGCCAGGAAAATAACTACCTGTAAAGAGCAGGTGGAACAATCCTGGGCTCACACCAAGCCTTTGAAAGTTGATATTCTCAATAATCAGAATAGAATGGAGCATTGAGTAGAATGTTAGAAAATGGTATTGCTTTAGCAGTGAAGAAAAATGAGGCCTGAGCTAAAAATGAGGCCTGAGCTAAAGACACACTATGTATAGTAAAACAAAGATCAGGATGACAAACAATTTCTCTTAGGAAGCAATACAAACCAGAATACAGTGGAAAAATATTTTTAAGGTTTTAAAAGGAGATATTATTGTCCACCTAGAATTTTATATATAATATAAAGTCTTTCAAAAAACCAAGACAAAATACAATATATTTCTAGAATACAAAAAAATGAAAAACATTAATTACTAGTAGGCCTGCATTATAGGAATGTAAAAGGAAGTCTTTCACAGAAGGAAAATTATATTGGGTAGATATCTGGATCTAACAAAAAAGAAAGTGCAGAATTAGTAAGCATGCAGGTAAATATAAATTTTTTTTATTTTGAAATTCAAAAATAATGATTTAAGTAAAAATGATATATTGTAAAGTTCATAACAAATACAGAACTAGAATGTATGGTAATATCAAAAACTCTAGGATAGGTGAAATGGAAATATTCAGTTGTATATAAAGTGATGTAATATAATTTAAAGGTAGACCATAATAAATTAAAGGTGTATATACTAGAAACCCTAAAAGTGAGCACTACACACACACACACACACACACACACACACACAAGGTTAGGACTAATAATCCAACATGGAGATAAAATTGTAAAAGATACTCAATCCTAAAGAATGTAGAAAAAGAGGAAAAAAGGAGACAGAAAATAGATGGAACAAAAAAGAAACACAAAACAAACAACAGGATTGTAGATTTAAACAAAATCATGTCAACAATCACATTATATGTAAATGGCCTAAACATCCCATTTAAAATACATAGATTGTCAATTTGTCATATTGGATTAAAAAACAAGACTCAACTACTTGCTGACTATGAGAAACTGACTCTACATTAATGCCACATGTAACTTAAAAGTAACATTACTGAAAAGAAAGTAGGAATGCTAACACAATAGTATATAATGTAGATTTCAGGGCAGAGTTTAGTAGAAGTAAGTAAAGTCATTTCTTCAAAATAAAGTGGTCAGTTAATCATGAGGACATACCAATCATGAATGTTTATGTACCTAATAGCAAGCTTCTAAACACATAAAGCAACAACTGTCAGAACTGAAATAATAAATAAAGCAATTCACAAATATAGCCAAAGGTAACACCAGTCTCTCAATAATCCCTAGAAAATGAACACCAAAAAATGTATTGACAAACATATAGAAGACCTCAACAATGTCATCATCTATTTCTTCTAATTGACACTTAGAGACTATTACTCCTACCCAATACAGCATTGTACATATTTTTTTTTCAACTACATATAGAACATTTTTCGAGACAGACCATATTTTAGGCTACAAAGCAAGTTTTAGTAAATTTATTTATTTATTTATTTAGAGATGGAATCTCACTCTGTCACCCAGCCTGGAGTGCAGTGGCACAATCTCGGCTCACTGTAATCTCTGCCTCCTGGGTTCAAGCAATTCTCCTGCCTCAGCCTCTTGAGTAGCTGGGACTACAGGCATGTGCCACCACGCCCGGCTAATTTTTTGTAGTTTTAGTAGAGACGGGGTTTTACCGTGTTAGCCAGGATGGTCTCGATTTTCTGACCTCGTGATCTGCCCGCCTCAGCCTCCCAAAGTGCTGGGATTACAGGCATGAGCCACCGCGCCCAGCCAAGTTTTAGTAAATTTAAAAGTATAGTAGTTCCTCCTTCTTCATGGAGGATATGTTCCAAGACTCCCAGTGGGTGCCTAACACAGAAGATAGTACTAAACCCTGTAGGCACTGTGTTTTCCCTACGTATTTATACCTATAATAAAGTTTAATTTATAAATAGAACACAGTAAGAGACTAACAAAAATGATAAGAAAAAAGAACAATTATATCAATAGGCTGTACTAAAAGTAATGTGAATGTAGTCTCTCTCTTTGCTGTCAAAATTCTGTAATGTTTTCAGACCATGGTTGACTATGGGTAAATAAAACTGCAGAAAGTGAAACTGCAGACAAAAGGGGAGAACTGTATCCAAGTAATACAAAATAAATTTTATGATGATTATGAAATCAGCAATCAATAGCAGAAAGTTCTCTTTAAAAATTCTCCAAAGTCTGAGAATTAAGAAACTTACAGCAAAGTTAAAGAAGAACTAAAACAGGAAATTAGAAAATATTTTGAGCTGAATGAAAAATGAAAACAATATGAAAGCAGTTCTGTTATGCAGCCAAAGCATTGTTTAGAGGGAAATTTATAACATAAAAATCCTGAAAACCTGTGACATCTTTAACAACTAGAAAATTAAGAGAAAATTGAACCTAAGTAAGTGTAACAAAGGAAATAATAAATACAAGAGCAGAAACTACTAAAATATGAAATAGAATAACAATAGAGAAAATCAATAACACCAAATGCTGATACTCTTATAAATCTTTAGTCAGACTAATCAGGAAAAAAAAGATAAGACACAAATTGTCAATATCAAGAATAACAGACGAAAGACCTCTGTAGAACTTACACATATTATAAAAGGAAAGTAAAGAAATATTACAAATAAATTTATGTCAATTTCTACAATTTAGGTGAAATAGACAAATTCTTTGAAAAACTGAAACTACTAAAGCACTGCAAGAAGATATAGATATACATATATATATAAACAGGTGAAATATATGTGTAGACACAGATATATAGAGATTCGTGAACAGTCTGTATCTACTAAAGAAACTGAATCTGTGGTTCAAAATCTTCCCACAAAGAGAACTTCAGGTGCATATAGCTTTACTGGTGATGTTTTTCAAACATTTAAGAAGAAAAATATGTCAATTTTACACAAACTTCACCAAAAAGTTAAAAAAGAAGGAACACTTTCCAACTTATTTCATGAGGCCAGCATTGGCCCGATAGCACAAGCATATAAAGGCATTTTAAAAAGCCTACAGCATCTCAATATTTATCCACTCAAGAAATAGTGCTGAAACAATTGGAGGATATCTAAATGCAAATCAAAACAAAACCCCAAACCAAAAGTATTTTTTAAAATTTTTAAAAATTATATCTTTTACCATATAAAATATTAACTCCAAATGGATATTCCTAAATATAAAGCCAAAAATTATAAAGCTTCTGCAAGAAAGCACACGAGAATAATCTTTCTCATCTTAAATTAGGCAAAGATTTATTAGATTTAGGACCAAAAGCATGGTTCCTAAAGGAAACATTGATAAACTGAACTTTATTAAATTATGAACAAAGTCGTCTGTTTTCTGGAAGACATTGTTAAGAAAACATGGACATGGCCAGGTGCAGTGGCTCATCCTTGTAATCTCAGCACTTCGGGAGGCCAAGGCAGGCAGATCACCTGCGGTCAGGAGGTCGAGACCAGCCTGGCCAACATGGTGAAACCCTGTCTCCGCTAAAAATACAAAAATTAGCCAGACTTGATGGCAGATGCCTGTAATCCCAGCTACTCAGGAGGCTGAGGCAGGAGAATCACTTGAACCCAGGAGGCGGAGGTTGCAGCAAGCCGAGATCGTGTCACTGCACTCCAGCCTGGGCAACAAGTAAGACTCTGTCAAAGAGAAGAAAAGAAAAGAGAAGGGAAGGGAAAAGGAAAGGGAAAGGGAAAGGAAAAAGGAAAGGAAAAGGAAAAGGAAAGAAAAAGGAAAAAGAAAAGGAAAGGATGGACACATAGAGAAGAACCACACACATGGGGACCTATCAGAGGGTGAAGGATGGATGGAGGGAGATGAGTGTATGGATCTATCAGAGGGTGAAGGATGGATGGAAGGAGATGATCAGGAAAAGTAACTAACAGGAACTAGGATTAATACCTGGGTGATGAAATAATCTGTACAACAAACCCACATGACACAAATTTACCTGTATAACAAGCCTGCACATCTACCCCTGAATTTAAAAATGAAAGTTAAGAAAAGAAAGAAGATGAAAAAGACATACCACAGACTGTGAGAAAATGTTTGCAAATCAAATGTTGGATAGAGGACTTGTTTTCAGAAAATATAAAGAACTTTCAAAACTCAACAATAAGAAAGGAAATAACCAAATAAAGGAATGGGCAAGAGATCCAATCAACTCTTCACCAAAGAAAAAAAAAAGAATGGCAAATAAGAGCATGATAGGATGCACAGCACCATTAATAATTATAGAAAAGCAAATGAAAACCACAAAAGGCTACCCTTCTGCATACACAATGATAGTAAAAAACAAAACAAAATGGTAGTGCCAAATTCTGGCATAGACACAAGGTAAAATATACTGTTGGTAGGAATGCAAAATGGGGAAGCTTATTTAGCAAACAGTTTGGTAGTTTCTTGTACTTTTAAATATCCACTTGTCATATTCCCCAGAAATCTCACTCCTAATTATTTAAAGGAAGTGAAAAATTATGTTCATATTAAAAAATCTGAACCCAAATGTTTATTATAGCATTTTTTGTGATCACCCCAAACTGGAAGCAACCAAAATGCCCTCAGTTGCTGAATGGATGAATATTGTATCGATATACAATGGAATAAAACTCAATAATAAAAAGAAACAAGCTGTATTAGCAAGGTTCTCTAGAGGGACAGAATTAATAGGATATATGTACATATGAACGGGAGTTTATTAAAGAGAATTGATTCACATGATCACAAGGTAAAGTTCTACGATAGGCCATCTGCACGTTGAGGAGCAAGGAAGCCAGTGGTGGATCAGTCCACGTTGCAAAACCTCTAAAGTAGGGAAGCCAACAGTGCAGCCTTCAGTCTGTGGCCAAAGGCCCAAGGGCCCCTGGCAAACCCCTAGCGTAAGTCCAAGAGTCCAAAAGCTGAGGAAGTTGGAGTCTGATGTTCAAGATCAGAAAGCATCCAGCACAGGAGAAAGTTGAAGACCAGAAGACTCAACAAGTCTGCTCTTTCCAACTTCTGCCTGCTTTATTCTAGATTCACTGGCAGCTGATTAGATGGTGCCAACCCAGACTGAGGGTGGGTCGGCCTCTCCCAGTCCACTGACTCA
>NC_045444.1:112579207-112692181 GCF_002776525.5 Piliocolobus tephrosceles | reverse complement strand
CCAACCCAGACTGAGGGTGGGTCGGCCTCTCCCAGTCCACTGACTCAAATGTTCAACTCCTTTGGCAACACCTTCACAGACACACCCAGGAACAATACTGAGGTGGGAGAATCACTTGAACCCAGGAGGCGGAGGTTGCAATGGGCCGAGATCGCACCACGGCGATTTGGTTATTTGCTTTCTTATTGTTGAGAGTTTTGAGAATTCTTTATATTTTCTGAAAACAAATCCCCTATCCAATATTTGATTTGCAAGTATTTGCATCTTTCAATTCAATCAAGTTGACACTCAATATTAACTGTCACATAAAATATGGATGTGTGTACCAACATGGCAGAGTCTTGCATTAGTTTGCTAGAGCTGCAGTAATAAAGTCACAAAAACTGGGTGGCTTAAACAGTAGAAATTTATTGTGTCATAATTCTGGAGACTGAGAGTCTGAGATCATGGTGTCAGCAGAGTTGGTCCTTCTGAGGGCTGAGAGGCAGAAACTTAAATACATCTCCCCTAGCTTCTGGTTAATTTCTGGTAATCTCAGTGTTACTTGGCTTGCAGAAGTATCATCCTAGTCTCTGCCTTCATTTCCCCATGGCATTTTTCCTATGTGCATGTTGGTATCCAAATTCCTCTCTTTTATAAGGACACCAGTCATATGGGATTAGGGCTCACTCTGCTCCAGTGTGACTTCATATTAGCTTAACAATTATATCTATAATGTTCCTTTTTCCTATGGATATATAGTAATGTATAAATAATGAAATATTATTTAGCCATGCAAAAGAATGAAATCCTACCACTTTTGACAATATGGATAAAACTTGAGGGTTTCATGCTAAGTTAAATAAGTCAGAGAAAGAAAAAAATGATTTCACTTATATGTGGAATTGAAAGAAGTTGAACTCATAGAAACAATAGAATGCCAGGTGCTGGGGAGCTGGGGGAGAATGGTAGATGTTGGTCAAAGGCACAACCTTTCAGTCATTGTGATGAATACATTCTGGGGATCTAGTATTTCGCATTGTGACTGTAGTTAATGATACTGTATCATACACTTCAAATTTGTTCAGAGTAGATCTTAAATGTTCTTACCACACCTGCCCCTCCCCACAGTGGTAACAATGAGGTATTAGATGTGTTAACTAACTTGCTGTGGTAATCATTTCACAATACATATAAATATCAAAGTGTCATATTATACATGTTCAGTTTGTCCGATCTTGTGTCAATTATAACTCAATAAATCTGGGGAAAAATCAACAGGAGCAGAAGTCTCCACATACATTAATTTTTATACAACATTGTCTTACTAAAAAAAAATAGGAATAGTTTAAGTGTTCATTGATAAAAAGAATGTTCAAAATGTATTACCAATGTTTTGAAATACAAAACACAACTGTTAAAATGTTGTACACCTTAAACACATGTGAGCTATTTTTGTCAATTATTCTGCAATAATGCTAACATTAAAAAAAAAAAAAAAAAAAAAAGGCTGGGCATGGTGGCCGATGTCTGTAAACTCAGTACTTTGGGAGGCCTAGGCAGGCAGATCGCTTGAGCTCAGGAAGTTCGAGACCAGCCTGAGCAACATGGAACAACCCTGTCTCTACAAAACATACAAAAATTAGCCAGATGTGGTAGCGCCATGCCTGTAGTTCCAGCTACTTGAGAGGCTGAGGTGACAGGAGCGCTTGAGCCCAGGAAGTTGAGGCTGCAGTGATCCATGATCACAACACTGTACTTCAGCGTGGGCCACAGAGTCAGACCCTGTCTCTCTCTCTCACACACACAAAATAATAATAATAAAATCTCATCAGTCAATCAATCAATGATGTAGATTGGTAGATTTTCATTTATTCATACAGAAGGTGTTCATGGTACAATGGACTAATGCTACAGTGCCTACCAAGACCAGATGCTGCTTTGCTTGAGAACTGCAGCATGCTATTCTCAATGCCTAATACAGATGGAGTCAAAGAGATTTTTCCCTTCTGAGAATTTGGAATTGGGGTAAGAGGTGCTAGTTTATCTGAAATAGTTACAAGAGTGAAATGTGAGAAAGCCAAAACTGTGAGAGTAGTGACAAGCAAATGTGCAGAAAGAAGCAGACATGAGGCTCAGTGGCCCCAGAGAAGAGAGAAGAGCATAATGAAAGACAGTGGTTTTCCCAGCATCTCTTCTTCTTGATGCTGGTATTTCTTGATGCCTGTATTTCGTGATGTCCAGCTATTCTCTCATCCTTGGGTTTTCTGAAAGATCCCCTATTCTTTATTTCATTCTTTATATAAAATGTTTCATATTTGGAACATTTCCTATTTCCAATGTCCTTTACTCCCTAAGCTAATCTTTCCTTTGGAGTTGAAAGATTACATGAAAAATAATGCTTAACAATTTACAGACCCCCAAAAATGTTAGAGAAAGAGAGAGAATGAGTAAGCTTGGGCAGGATATATTCAAACCTGTTACTAGTGATTATCTGTGTATGGTGGGGCCATAGATGATTTTATTTTTTTAATACATACCTTAAATTTAGACACGAACAGTTTTTCAATACATAGACACAGGAATTTGCCTTTCCATCCCAGTTTAATTATTACAAGTGAAAATTATTAATGGTTTGATATTTACAGTAGTTTAGAATTCTTAATTATATCACTGAAGTATCATCTTTTTCACTTTCAAGTAGTTTTGTTTGCAATGATAATGCATTTCTTTTTACAATAAAAGACCCATAAACATGTTTAAAATAAGTTAAAATCAATTTGACTGTTGTGAATGTTGCCTGTTTTCAGATATGAAATTATATCACATTTTCTCATTTCCTTGTAACACTATGCCATTTCCCCTCGAAAATACATTTCTTTTAAGTTAATGCTTCTCTTAGCTTCAGTGATCTTTACACAAGCTAAAGGAAAAATGTTTGTTATTATCTTCCTTTAAGTAAACCTTCTTATAGTGAAGAATTTCCTAAAGGCACTCTAATTTGTTTGCTTTTATTGAAATTTATCATATTTAATATTGTTTCATTAAATCATAAGTATTTTGGATAACCATTTTTTAAATTATTACTTAAATTTCTTACTCTTCAAATGACAAGAATAAGACCTAGAAATGTTAAGTTACAGAGATCACCTTCAAGTTGGTATTCTGTTTTCTAGAAGAAAATAACTTTGTATGCTGTGATGTCTCAGGATATTAGATGTTTCTTCTATCAATGGCATAATTTCAACAACTATAATTTATTCCTTTTTAATATATGAATTTGTAATCTGTATATCTAAGTGCAAATGTATATTCTAGAATACATTTGCTCTTCCTCCCCTTCCCATCCTTCCTCCTGCTCCTCCTTTATCTCCTCTTATCTTTCTCCTCCACTTTTAAATAAGATTTGACATACGAAGCTATTTTAAGATCTTGTCTACACTTCATTTTGAATTGGGTAACAAGTGAGAAAAATAAGACATTGTCTTGATAGGGAGTTGGCATTTGTTTTACTTACTCTATTTACGTTTACAAATTTGAGAACTCAATACCTCACATTTGCCAAGTATGATCTGTGAGCCAGATACTGAACTAAGTGATTTATACTGATTATTTTGTTTAAACCTCCCATCAACTGCTTAGAGTCTCCTGTGGAAACTGAGGTCCATGCACTTGTTCAAAAATTCAAACAGATTGCAAGAGGTAGAGTTCTGATTCAGATGCAGGTGGTCTGATTTCAGAGACCAGACTCTAAAACACCAGGGCACTAAATTTGGTCAAGGTCATAAGGCTCAGTATTTTAACTTTTCAGGTAGGAAACCAGCATTTCTAGATCACCACAATGGTCTGCAGATGTCTGTCATTGTGACCACTGACCGAGTTTCTCTACTGGGAGAGGCTAGTATGGACTCCAGCTGAGAACGAGGACATCCAGTTAGATCAAATTCAGTCAAATTCAGAATGCTAAATTACTCTTCTAGCTGTGGTTTCAGGGTAATTTTTTTTTTTTTTTTTTGAGAAAGTCTCACTCTGTCACCCAGGCTGGAGTGCAGTGGTGCGATCTTGGCTCACTGCAACCTCAGCCTCCCAGGTTCATGCAATTCTCATGCCTCAGCCTCCAGAATAGCTAGCATTACAGGCGCCCACCACCATGCCCGGCTAATTTTTGTATTTTTGGTAGAGATGGGGTTTCACCATTTTGGCCAGGCTGGTCTCAAACTCCTGACCTCAGGTGATCCACCCACCTTGGCCTCCCAAAGTGTTGGGATTACAGGTGTGAGTCACTGTGCCCGGCCTCAGGGTAATCTTTTAAGGAAAATTTCTTATCTGCCTTAAAGCTCAAGATGTTCTATGCTGGAAACTAAGTGACTATATATATATATTTTAAAAGTTCTTTCTTAAGGCTATTTCCTTAGCTCCATAAGCAATGTTAAAGGTTATGTTGCTTGCATTGATTGTTTATGGCAACCACATAAATTCATGCAGACTGACAGTTTTGCCCTGTTCTCCAAAGACCTTGGAGTGTAGATAAATATGATTTCTTAAAATAATTAAATATATGCTTGATTAATCCCGTTATTTAGGCAGATGATGGCCAAAAGATACTTCTTCGCTTTTGTCATATTAATGTGGAAAAGGTAGAAAAGATTTGGGGCTGATAAATGTATTATTTGGTGGCGAATCACTTGAGCCCGGGAGGTGGAGGTTGTAGACTGTGCCACTGCACTCTAGCCTGGGCGACAGAGTAAGACACCATCTCAAAAAAGAAGAAAAAAATATATATATATGTATGTCTAGATATGTGTGTATGTTACATATGTGTGTGTGTGTGTGTGTGTATATATATATATATATGGTGGCTAGCATATTTTTACTTTTATTATACCAAGGCTAGCATATTTTTACTTTTATTATGCTACTAGATGTTAGTTAACCGTACATCATAAATTACAGTGTTGTTTATAATTAAAAAAATAAAAGAAACCTAAATGTCTAGCAATACAGAATTGGTTAAGAAGTTTCATTCATAAGATGGGAAACTACACTCATTAAAATGTATCCAGATGAATAATCACATTAAAGAGCTTCATGAGATGTAATTAAATGGAAAAATATTTTAAAACACTATGAATCAGGATATGGGATATGAGTTTATTTTTGTAAAGCAATCAAGAAATTATTTGCCTAGTGTGAGATGTTTTACTTTCTAACTTTTTCTTTTCTTTTTGCACATTTCTATTTTTAACACCAAATAGGTTTTTTTTTGACATGGAGTCTCACTCTTTTGCCCAGGCTGGAGTGCAGTGGTGCGATCTCTGCTCACAGCAAGCTCTGTTTCCCGGGTTCCAGCAATTCTCCTGCCTCAGTCTCCCTAGTAGCTGGTATATTACAGGTGCCCGCCACCATGCCTGGCTAATTTTTGTATTTTTAGTAGAGACAGGATTTCACCATGTTGGCCAGACTGGCCTTGAACTCCTGACCTCAGGTGATCCGCTCGCCTCAGCCTCCCAAAGTGTTGGGATTACAGGCATGAGCCATCACACTCGGCTATATTTTCTATATAAGAAAAAATAACATATACAAAATATTACTTGAGGACAATGTATAAGGAGATAATCTGTGTTTGAAAGAAACGCTGTTTAGGTATTGTGAAGGAAAGACAAAAATAAAAGTACCTCATTGAAAATGCTATCTTAAGATTTTATTTATGCAAATATTTGGGACCATATGCTGAACCTTACAGTTTGGCATGCGAATATCTCAGCTTCTAATTGCCCAGGGGATCTTGCCTAGATTTGGGAGATTATTTAAAGTTATTTCCAATAACCAAGATGATTTAGTCTGTAAAACCAAGTAGAGTACAAAAAGATACCCCAAGTAGAAATAGGTCAATTACATTATCAAAACCTATGGGCTTGTTATATTATTAATTCTCCTTAGGAACAATTATGTCAGTATGCACTTGTATTATCTCGAAAATAAAATTTATATCAGTTTGGATCAGAAATCTTATTCTTTCTAAGGATAGATTATGGCCCATCTGGCCATTTGCAATCTTACTCATTGGCAGCTTTCCAAGGAAGATCCAACATGCTCCAAAAGAGGTCTTCCCTTACAAATGCAAACAAACATTAAAACAACATTGTCAACACACATGAAATGCTCAAACCTCTTACAAAACTCCCATTGCTCTTAAAGTCTAAAACTTTAAAAATGATGTATAAGGTTCTCTGGGATTCATTGCCTGCTTGTTCTCCTGGTCATATCTGTCATGATTCCCTAGTCTCTCAGTACACTCAGACCAAACTGGATTTATTTCAGTTACTTGATTGTGTCACACTTTCTTGTCTCTGTGCCTTTGTATGTGCAATTTCCTGTGCCTAGAACATCCTGCCCCTTCTTCAGGCCAACTCCTACTCAAATTTGAGATCTGGGCTGAGATATCCCACTTCTTCCAGGAACTACATGGTATCACTTTTTAGAGGGATGGTCATACAAATCACCTTTCCACTCAGATAGGGGATAGAGACTGAGTCTCTCCTTCTCCATGGCATCACCTGGTCCTAACATAAAGAAGTATAGAAGGTGTGCATTGAAAATGCAATGATCAATATCAATGCA
This sequence comes from Piliocolobus tephrosceles, assembly GCF_002776525.5. Taxonomy (NCBI): domain Eukaryota; kingdom Metazoa; phylum Chordata; class Mammalia; order Primates; family Cercopithecidae; genus Piliocolobus; species Piliocolobus tephrosceles. The sequence goes on along the minus strand of NC_045444.1, from coordinate 112,685,581 downwards.
GTTTCTTCTAAAGTGTTATGCTATTTTCAGAAGATCAATGTGATTCTTCCCTCACTATGATGTGAGGGAAATAGAGAAATTTGAAATTGAAAGAATTCTTGTCCTTGGATGTTGAGTTAACTGTGAATGTGATCTGTAATTGATTTCACAACTTCCCCAACTCTCAGTTTCTTCAGTTGTAAATGGGGCCAATAAAGATATTCTTAATGTCTTCCTTAGATTAACTTCAAGAACAAATTAACTCATGCATAGGAAGGCATTCTTTAAATGAGCAAGTGCCATGTATATGTCAGTTATTTTATTGACCACATTTTCAGTGGAAACCTCATTTGTCAGTGGTGGTGCTTAGATTGTCGCTTCCCCTAAGGTTCTATCACCATCTCTCAACAAGGAACACCAAACGGATATATAAACTAGTATTCTTGCTCTGCAGGTACATTCTCATACATCCTGAACACCTCATTCCAAATATGTTTCTGCTCCTCTTATAATGAAATTGGAGAGACATCACCATCTTTATGCTCAAAATTCTTATAGCCACAAGCATGTAGTCAACAAAATCCATCCCAAACAGATTAGCTTAAAATTAAATTGGCCAAATCTCTTAGGGAAATTTTTTAGTTGCCTTATTCTGTTATTGGATATCATTAAAGTGAAGTTCTGGATGGTGAAGAAAACATAATTTGGCATAGCATTAACACCAAGATCAGTAGAAGAAAGGCTGTTTTTAAATAGATTTTTTAAAAGGGTTCTCTGTAGAAAAATCTCCATTTAGGAAATGGTGACATTTGATGTTTACAACCTTGGATATCTCCTAAAGCAAAGGTTCAAAATGGTTTTCTCTCTTGCCTGTCAAATGCTCTCTTTTAAATAAGGTGTGTTGGGCTCACTGATTTGCATGAATTCTTCTGGTTTCTGTCATCTGAAAGTCGTGTCTTGCAACTTTGAATGTTTATGTGCTTTGACAGTTCCCATCTGCTGTGGGGATGTCTAAGTGCCTCAAGCCTCATTGGCAGAATGCAGTTAAATCTTTGTTTTTCGTTAATAGATTTTAAATTATTTATAGTGATTATGTCTCATTGATTATTAGATAAAATATTTTGATGGCACAAGAATGTCTTGTCAACATTTTCCAGATTATAAATAAATGCAAAGCAAAATGACACACACTTCTTATTAACATGAACTTTCTGATATTGTGATCATAATTAGTTGATCTGTGGCCACTTCATTAGTCATTTATTTATTCACCTTCATTTTCCACTTCATTTTGGAAAGGATTTGTGGTGGTGTCATTTCATTAAGAAAAGTACAAGAGCAACCATATCGGAAATGTCAAATATTCAGAAATTGTCGACCTTGAATAAAATCACCCTTAGAACTCTAAGAGCTAAAACTCTTAACTAGGACAGGCAGGCTTTCTACAAGAAAGGAGCTAGGGGAGAAGTAAATTGGGAATGCCAGCCCTATCAAGATGGCTGGCCCACATGCCATAGGTGCTGGCTCTTTAGGTTCAGGTCATGGGTATTCAAGCTCTGTGTATCATTGTACTTACTACACTTTACTTACCTGGGAACCGACTGTGTGATAGTCATTAGCCATAGCACTGGGAAAAAATAGAAAACATAGAGAAGGTGCCTGTCCTCATGGAGTTTACATACTAATGGGACAAATCAGTCAATAGATATGCCTCAAAACTTTTTTTAAGAGTTCTTTGCAGAAAATGGAGTGAGCTGTGGCTGAGAACAATGGAGATCAGGCAGAGAGACATCCTCCACATAAATCTCTAGTTGCTCTGTTCTTGTCTTTGTTGTAAAATACCCTTTCAAATTAGAATGTGAGGTTGTGATGTTATGTAAACAATGGACACTGCACCTCTGATGTTATAATTTTAGGTCCAACTCTTTCTCTAGTGTAAAGTTGTCATTTTTCTTAATTGTAAGGTTGCCTAGTAAAAATTTTTCTTTTCTTCTTCATTTACTAGTTTTTGTAAGAACAAAGTAATGCTATGTAGTATTTATTAAAATTTTATTATGGTAAGCATGAGCTATGTCATTTAATCTTCACATGTTATGAGATAGGTAGATATTATTTCTAATCATTTTGTACAAATATAATATACAAATAGTAGAATGTATAAATCTTAAGTCTACAACTTACAACATTTTACAAAGTGAATATACCTATGTAATTCCACCAGAGGAAATTATCCATTCCTAGATAATGCTGGCGAACACCCCTCCAGATCTCACCCCGTACTGAATCTAGTCAATGCCTCCTCCTAAAGGCAACCACTTTTCTGACTTTTATTACAATTGATTAATGAACTTCCTATAAATATGCATTCTTTTGTGTTAGGCTTCTTTTTCTCAATAGCATGTCTTGAGATTCTTTTGTGTTGTTGCATGAAACAGAAGCTCGCTCCTTCTCACTGATACGTATTCTAATGTGTGACTATCTCCTGCTGGATTTATTCCTTCTTCTGTGGATAGACATTTGGGTTGTTTCCAGTGTGGGGCTATGATGGATAAAGACCTATGAACATTCTTGTTTACGTATTTTTGTGCACACAGGTACTTGTTTCTAAGGGTGGATATTTAGGAATGTAGCTGCTGATTTGTAGGTCATGCATAGGTTCCACTTTAGCAGATAATGAAAAAATTTTCTATCAATTGAGATTTCATCAGAAACCTCAAGCCACTGTAAATAATACATAATAAGAGATTTATTACCATGATTAAACTTTACTCAATTGTGGAAGCTAGAGGAGCTGTCTATTGAGGATGCTGTCCCCGTCTGGTATCAAAACTCAAATTAGTCTACATCAGCTAGACCAGAAGTCAGGAAGAAATGTTGATTTTAAAAGAGAATGATAAGAAACTGGAACTCACAAGGCAGAACTAGAACGCTTAGGGGAAAAACGGAAACCTTTGAGAAAAACTCAGTGATAGCTGATGAGCCACTGGTGAGACCCCTTCTAAATCTCACTTAGAATGTCTTTTCCAACCAGGGCTAACAAAGAATCACATGTGGAAAGAACTTCTATGAAATGCATTTCTAGATTATTTGCGTAGACAAAGGAAAAATCCACTACATTACAGCTCTCTTTCAACTATCCTTGCTTCTTTAAAAATGAAGCAAAATTATATTTCTACCTGACATAATGCAACTATCTCTCATATAACCCCCAATATGCTATCCTTTTCTTCAAAAGGGAACAAAAATACTTTAATCTATTTTTGGATTATACTATTTATCCCTTTAGCTAAGTCAAAGTCTCATTTTTTAACTCCTGTATTTAAATTTGGTTTCTATGAGTATGCATTATAGCAGGTGGTAGAGAATTGGGAGAGAAGAAGGAAAAAATGGTTAATATAAATACAAATACAGTCATATCAAAATAAAGAAGCATATCCATAGCTACTCCAGTCCTCATTTCTACAACTAGCCACACAGTTGGAACCAGTATCCTTCTTTTTAAGATGGTAATTGTTAATTATAATTTGTATACACTTATGGGGTACAAAGTGATGTTATGATTCATGAATGCAGTGTGAATAATTAAATCAAGCTAATTCACATTCATTACTTCAAATAGTAAAATTTTTTTGAAAAATTTTTGAAATTTACTTCCTTAGCAATTTTGAAATCTACAATATTATTAACTGTATTTACCACACTGTGCAATAGAACTATTTTTTAAAAAACCTATATTTCTCCTGTCTGAGATTGTGTACCCTTTGGCCATCATTACCCCATTGCCCCCAGTCCCCAGCCTCTGTAACCCCATCATGCTACTCTTTGCTCCTGAGTTTGATTGTTTTAGTTCCTACAAAAAGTGAGAACCTGCAGTGTTTGTCTTTCTGTGCCTGGCTTATTTCAGTTAGCATTATGTTCTCAAAATTCATCCATGTTGTTGAAAGTGACAAAATTTCTTTCCTTTTTAAGACTGGTTAGTATTGCATTGCTTATATACATTACCTATTCTTTATTCGCTCATTTGTTGATGGACACTTTTGTTGATTCCATAACTTGGCTATTGTGGATAGTGCTGCCTTGAACACGAGAGCGCAGACATCTGTTCGACAAACAGATTTCAAATCTTTTGGATCAATATCCAGAAGTGAGATTGCTGGATCCTCTGGTAGTTCTATTTTTAGTTCTTTTACAGAAACTCCACACAGTTTTCCATAGTGGCGTACCAATAGTACCAATAGTACCAATAGCGTACTAGAGTTCCCTTTCCTCCACATTCTCATCAATACTTGTTATCTTTCATCTTTTTGATCATAGCCATTCTGACAGCTGTGAGATGATATTCAACTGTGGTTTTAATTTGCATTTCCCTAATTATTTGCAGTGTTAACCATTTTCTCATATATCTGTTCATCATTTGTATGTTTCCTTTTGAGAATTATCTATTCAGGTCGCTTGCCCATTTTTTAATTGAGTTTTTTGTTTTCTTGTTGAGTTGTTTGAGCTCCTTATATATTTCAGATATCAATTCTTTATTAAATGCATGGCTTACCAATATTTTCTCTCGTTCCAGAAGTTGTCTCTGCATACTGTTATTTCCTTTGCTGTGCAGAAGCTTTATAGTTTAATGTAATCCCATTTGGGTCTATTTTTGCTTTTGTTGCCTGCACTTCTGAAGTCAAATTAAAAAAAATAATTATCCAGAGCAGTGTTGTGTAGTTTTACCCCTATGTTTTCTTCTAGCAGTTTTTGGTCTTGTATCTAAGTCTTTAATTGATTTTGAGTTGATTATTTGTATATGATGTGAGATAAGGATCCATTTTCATTCTTCTGCCTGTGAATATACAATTCTCTCAATGTCATTCCCATAATTATTTTTTCCCTAAGCAAGAACTTACCTGGTTGTAATTCCTTTCCTGGTATGGTGATTCACATATTTATTCCTGAATGATCTGGGTGATTTACAGTCCTGCCTGTGTTGGGTATAATTTTCCATTTATTTTAATGACAGGACACAGGAGTATTAAGAGACACCCAAAGGATATTCCACATTCCAGATATATTCCCTTATCCTCACTATGTAGTAGTACAATTTCCCCTTGATAATGAGGAATAATTATTCCAGGCAGCCTAGTAACTGTTGAATCATTGTCATAGAAGCCTAGAAAGGACAGTTATCAATTTCAACTTTTAGTGAAATGGGAACATTACAGTCCCCTGGTTAAAGTATTAATCTTTTAAAACTGTAGACTTTGAAATAAACATTAATCTAATATGATAGTCACTAGGCATATGTGGCTATTTATATTAAATTAAATTATTTTGAATTAAATCAATTTTTAATTATATTATTTCAGTTGAAGTAGCCATCTTTCAAGAGTTCAATAGCCATGTGTAGCTAGTGGCTACCATGTTGAATTGCACAGATATGGAACAGTGTTATCTGGTCTGGAGACCACCAGAGTTCAAAGTTTTGTTAACAAACAACATTTTTACTAGGGGAATATCAGGGCTAATAGTTAGAAGAGTTCCTCTCATTTCCAACTGTGTTGATCCTTGGACCCATGAATTTTGGATATGGGGAAACAGCACTATATATATTTGCTGAGTTAGAGCATACACTGCATCGTGGAGGACATTATCTCAGCCTCATAAGGTGTTCTTACCCAATTGATGCCATAACTGGGTTTTCTAAAAGCTATTGCACTATGCTATCATACCACTGCTTTAGAGTGATGGGAAACACCGCAAGACCAGCGAATTGCATAAATACAAACTGTGCCTTGGTCAGAAGCAAAGGTGTATGAAATACCATAATGGTGAATAATATGGAAGTTGCTGTTTGGTGAGGGTTCACATGAAGAGCAAATATTGTCATCGTCTGTGCCCAGTTACAGAACCAATTTTCTGATTAGGTTTCTTCTAAGTCCCTGTCCACTTACCTAATCTAGTAGCCACTGTCCGTTAAGTGGCATAGATTCACAACTGTGGCCAGAAGCCATGGATTTGGCAGAAGCATCACAGGCAAAGAAGGTAGATCCATATTCAGAGGAAGTATCTATTCCAGTGAGAACAAAATGCTACATCTTCCATTATGAATGGTCTCTCAGGAGTGTCCAAGGGAGAGAACATAGTCTTGGGTTCTTAGTTTCTGTTTCTGGTTGGGCCAGTAAAATCCCTTCTTCATCCTTCTTTTCTGCACATTACTAGAGACAGAAACTTAAATCTGTGGCTTTGAGCTGCTAAAAGCCTAAAACAAAACAAAACAGAACAACAACAAAATAGGGCAAGTTGGACAAGCTTGGATGCAATTGACCTGCAGCGTGTTGCTCAACAATCTCCTTGGTGAATGATGCAATCCTGGGGACTCAACAGTTGTCTCTGTTGATGGTAGGTCAGCAATGGCTTTAGCCAAACTGGCCTTGGTGAGTGATAGTTTATGTTTCTGAGCCCAAGTTTAAACTCTCGCCCTAAAACATCACCACTTTGTTCATGAAGCTCACTCATGACAAGGATAGAAGTGACTGACTAACCTTCACAGAATGGGTCATTTTGTCTAAATGATCATTAAAATTATCTTGTTTGAGGTTGTTTTGTAAGTGTTCAGATGAAAAGCAAATATCATCATAGTCTGTGCCCGGTTACAGAACCAATTTTCCAAGTATGTTTCTTCCAAGACCCTGACCACTTATCTAATCTTTTAGCCACTGTTCATTAAGTGGCGTAGAGTCACAACTCCGGCCCTTTCTTCTTCCAAGCAAAGCAAACAGCCAGATTCACTGCTCAAAGTTTTGTCCACTGGAGGCCTTCCCTTCACCCTTGTCCTCCAAGGCCACCCTAAATAGGTCTGTAAGGGGCTCCCATCTTTAAATGAAGCCATATTATTTTATATAAAATAATATAAAACCAGCTATAGGGAAATCTCCATGTGGCCTTGAGGGCAGGTTGAGAAAGAGGAGGCATTGGATCAGGAATATGGCCTGTGGGCCACTTGCTCATGCAACTTACATTTGCCTTCAGGATATGACTGAACCGAATCTCCTACATGCCATTTGAATATGAAGTGCTGCTGTGCTGTTCAACTTTTTGGTTTGATGGTTAGACAGCAACCAGTTCATGACAGGCAGCTAAGGCCTTGTGGTAATTTGGTAGCCTATAATAAAACATTCATTCTTTGCTTGGCCCCAGCAGCAAGACAGAAGTTGTTCCTCAAAACTATGATAACTGTTTGCAGAGGATGACATAGCTTTGATCCAAAATTTTAAATGGTTGTACTGTGAGCCTCCTAGAGTGTTTTGTCAAAATCCTTGTGAAGCACCCTATCTGTCACAGACATGTGAAGCATCATGAGGATATTCAGGGTCATCTGGTCCAACTAGTAGGACATCTGAAGAATTATTATTTTTTCCCTTGGCCACACTCAAAATTGGTAGATTGTCAAGTTACTCAATGAGTTGGTCTGAATAACAGGCCCAAGTGAGGTTTATGGCTCTGCCAACTCTAAAGTGGTGCACTAGTTATTTTGGTTCTTTTTTTTTTCATGATAAAAGAGTGCAGATGAAGCAACTGATCTTTCACTTTGAGAATATCATGCCATTCCTCTGTGCCCCTAGAAATGTCACTGAGGTGACAGGTCCCTGAATTTGTATAGGATTTATTTCCTTTCTTCTCTCATGCGTATATCTTCGGAAGATGCCTAAAGCAGTTGTTACTTTCTGCTCATCTGATCTAATCAGCGAATGATGATCACTACAGAGTAATGATTCCCGGTAGAATGAAGATGCCATAGAAGTCCCTGAGGAGTAGATTGTGGCATAGGACTGGAGGTTTAATATCATACTGGCTGTGTTAGGGAAAAGCAAGTTGTTTCTGAAGTTCTTTACACACACACACACACACACAGACAGACACAGACACACACACACAGAGAGACAGAGAGAGAGAAAGAGAGATAGATGCATTTTCAGATTGCAGATGCCAGGGGTGTGTTGATTTGTTCCGGTAATGATACTACAACTGGGCTAGCTACTGCAATGGATTTCACCACTTGATTAAGTTTACAATAATGCACTGTCATTTGCAAAGTCCCATCTGTCTTTTGCACAGGCCAAAATAATGGGTGTGTTGAATGCAGGTGTGGTAGTATCACCATACTGCATCCTTTACACCTTCTTGGTGGCTTTTATCCTTGAAGTCCCTAAAAAATATGCTATTTGCTTTGGTTTTAGTATTTTGGTAGTAGAGGTAGTTTCATCTAGACTTTTCTGCTGTATTTGCCATGTCTCTAAGAAGCTGACAGAGGAGACTTAGTGGGAGCAGAAGGAGTTGAAGGTCTGATTTATGCTCCAGGCCAACTAAGAGAGCCGGCAGATTAGTGACAACTTACATTAGCTGCCCTAGTACCTCGTGCCCCAAACTGGCTTCAGGGTATAAGCTATATGAATATTGCTTTACTTTGCCATCCAAATACTACCTCATAATCATGAAGATTTGTTTCATTTTATCTTACAGAAGATTTATTGTTTATCATTCAAATGTAGTTCTACAATCTATCTGAAGTGGATTGTTTTTTTCTTTTTTTTGAGACAGAGTTTCGCTGTGTCTCCCAGGCTGAAGTGCAGTGGCGCAATATCAACTCACTGCATCCTCCACCTCCTGGGTTCAAGTGATTTTCCAGTCTCAGCCACCTGAGTAGCTGGGACTACAGGCGTGTACCACCATGCCCTGCTACTTTTTTTTGTATTTTTAGTAGAGACGGAGTTTCACCGTGTTAGCCAGGATGGTGTTGATCTCCTGACCTCATGATCTGCCCACCTTGGCCTCCCAAAGTGCTGGGATTAAAGGCATGAACCACCGCGCCCAGCCTGGAATGGATTTTTATATGTGGCTTAAGATAACTACTGAAATGTATACTTTTCCTATATTGATACTGTTAGTCCACTTTTGTTGCTATAAAGGAATGCCTGAGAGTGGGTAATTTATAAAGAAAAAAGAACTTTATTTGTTTATGGTTATGCAGGCTACATATGAAGCATAATGCTGACATCTGCTTTTGGTGAGGGCCTCAGGAAGCTTACATTCATGACAGAAGGCAAATGGGAGCCAGCAGGTCACATGGTGAGAGAATAAGCAAGAGAGAGCGAGTGGGAGGTGGCAGGCTCCTTTTTAAACAATCAGATCTTGTATGAACTCATTCTATGGGGAGTTCATTCATGATGGATCCACCCCCATAACCCAAACACCTCTCACTGAGCCCCACCTCCAACACTAGGAATCATATTTTAACCTGAGACTTGGAGGGGATAAACATCCAAACTACTAATATATCAGATACTGATTTGATTCAGCATCATTTTCTAAAAAGGACATTCTTTCTTCCATTTTGCAGCAGAATCTTTGCATAAAACAGGTGACTGTATAGGGATTGGAATGGAATGTAATTATTGTACTTTAATAATAAGTTTTTTTATTTCCTTTATTCTTTATTTATTTATTTACTTATTTATTTATTTAATGATGCTCACTCTGTCATCCAGGCTGGAGTGCAGTGTGGCAACATCTTGGCTCATGGCAACCTCTGCTTCCTGAGTTCAAATGATTCTCCTGCCTCAGCCTCCTGAGTAGCTGGGACTACAGGCATGCGCCACCATGCCTGGCAATTTTTTTTTTTTTTTTTTGGTAGAAACAGGTTTTCACCATGTTGACAAGGCTGGTCTGGAACTCCTGACCTCAAATGATCCGCCCGCCTTGGCATCCCAAAGTGCTGAGATTATAGGCGTGAGCCACAGTGCCAAACTAATAGTGTCTTAATGTCCAGTACTGCAAATTCTCCAAAATTTTTGACTTCACAATTTTCATCTTTTGTTCTTTCATACATGTTTCAGAACTCGCTTGTCAATTGTCACCACAATTTCTGTTGAGATTTTGATTGGGGTATATTGAATCTGTAAAACAACTTGTAGAGAATCAACATTTTAACCATATTGTGTCTTCTCATCTATGAACATGATGTATTTCTCTATTTAAGTCTTCTCTAATTTTCTCTAATTTCTCTCAATAGAATGTTGTAGTTTTCTGTCATGTACATGTCGTTAGCTAGATCTAGTCATAGGTATTTGATGTTTCTGTATTTCTGTGGTACTATTGTAAATAGTATCATTTAAAAAAAAATTGTATCTGAATTGTTTTGGTACTATGTAGAAACTTTTTTTTTTTTTTTTTTTTTTTTTTGAGACGGAGTCTTGCTCTGTCACCCAGGCTGGAGTGCAGTGGCCGGATCTCAGCTCACTGCAAGCTCTGCCTCCTAGGTTTACGCCATTCTCCTGCTTCAGCCTCCCAAGTAGCTGGGACTATAGGCGCCCGCCACCTCGCCTGGCTAGTTTTTTTGTGTGTATTTTTTAGTAGAGACGGGGTTTCACCATATTAGCCAGGATGGTCTCGACCTCCTGACCTTGTGATCTGCCCGTCTCGGCCTCCCAAAGTGCTGGGATTACAGGCTTGAGCCACCGCGCCCGGCCTAGAAACTTTTTATATAGATCTTTCATCTTGTAATTTTCTACATTTAAATATCAATACAGTCTATTGAATTTTTTAATGTACTCAGTTATTTCACATGAAAATAATGAACCTATAATTCCTATCTTTCCAATTCTCATAACTTTTATTTAAAAAAGAAAAAAAACCTTCCTTTTCCTGTTTTCTAGACCCTCCAGCACAATGTTGACTAAACATAAGGACAATGAACAGTCTTGTCTTATCTATAATGTTAGCTAAAATTTGTTGTGTAGAATCTCTTTATTAGGTTAAGAAAACTCTGCCTTTCTATTTCTTGTTGCTAAGCTTTTAAATTAATGGAGGTTGATTGATTTTCCTTAAAATATGAAGATAATGATATGACTTTTCTTTATTTTTCTGATAATATGGGTAAATCACATGAATCAATTTTTGAATATTAGCTGACTTTGCATTTCTTTAATGTAATTTTAAAAATACATTATTTTGAATTTGACTGCTATCATTTAGTTTGGTATGTATGTATACATACTTACATTTATGCTCATCAGAGAGATTGCTGTTAGTTTCTTCTATGATCCATAGACTACATATTTGGAAATTAAGGTATAGAGAGATTAAATAATTTAACGAAGCCAGACAGTTACTTAAAGTAAGGAAGTCTGATTCAAGAATATATTTCCATGAAATTAAATTAATAAATGGCAGCCGCAGATTAGTGTTTTCAGAAAATGATATAAAAAAATGATCCTGCTGTACTGTGAAGTGCCCTATAATAAAGATTATAAATTTGTGTTTGTCTACAAATCATATCATTTTGGCAAGTTTTGTTTTTTTCATCCAGTGGTAATGTGTTTTTATCTCAACTTATAAGGCCCTAAATAATCTTTCTTCTTCCTCTTCCACATTCACACACACTAGTCTTCAGCCACACTGCCCACTTACTGGTTTTTGAACATGCCAAGGCTAACCACACTTCTTTGTCAAAGTCATTGTACATGCTATTCCCTCTGCTTAGAAATATCTCCCTGTAAACATCCGTGAGCCTCAGTCCCTTCCTTCTTTCACTGCTCTGAAGAAATAGCTTCTTATCAGACAGCACTCCCAGAGCCATGCTGCCATCCTAGGCAAGTGACTAGCTTTGAAACTTAGAGCCACACTCCCTCCTTCCTGTTCTCCCATAAACTTTTCACTTGTTCTCTTGTATCTTACCTCTTACAACCAGATATTTTAAATTCATCTATCTAAGGTCTCCAAAAGTATGTAAATTCCCTTAAAAGAAAGGCCTTTGTTCTGCATCCTGCTCTATGTCTAAAACCCAGATGAGTACCTGACGTACTATAGATTTTTTTTGCTTTACAAATATTTGTTCTATGAATGAACAAAGAAATGAATGAATAAATTTACAAGTGTCAAAAGTTACCTAATTTATCAGAAATTCTTGCTAATTATTTTTCTTCCTGTGAATCTAACCTGTTTTCCCTTCTGTGAATCTAACCCTGAAGCAAGACAAGCGTGGTGCCTTCATCATTATCTTCTCTTTATAGCAATCACTGCAGAAGGTGTTGATAGATATTTAACACATCTCTCAGATGCATCCTGGCTGTGCCCAAGGTAACTTGGAGGTGGCAGCATTAATCATTTGCCATATGATAAGCTTCTGTTGTTCGCTTGTGGTGCACAGAGTTCGTAATGCCCACTTTATATGCAATATGCTTGAAAAATGAAAGATTATTGTTGATATTATAGTAAGATATGTAATATCATATGTAATTCATTTCCCTCAATGTATGCCCTTTAGCTATACTCAACCCTGTCCTTCACACCTAGTCCTGAGATAAATGTAAATGTGAGATTCTGTGTATAAACGGTGCATCTATTTACCAAATTGATTTCTGGGGCCAAAGAAATAATTGTAATTTATGAGATACACCTGTGATAGTCATGAATGTTAAGCAGAGTAGAGAGGCTGAGTGGCATGACTTTGATTTTTAATTACAGGTCAGCTCAGCTTCTTAGCTTAATTCCATTGTGTGAAGCATCACCTTTCTTTCAACTGAAAGCTAAAAGTGCAACAAACTAACCTTTGAATGTTAATCTGAGTGCCAGAAACTAGGTGTGCTCCTCTGAGCAATTATTCAGCCTCCTGGGACCTGAGTTTTTTTGGCTCAAGATTTCTCAATGTCCATCCTTACACCTGCAAAATACGATTCTATATATCATCGTTAATGAAGGGAACCAATTTGGGGGTTAGAACTTAGATGAGAAGAAGTGTTACTTAGTTATGTCCTATACACAGCTTTCTGATAAAGAGAGAGGCAAAAAGAAAGGGAGGAGAGTGACAGTCCTAAGTCATATCTTTAAAAAAATACACAACCCCAGTTTTTAAAAAGTACAACCCCGGTTTTCTAGACCTTGTTTTCCTGTGGGGCCAGACTAGGGTCAGAGTTACGGAGTAAACCAAGTTTTACAGGCTGTTTTCTTTGCCTGCTGACCCAGAATCTCACTGTCTTCTTAAACACCATTCCTCCTCTCCAAGCACAAATACCCCAATGAAATGTGCTTGAGAGTGGGAAAGAGAATTGGGCAAGATTCAAGCAAAGAGGTTTAGGAGACGTCAACAACAAGGATAAAGGTTTAATTATCTGATGCAGCATAGTGCAATGATGTAAGTAGAGCCTAAAAAATGGGGCTTGCGGGGGAAGATGGGATAACATAAGACCAGAAAGGAAGACAGGGGCTAGATCAAGCAAGGGTCTGTAGGACAGCTCTTTTAGCTTGTACGTATAATCCTTCTGTTCAGTCTAGGTAGGGTTGATATGGGAGGAACAATCAAGTGCCAAATATCATATTATGTTTAGGATTGATCCTTCTCCCACTATCAAGGGATTCCTTACTAGTTCAAATTCCTTCTAGGTGGTTCCTTCTTACCTAACTGTAAGAAGCCTCCCAGGAGGTCTCCACCTTTTCATAAATTTGTGGAGATCAGCCTTGCTAACTTACTAGATCAGCCTTGCCAACTTATTCATTGGATCAGAATCACATTTTAGGTATAAAGTAATTTATCTTAGGCTATATCATAACATAATATTATAATCAAAACTTGTGATGCCTTCAGGTGTCTAAAATCATATGTACTAAGTAGACATTGACATCTAATTAGAGATTAAAGATGTTTTTGTAGGATTACTACTTGCTTTTCTCATCAAAAATGGGTTTTTCCATGGCTTCTTCACTATCCCCTTATCGACCCATGAATCCTGGCCAATCTCACTGCTTTATCATAGAGATGAAATCATACCCCTCTTAAAATAGATCTCCTTACTATGACAGGCCAGTGCCAGTGTGACGATTTTCAAACTCTTCAACAAAACATAGCCATATGTTTTCAGAAGGGCTGACAGAGAAATAGTTGAAAGTTGATATTTAAAACAACGATTTAGAATCTTTTGTATAACCTTAAAAGTACACTGATTTCATGCAAACATGTTGAGGGCACACATTGCTTTCCTATTAGGAAAGATGAGTAAATACATTTTCATATTACATATATGTAGCAAGGCTAGTTAGCAAGGTCTAACAGAATATTTGTTTCAGCCATAATGATGAAAACAAATGCTTGCATTTGGGAAACTTCCTCAAGCGGAACCAATCATTTTAATGGAAGGAACTCACTGTACTGCTAAAATTATGTTCCAGTAAAAAATGTTTACTTGTGGAAATGACGCTCTATTTAGAAATGCTTACAAAGCTTGATGAGGAAGTAAAAGAGCCAATAAACTGAAGTATAGTATTAATTTCTTTGTAAGGGATTTTATGTGGCTTAACTGTTTTGTGAATTGGTGTAAGTCTGTTTGTTTTTGTTCATTTGTTTTAAAGGGGGAGAATTCATTTGCTGATTCTTTTCCCCTTGTTGGGTTTATTACATGATTTTCAGGGACACTATTTCAAGCCCTTTATCGGTAAGCTTTTATTGGGCTAATATTTAATTTATTTGTTTCAAAGAGTCGATTCTATGGTTATTGGAGATGAATTTGTTGACACCTAGGTTTTTTTTGTGAAAACAAGAAGCTTTAATTGCAAAGTTGGGAATAACACATGTGAGGGTTTGTGATGTCCACTTTGCTAACCACATTATGTTGCAGAGAAACCCAATAAAATTTCATTGACACTTACTTAATTTTATTAACTAAGAGATGTATCTAAGTAATTTTATAAGATATCTCAGCACAGATTAATTAGAGACCTAAATACAAAATTCTCTCTTACCCCAATGATGGCATGAAGAATTACACATTGTTTGAACAAGTGTGAAAATTTCCAGACATTTCTGTGCATCTATGGAATAGGTTTTAAAAATTCTTTTATCTGTTAATTGCATTTATTTGCCCAGACTAGTATACAGTTATGTAAGACTAATCAAACTGTTGAAGTTAAATTTTCTTAGAATTTGAGATATCATTTAAAACTTGAAACTCATAGGAAAAAAAGCATCACTTTTTATGCTATTGACTCTTGGAAAGTTTGTATGCATGGCCAAAGGCCAATGACATAAATAGCAGAAACAGAATTGCTTCAGTAGGGAAGATTTGGAGGCGAAACAATCATAGAAAGTGTTAGGAATGCAGGGTGCAAGTGGGACTCCAGAAACAAGGATCCTTCCAGTAGAATCTGAAACCTCTAATGAAAATTCAGAGAAAATGGCTAGAGAAAGTTTGTTCTTCAGAAAGTAATGAGACAAAAGCCAGTTTCCTCCTGTAGCTTAAAGTTATGTGACACTATTGCAGAGTTGAAGCATGATAATAACAACTACTGTCTTGAATCTAGGGCTTACTGTGTGCCAGGCACTTTGCATATTTTAGCTCATTTAATCTTCACAATAATTCTCTGGGGTAGGCTTACTGTTGTTATCCTTCTTTTAATAATGATAAAACTGAGGTACAGAGAGATTAAGTGTAATCACGTGGTCAAAGCTAGACAGCAAAAGGACAGAAGGGGTAGGATCTGAACCCAGGACATTTCCAGCATCTGTGCTCTGCACCACAGGTCTCTGCAGAAAGTTGGTTCCCACCATTCTTGCTCTGGGTGGGTTGTAACACTGCCTGGACTCATATTGGCTTAGAAAGCTGGAAGAACAATTCCAGCTTAAGGTTCTAGTGGTTATTCTGGACCCTTCCACAAGGGTCGGACCCTCTTGCCCTCTGTTTCCTCTGTTGGTTGCAGGTGGTAGCAATCAGGTTAGTTTTATTAACTTTGTGAAGAGAGACAGGAAGGGGAAACAGAACTAACATTTGTTCGAAAGCTAAGCATAAAGAAGAAGAGCTTATCAAGAAACATTCAGGACGTTTCAAATAAGAAACTTGAAGAAAAATATAAAGAATCTTAGCATACATTTTACCATAGCCTTGAATAACGGCCCTCCATTAGAAATGCATAATCCACTTACACCAGGGTTTCTTAACCTTAGCACTACTGACATGTTGAAACATGATTTTGTTGTTGTTGCTGTGAGAGGCTGTTATGGGCATTGTAGAATGCTGACCAGCACTTCTGGCCTCTGCTGACTGGATGCCAATAGCAGTTTGATATGGTAACCAAAAATGCCTCCAGATGTTGTTCAATGTCCCCTGGAAGTAAATTTTTTCCTAGTTGAGAACTACCCAAACATGTAGCTATGATATTCTATTTAGGCAGGGTAAAAGGTTTCCATGACTTTAATTAATATTAGTAAAATGATATGAATTCCTGCATTTTTGGAAAAATGAGAATTTTTCTTTCTTTCCTGATTAGAATTCGTATTTATCTTTTAATTCATTAATTGATTTTTAGTAGCATAGTTAGTGGTATAAGATAAGAAGGTTTGCTTTCAGGGTATTAAATACTGAAGCCTAAAACAAACAGGAATGCTAAGATACTGACTTAACTGAGAAACTTCGGAAGTGATTCAATAGAGATTTCTACTATAAGAAGAATGGAAGTTTTTCGTATAAAAAGATAGGGCTCAGATGGAAATAGCAAAACAAATATCGAAGGTGAAATGTTGATTTTTATCAGCTTTCTTAAAAGATTAGTATCATGGCATGTCAGAGTCAGAAGTATCATTTAAGATCCTCTTATTCAATTCTTTAATTTTAAAAAGAAGCAGGGATATAGGAAACCCAGATAGGAATGGGAGGCAGATCTGATCCTCATTTTCACTAAACAGTTTCTCTGGTGAATGCATGAAATCAAGAAGTTAGTTGTCCTAAAGAGCCTTCAATTCCTGCCTGTAGAATCAAGGATTCCTTTTTTCTACTCCCATTAACCATTTGGTTCGTTTCTCTTTCCCCAATTAAGTTTGTTTTCTGTAGAGGAGAGGCTATCTTTATATCCTTTCACTGCCTAGCACAGTAATTTCAGTGTTAGAGAAAACAATATTCTATGCATCTTCAGAATGATAAATTCCAAGCACTGTAGACTGATACAGAGATGGTTGCTAAGTGCCCAGTGGTACTTGTGCTTTCCCAATGTAGGGGAAAGTATAATTAGACACTGTCATTTTATTTGATTGATTTTTCCATCTTCCCAGACGGACATGCTTCAACGTGGACAGGGCCCTTTTCTCTCTTGCTCAATCTTGGTTCCCCAGGGCCTCACATGGTAATTGGCAAAGAGAAGGTCTTTAATACATTTATTTGTTGAATGATGAAATTAAGTAGTAGATTTGCCAGGGTGGACACAGTGGAAATTTTCAAAATGAGTTCACATGGAACATAGATACTTGACAACCATTTGCCAAACAGGGTATGTAGCATAATGTCTAGAAGTGGCGACTCCACAATTCAGACTTGGATGAGAAAGCCAGTTCTGCTTGCTGGCAGCTTTACGACCCTAGACAAGTTATTTAACTCAGCTAAATCTCAACTTCTGCGTCTGTAAAATGGACACAATAGTAGTATTTATCTATCAGAATCATTATGAAACTCCTTATGAGAATCCTTATTGTTAGGAAAATCACTTCAAACATCTGAGTTGTGAGTGCCCTCTGCTTCCCTCCCTCCCTGCCCTAGGCGCTCCAGGGGCAGGTCATGGGCCCTAGGCCAGGCCCGCCATCTTTATCCATGTGATTTACTCTGTAACTGGACCCAGAGCCTCACCCACAGGACAGCCATCCTGGATTCAGACAGGGTGAAAAACAGCTCTCTGAAATTCAGCCAGAGTCCTGCAATTCAGCAGTGGTTTCCAGGGAAGCCCTCCCTGCATGAGGAACGGTATAGAGTGTTCAGTAACTCTCGATAAACTGCACTTCATTTTCCACTTGGTCATTTTTGTCCTTTGTGTAAGAAGCCTCTAGAGAGAGCACCAGGAGTGAGGTAACAAGCCCCAGCCCCTTTATAATTATTAAAGGAAATATCGGCCTGAGGATCCTATCCTTTATCGAAATGAATAAATAAAATATACATAACAACTAGCTTAGGGGTGAAATATTTAAGTGAAGAAAATGGAACAAACTATATATTTAAATGCTGCAGAGAGACACTGAGAAATGCTGGCTGTATCATAATCTACTCCCCACACCCACACGCACTGCCATTCACCTCATGCCAAACTGTGTCATCTATGTACTTCTGAATGTTTCCTCCTATGCTGTGACTTAGGGGTTGCATATAGAGTTTTTTTTTTTAGTCATTCCAGACAGGGTCATTAGAAATGAGGACTCGGGGTGTTGTATGGAGGTGAAGCCTAAGTTGAGCCGTCTAGAGTCTGGGGCGCCCCCTTGAGGAAGAGGAAGCAAAGGAAGGTAGCACAACAGCAGAGGCCTGCAGGAGGTGGCGAGTGAAGGAAGAAGATGGGAAAAGGTGGCCTCGGAGAATGCCTGTGTTCTGATGACCACTGCAATGCGAATGTGTGTCGATTATTTTTTAAAAGTTATCCTTTCTTTTTCCCTCGAGCATGAAAACCTTTTATGTCTGTGGGACCACTTGTGGGCAAGAATCAGGAAGGTGACAATTTTGAAACTTAAGCAGTCCTTAACATGAGGAGAAAGTATTCATTCATTCATTCATGCACTCAGTCACTCACTTGTTCTTTGAATAAACAGTGCTTTTCTCTTATGTTCCAGACAAGAAAAAAAAAATTCAGATATATATCTCAGTTGTGTCAAAGCTCTTATTGAAAATTCTGGGGATAAAAATTTTGGAAACATTCTAGCAAGCCAGAGATGGTATATTAAAAATAACTGAGCTTTTACTGCAAATGAAGCATGTAAGAAATATCAAAATGCTTCTTTGTTATTTTATTTCAGTGAACATTAGGAAAATACTTATAAATGTCTGCATAAGTTTACTGGTGTTCTGTATAAACTTGAGATCTTCAAGAATGATCTTTTTTTAAAAGGATAATAGTGGTTTTATAGAGCTGTACACTCTACATTTTGTTGTAACTGCTTTATCTTATAACAGAATGATAAAAATAAATGCAAGACTTTTTTTTAGAGAAAATTATCTATCACCCACTCATAACTGGGTGATAGATGATTTATTTTAGTTCATACTGTTGATTGGCTGTTTATGATAATTGCTTTTTGATTGGTTTGTGCAAATTGGAACTTGAAATTCCAAGGTGAGATTTATAACACTAGGAAGATTTTTATTAAGCCCTGAAAAAAATATGTTTATAATGTGAATTTTAATTGCATTCCACTGGAAAAAAACAAGTTCATATTTCAGAATTAAATGAAAACCACTTAGGATTAAAAAATTCCTATTGCTGAAATATTCTGAGTTCCTTAAAAAAGGTAAACATTACTGGCTTTTTCTAGCGCTACTGACTCTAATAATCAAAATCACATATAAATTCCAAAATAATGATAGCTTACGTTTATTGATCACTTAGGATGTGCCAATTTCTGTGCCAAGCACAGGTCTGCTAGTTATTTTACTTCATGCTCACCACAGCCGCATGAGACAAGTATTATTATTCTCACTTTACAAATGAGCTCCTGTGGCACAGAGATGTTGAGTAATTTGTCCAAAGTCACACAGCTGGTAAAGAGTAGAGGTTGGATTTTCCAGGTCTGTCTTGTTCCTTAGCTCACTAGATTAACTAAGCTGAATGTCATGATATAGAAATTACTTTCTTTCACATTGTCAACTGACATTTGCATTAAAAAAAAGAAACGATCTTAGTATAATTCTTGTTTGAATTCAGAACATGAAGGAGAAAATGGAGAGGAGAGTGGAGCCCGTCTCTTGGCAAAAATTTTAAATGCCATCTTGATGGGACATGCCTTTTGATAGTTATTGTATTCTGCATCATGGCCTCCCACTCGGCTCTAAGAACTTTTAAGCTTGAAGAACAGCACATTCTAACCATAGTGAGCATTTGGGAAAACTCCACAAAGTGTACATTATAAGGGGAAAATCCCAACTGAATCTAAATAAAATAAAATACGAAAGAAGAAAAATGAAATACACACACACACACACACACACACACACACACACACACACACAAGTTCACCTCTATTCTTCCATTCTGCCTAATCCACTTTTATCCCACCATCCCCATTTGGGACACTTTTTCAACTTTCTCATGGTTTGAGCACAGATTTAGCTTTTTTGAGAAAACCATATTTGTCTTAGGCTAGAATATCTTTCATAAACATCCCCTGCCTATATATTGAGGAGAGCTTCTGTTCCTTCTCACATTTTCTCCTTCCAAATTCACTATTGTGATAGCAACCATAGCCTCCAAACTTTAATAATTAACATTTAGTAATAGGAAGGTAGGCAAATTTATTCTCTGTTTCTCTTACCCTAAAGTGAAATTGCTTTTTCTTTAAGGTCTTGAGGGAACACTAGGTAGTGGGGCTGTCTTTTCTGCATCTCATTCCTGAAAAATTCCGGTGATGGCGATTAATCAGTTAGTATTGCATTGAGAATAGATTCTTTTCCTTAAAAGCTCTTGACTGACTAATGCCACAAAAATGACATTTTAGCCAGAGATCCCAAACTGAATTGAATCCTTCTTTCTCACTATTCTTAAGCCACTCACAGTTGTTTGTAGTATTTATGCATTTAAAATGACAGGCCAGACAAATGCCAGATTGATCAAATAAAGATGAAAATAGAAAATGGGGCTGTAAGAGAGACTGGGAATTAAGATGAATGCTACAGAAATATGCTGTGGTTTCAGATGAAACATCAAATTTGTCTGTGGTATAATCCCAAGTATCAATTTATGAATAATATGTTATTTGGATAATACTTACATTTGAAAATATTTGGAATTCTTAATTTGATTTTTTATAGCTTGTGATATTTTTTATTTTCAGTTTTATTACAAATTTCTTTCTCACAATCTTTCAGCTGGACTGGTCATCAACTTTCCCCAAAACTAGTGCTAACTAGCCTTTGAAAACTATTCTCACAGTTCCCATGTAAGCATGTTGAAATTAAGCCTCTTACAATGCCCTCCCTCTTCCTACCCGTGATGCTAGCTTGAATCTACTGTTTCTTTCTTTTTTTTTTTTTTTTTTTTTTGAGACGGAGTCTTGCTCTGTGGCCCAGGCTGGAGTGCAGTGGCCGGATCTCAGCTCACTGCAAGCTCCGCCTCCCGGGTTTTTTACGCCATTCTCCTGCCTCAGCCTCCCGAGTAGCTGGGATTACAGGCGGCCGCCACCTCGCCCTGCTAGTTTTTTGTATTTTTTAGTAGAGACGGGGTTTCACAGTGTTAGCCAGGATGGTCTCGATCTCTTGACCTTGTGATCCGCCTGTCTCGGCCTCCCAAAGTGCTGGGATTACAGGCTTGAGCCACCGCGCCCGGCCGAATCTACTGTTTCTTTACAAGAAATCCTTTCCACATTCCACATTCTGTGCTTGTTAATAATTTCTACTACTCTACTGGTGGGAAGAAAATTTGCCCCCACTTTACCGGGGAGAAAAGAGAGACGAAGTATTGTACCTTTTGGGGCTGAAACATTTTGATTATATAATTTCAAGACATTGTGTTTTGTTGTGTTTTTCAATTTTCTCGAGAGTGACAAAATTGTCAAAATGTTAGAAAAAATGTAATTGTCTCTTCGAGAAAATACAAAGAACAGATATGAAATATTTGGCCATTTTTCTGTATTAAATAAAGCAACAAATATATTTAGCTTTCTCATCCTAATCATGAGTAGAAGATTTGTTTCTGGGATATTCAGAAATGTTACCCACTTCTACGCAGGAGATAGAAAAAAAAATTCCTATCAATTTTTTGAGGTTTAGCTGGAGCTATAGTTGTCATTTTGTTCTTGAGAGACCTATATCTTTATCACATTTGAGAAAACTAAAGAAAACAGACAATAATAGATCTAAATTCTAGGCAGGTAAAGTCATTAACATGTGATGGGTTTTGAAGGATTCTAGAAGGTTCTGATTCCTGCCCTTCTCCCAAACTCTCTCTACTCCTTCCTATTCAGAAACATGTCTACATGTTGGGTTAACTCTCTATTTTCTTCACTTAAGTTACTCTTTTTAATGTATGGTTTCAAGTCCTGTTAAAATGCAAGAGCATCCTTTTTCTTGTTTTGCAAAAACAAAAAACACAACAATGAATGTATTTACTTTGCAGAGATAGCACCATGGTTACTGCAGAGTGTGACCATGATTAATAGCAACTTCAGGTGTTGCTTGCCTAGGAGGTAGCCTCATTAAAATGGACTGCATCCTCACCTTCTGAATGAAGAACCTGGGTGGTTTTGATAAGACAGTAAAAGGTTCAGGGAGAGAACTTAACCACTTGAAGTGCAGCTGCAGGTGATGGTGGCACAGAAGAGGCTCCAGGACACAGAAGGAGACAGACACTGAGTAGAGACAAACTACTTGCTTTACAATTTTGCTGAAAGCAGCTTTGGCAGAAGCCTGCACTTATTGTCACCCAATTTGTTTATAGTTGCCAGCCCACATTTTAACCTCACCTCAACCTTCAAAATCCAGCTAATAGACGTGATTATAAATGAGAACACCTGCCACTCAATAAAAGACTATTAGGTCCCAAGAATCCACAGTGACAAAATGCAATTTCAGATAGATACAATTGTAAATTTCCTTATTTAAAACTTTGTCTCCCATTTAAACTCTCATCATTTCATCTTTGGTAGGCGGGCTTTTCTGCAATAGAATCTGAATATGAACAGTCAATGTGCCTAGTAAAAATAGATTTCTAAGGTAAGGAGGAGTTGTTATTTATTTTTTACCCACACCATTAGCATATTATTAGCAGGATATGTTAAGATTACATAAATAAAGTGTCTTTATGTCACTGAATCATACAACACATTATTATATATATAATATACACATATATAAACACACATATGTACACATATATAATATACACAAATACACACACAGAAATGTGAAACAACCTTTTACTTTTGTATTAGCCTTAATAACTAGTAATACATGACCTCCTCTGGGCCTAAGATTATTAATATTGTTCTCATTTGACAGAGGAATTACCTTGGATAACCTGTTTCCACATAAAGTTTTATGGTCTGCTTTCCAAATTGTACAAATTACTCTGAAGTGAAAGTCACAATGGAAAAGTTCCAGAATCACATTCTTGGTGCTGGAACACAATGCCTTGGTTGTTTGCCAACTTTCTTTGCTTCATTGTTCAGAATAGTTTGTAAAAAAATGTTTATATATGTCTATATTGAGCACTAGCTCCACTGGGTTCTCCTTTAAATGTATTGCTGGCAGCTTCCAAGATAATTTGGGAAGGAAAAGATCAGTATCAATTGAATAATTCATTTGTATCTAGGAGATCTCGTAGTATCCTAAATACATGATTAATTTGTATCACAGAGACTCCATCTGAAATGTGTGGTCAGAAAGCAAAGACATGAACTAAGACTTATAGGAACTTGCTGATAGAAAAAGATGCTACTGCCAATTTATGATCCTACCAGGGTAAATCTTTCAATGCCTCAAAGTTTCATTGCAAGCATCATTAAAAAAAAAATCATTTAGCATTCCATACAACATTCTGGGCATTTAAACACAGTGCTGTATAAACAATGCAAGGAACATATATTCTAATATTAATATACCTATAGAAATTATAATACAGTATTACATTGAAATAGCATAAAATATGATTATGTAAAGTTCACTCAAGAATGCAAAAATGTTTTACTGTTAGGAAATCTGCTTATCTACTTACATAACTCATCATATTAATAGGATGAAGAAAAATATGTAACTCAATAAAGAAATCTGATAAAATTTCATAACCATTTCAGTTAAAACTTATTAAAGTGGTCATCTATTTTTCTTAAGAGGATAAAACTAATAAAATTCAAGTAACGTCTTACATCACACTAGGATTATTATACAATAATGAACAAAACATGAATTTACTCTTGTCATCATGTTTTAACATCATTCTTCAAAAGCTCACCAGTCCATTAGAAAAGAATAAAAAAAGGAAGTGGTATAAGGACAGAAAAAAATAAGGCACAATTGTCAGTATTTTATTTTTTGATTCTATGTCTATAGATCCCAAGATAATCAACCAGGTGGAGGAAGGACTGTTAGAACTACTCAGAGTTCAGCAAAAATAAGCCATTTAAAAATTAATTTACAAAACTATTTTTATTTTATTTTGACAATAATCCATTGAAATATATTGGAAACAAAGATAAAATGTTCAAAGAAGAGCAAGAAATGCATGACATCTTCATGAATAAAACTATAAATGTTTTCTTGAAGTATATAAAATAAGACTTAATATATGGACAGTTGGTTTTCCAAAGATGTCAGATTTTTTTAATGAATCTATGTTAAGTCAATCCTAGTGAAAATCTAAAGATTCTTTGTTTATTTTCTAGAATGTGATCAAATGATTCTAAAGTTGATGTGGAAAGGAAAATATCTGATTATACGCAAACATCTGAAAAATATGAATGTTGAAGGAAATTTTAAAATTAATTGAAAAGCCATGGTAGTCAGAAAAGTCTGGTACTGAAATAAATATAAAGATATAGGGGAATTTAAATCTACTCTTATGCTCCCTTAGTGCATACTAAACAGAAGCATCATTTCCTGGGCATGGTTTTTAATCACTTTACTCCCATTAACCTTGGTTCCATAAGCAAACAAAATTCACTGGAAAAATTTACAGTTCTTGCTCTTGTATTCAACAATTTTTTTTTCATAGGGATGGACAGGTTATATGAATGCAAAAAAAATCACTTTTTAATGTCAAAGGTGTTAACTCATTAGTTCTAATTTCCTATAAACATTTATAGGTTTTGCTGCTATTTACGTGTTTTATAATTTTCACATATTAAAAAAGTTATATATTTAAGAACACATATTTAGAGACAAATGAGAAAATATAGATCTCTACGCACACTAGACATAATTCTTCTTTTTCATCATTGGCAATCTGATGGACTAAAATTAATATCTCATCTTAAAAATGTTATATTTAATTACTAGTGAGTTTGAAATTTTGCCTTGTGTTTATGGACTACTTACATTTTCCTGTGTGGATTGAATATTTATATTTGTAGGCTGTTTTTCTTTCTAATCTGGGTTTATATTTTTACAAATTGATTTATAAAAGTATATGTTCATACTAAAGGTATTAGGCCTTTGTCTTTCAAACATGTTACAAATGATTCCCCATATTGTCATTTGACTTTATTTAAAATGCATTTCATCATAGAGAAATTGTATTTTTTAAGTAGTCAAACCTGTCGATTTTCCCCTGAAAGTTGGAACAATAGAAAATGCAGTGGAGGAAATGAATGCCGAATATTTGTTGACAATTATGGAACAATATTATTCTCCTTGAAATGTCAGATATTTTAGTAGTTTGTTTGTTTGTTTTTACCATGATTAACTCCTTACATGTCTTACATTTACCACAGTATCACTAGCTTTCATTTAATTTCTTTTCTTGGTTTGCCTATTTTTGTTTGCTAAACAACAGAACTCCATGAAATGGGGCCTTAACTTTACTTGAATAAAAATGTTTATGTATAAGAACTTAAAAACAAATCAGTCAGTTTCACTTAATTCCTGAGAGGGCCTCAATAGTAGTGATTGTTTTCCTCCTATGCTAATCATAGGCAGCATTTCCCAAAGACTATGACTTGGAGCTTCTCCAGAGGTGACTAATAGGCCTATCCCCAACAAAATATTCTAGGGCCAATGAATCTCTGGGAAATTCTATATTAAACAAAGTTAAATATGTTTTTTTTTTTTTTTTTTTTTTTTTCCTCCTCAGCATGACTTAGAGTCTTTAATATACTAGTATACACTATGACTTCCTCCCCAGTCAAGGGTATTCAAGGGTATTTTATTCAGGGTTTCTCAAACATAGTGAACCACAACCCCTGTTTTCCTCAGAGTCGTCAGGAATACAGGCCCGGGGATCTTTTCCACATCTTAAGGAGTCTCTGCTTCAAACACCACCCTATCAGAGAGATTTTCCCCTGTTCCCACCTAACTAACTTAGTGTCAAACCCACATCAATTTCTACCCTCTCATTTCGCTTTTTGTTTCATCAGAGAACTCAGTACCTGGCATTCTTTTTTTTTTTTTTTTTTTTTTTTTTTGAGACGGAGTCTTGCTCTGCCACCCAGGCTGGAGTGCAGTGGCCGGATCTCAGCTCACTGCAAGCTCTGCCTCCCGGGTTCACGCCATTCTCCTGCCTCAGCCTCCCGAGTAGCTGGGACTACAGGCGCCCGCCTCGTCGCCCGGCTAGTTTTTTGTATTTTTTAGTAGAGACGGGGTTTCACCGTATTAGCCAGGATGGTCTCGATCTCCTGACCTCGTGATCCACCCGTCTCGGCCTCCCAAAGTGCTGGGATTACAGGCTTGAGCCACCGCGCCCGGCCCTGGCATTCTTACTGACTGTGCCTCACTTCCCCTTGGAATTTAAGGCCTATCAGAATTGAGTGCTGCTGTCTCCTTAGTGCCTGCCACATAGTAAATACTGAAAAACTGTTTGTTGCCTGTGTTTGTTTTCTGGCTTTTGGCCCCAGGTCCACAAGATGGCTCCCCTGCTTCCAGGCATCATAACCGTATTCTAGATAAAAATGGGCAAAAGGCAAAAGCCATGTGCCTGCTGGGTCTGTCCTTTGTGTTTGGAAAACCACTGTTTTCCAAGTAGGTCTACCCTGCAGACTCCTAAATTGATCAGGAGCATGTCACATGACTGCCACAGCTGCAAGAGGGGAATATTTTAACTAAGTTGCTATGTTAAAGGAAGTAAGAGTTCTGTTAATAAAGAAGGCTATGCTGGGCATTTTGTACACAACGACTCCCAGAAAGCTGTGATTGTCACACACTTGGCTTCACTCATGTCACTTGTTTGGCTCTCATAGGCATTTGAGTTTGCAAATTTGAACCAGAAATTTCTTCAAGTCATTTGTAATCTTTAAATTTAATGATTTTATGATCTATACATCTCCAGAAAATGCCCCAGATTTATCTGTATACAGATGATTTTCATGTGTTGAGTTTAAGAGGAAAAAAGCTTTCTTTTTTTCCCTCCCATTTAAAAATAAGTCAACACTTCTAGGTAATGGTCAGCTCTGCTCTGAAGTCATTCTTGGTCTTGTTCACTGAAGTAGAACAAATGCTCTGGAACAAGTAAGTGTCCCTCCCCTGGGATGGTTTGTCATGCAACCATCACGAGTCCTAATCACAGTCTCAGGACAATGATGACGCTGTCACTGGAAGGTCAGGAGAGGAAGCTGAGAAGCTCTGAAGTCTAAGCCAGAGCAAGAGTGACAAAGGACACATTTAAAAAAAATTAGACCCACACGCACAAAGAAGTGAAGACACGTGAGGAAAACACTTTGTGAAATGTGTTGAAAATTGGAACATTTGGTTCCATAAAATATCCTGTCACCTTCTAACAACTTTCCATTTTGCTGCTTGATAAGTGACAAGTTTCACATTGCACAGGTGGCCAATTTCACTAAAAATAGTTTCTTGAGCCTTATCAGTATCATTTATCAGAAGCAGCAGGGAATGTTGCCTTGCACTGGAGACATTCTTTCTGGGGCTATCTAAACTCCTGACTGGTCACCGGACTTCAGGATGGGCTAAGATGAGATGAGGACATTTGTCAAGTGGCTGCTAAGTGGGAGGCATTATAGGAGACATCTTCACATTTGTCATATTATTTATTTTTATTGTAACCTTTTTAAACATACTACAAAAGAAGAAATGGAAGCACAGGGTTTAGATGTAGGCAAATTATTTGAATCTGCTGGTTTCTCTTTTTCTCTAAGCTTATTGCGATTGGACTGGGTGACACTCTTTTTCATTCATTTAAGACTAATTTTCAACAAGTGTCTTAACTTCCTGAAAATTTGGTTTCCTCATTTGCGGAATGGAGATAGGAATAGCTACCATACATCCCTCGCTGGGTTTGCATAAAAATAAAATGAAATAATATGTAAAAATGTTTTTATTACTGTCAACAATATGTAAAATTAAGTTTGTTTTAGAATTTTCAATTTATGTTCTTATGAGGTTTTCACAAAACAATCTAGAAGTGCATTTTTGTTTATGATATGAGACTAGAGGGTGAAGACATTTTTTTTCCCAGTAAGTACATCCAGTTGATGCACCATTATTTTTAAATTAATGCCAACCCCTTCCCACTGTTCTGCTGTGTCACCTTTGCAATAAGTAAGGTGACATATAGCTGCAAGTCTGTCTTAGGACTCTGTTCTGTTCCATTAGTCTGTCTAGCCTTGCTTCACTGCCACATTGTCTTAATTATTATAAATTAAGTAAATAGACAGCTTTAAAATAATTATCGATGCCTAGAAGTGTTAGACTACTAAATTTATTCTTTTCTGGATGGCCCTAGTTATATTTGGACCTTAACAATGTTGAGTTTTCCAATCCAAGAACATAGAATATCACTCCATTTATATGGGACTTCATTAATTTGTCACAATAATGTTTTATAATTTCCAGGGTGGGAATCCCACATACCTTTTCTTAAATTTATTTCCATTCATTTTTTAAAGTTTTTATGAATTTTAAAAATTTTAAATATCATTTTTTAGTTTTTCCAAGTCGTATATAGAGATACATTGTACTTTTTTATATTAACCTTGTATCTAGTACCTTAGTAAATTTACTTATTTATTTCGGATGTTTGTCTGAAGATTCACTTAATCTTTTTAATTTATACTTTCATGTTATACATGAATAATCATAACTTTATTTTATTTCTTCATTTCTAGTCCCTGTGACTTTGGTTTTGTATTCTTGTCTTTTTGCACTGCCCAGAACCTGTAGCATATTTTGGAATAGAAGTGGTGACAATAGGTGTCCTTGTCTCATTCTCAATATCAAGGGGAATATTTGCAATATTTTATCAATAAGTATAAAGTTTGCTTAGGTTTTAAAAATAGATATTATTAGATTTAGGATAGTCCATTAGGCTCCTAGGATGCTGAGATAGTTTTAAACCATTTAATCAAATTTTTAAAAATCTCTGCCTCTCAAATGTGACTGGATAGCTACATATCATCAAATATATGTTGGGAGTTTGTGATGTAAAAGATTCAAACAGGCAAGTAGAAACTATAAACGAGGAACATGCATTTCTGGAATGAAAAGATCCACCAATTGATTTGCACAGTGAATTTTTAAAAGCCCATTCCAGTGCACATCATTATGAGATTTTAGAATAGAGATTTTAACCATTTACAAAGAAAGAAGAAAAAGACATAAATAACAAGGAAATATATAAGCTCAGAACCAGACTGTCTTTAGATTTTCTAAGAGCACCATGGGGGAAAAATAGTAAATAAATAAATAAAACAATCACTTCAAAATCTTCAAGAAAAATTATTTTCTCCTAGAATTCTGTATCTTGACAAATATCAAGACAGTAAGAGGATAGAATAGAGATATTTTCAGAACTGCAGTCCCCAAAATTTCACTTAATGTCATGGGATCTCACCTTCCATTCCTCCGTCATGCTTTCTCCCTCTTTTCCACCAAAATTATGACAGCAGTGCCTCAAATATGATTCTTTTGTGAAATTCAGTAAAAAATGAATTACTGGAAAAATTAAAGTTTTATCAAGACATAAGCACACACATTAAATTACATTCCAATAAATATGATCTGAACAAGCCTAACATCGGGAAAAAATGGTCTCAACATCTGTATCTGTTGTTCATTGAAAGTGAGTGTAAATTAATAACAGGAGGAAGATTGAAAAATTCACATATATGTGGAAATTAAACACACTCCAGAACAATCAAAAAGTAAAAGAAGAAATCAAAATGGAAATTTAAAAATATTTTGAAAGAAAGGAAAATGGAAACTCAACATACTAAAAGTTGTTCAATGCAGCAATAGCAGTTACAAGAGGAAGGGTTATAACTGCAAATGCCTATATTAAGAAATAAAAAATAATCTCCAATAAACAGTCTAGCTTTATACCTCAAGGAGCTAGTAAAAAAACAAACTAAGTTCAAAGGTAGCAGAAGGAAGAACAAATAAGGATTGAGTAGAAATTAATGAAACAGAAAATTAAAAGACAATAGAAAATATCAACAAAATGAAGAGTTGGTTATTTGAAAAGATAAGCAAACCTGTAGTTGGACTAACCAAGGATAAAAAGGGATAGGGCTCAAGTAAAAATAATTAAAATTGAAGAGGAGATATTACAACTGATACCCCCAAATCCCAAGGATTGTAGGACTATGAACAATTTTGCACCAACAAATTCGATGACCTAGAAGAAATGAAAAATTTCTAGAATCCTACTAAGTTTGAATATTGAAGAAATAGAAAATCTGAATAGTTCAGTAACAAGTAAGGGGATTAAATTGGTCATCAAAAACCTCCCAACAACAACAAAAAACCAGGACCAGATGGCTTCGCTGACGAATTGCACCAAAAATTTAAAAAAGAATTAACACCAAATCCTTGTCAAACTCTTCCAAAAAACTGAAGAGGAGGGAACACTTCCAAACTCATTTTATGAGGCCAGCATTACACTGATACCAAGGCCAGACAAGGACACTACAAGAAAAGAAAATTACAAGCCAACATCTCTGATAAATGTAGATCCAAAATTCTCAACAAAATACTAGCAAACTGTATTCAACAGCACACCGAAAGGGTCATACATCATGATCAAATTGAATTTATCTCTGATTTGCAAAGATAATTCAACATATGCAGATCAAGAAATGTGATCTTCCATATTAACAGAATGAATTTTAAAAATCATGTGATTATTTTAATAAATGCAGAAGCAGCATTTGACTGAATGCAACATCCTTTCATAAAAAAAGTCTCAGCAAATTGGGGATGGAAAGAATTATCACAACCTAATAAAGGCCTTATATAACAAGCTCACAACTCACATGATGCCCAGTGTTGAAAAGACGAAGGCTTCTTTTCTAAGATCAGGAACAAGACAAGGATGTCTACTCTCATCACTTCTATTCAACATAGCACTGGAAGTCCTAACCAGAGTAGGCAAGAAATAAAAGTCATTGAAATCAGAAAGGATGAGGTAACATTATCTCTGCACATGACATGGTCTTGTATATAGAAAAACTAAAGAGATTTCATTTTAAAAATGAAGTAACAAATCGAGTGAAGTTGCAGGTTAGAAAAACAACATATCAAAATCAGTTGCATTTCTATATACTAAGGGAAAATGATATAAAAAAGAAAAATCCTTTAACGGTAGCATTAAAAAGAGTAAAATAGTTCGGAATAAATTGAACCAAGAAGTAGAAAGATCTGTATGTACACTACAAACTAAAGCATTGATGAAAGAAATTGAAGACACAAGTAAATGGAAAGAGATCCCATGTTTACAGATTGGAAGAATTTATATTTTTAAGATGTCTATATTACATAAAACAGTCTATAAATTCAGTGCAATCTCTATGAAAATCCCAATGGTGTTTTTCACAGAAATTAAAAAAAAAAAAAAAAACAATTCTAAAATTCATAAGGTGGAACCACAAAAGGCCCAGAACAGTCAAAGCTATCTTAAGAAAGAACAAAGCTGGAAATATAACACTTCCTGGTTATTACACTTGAAAATTGTAGTTGCTGCACATTTGTAACTTAAAGTTTTTACTGAAATAGTAATCCCTTATTTTAAACATCTGTATTTATAATGAAATAAACACTACATATGTGAATATTTAATGTTTGTAGTGCCACAGATGTGCTTGCTTTCTGCTTGTTCATTTATCCATTCTAGGTTGAATTGGCTACAACAGTATTCAAGGGAAAAATGTATATCTAAAATGTTTCTATCTTTCTAAAAATTACATTCATAATAGAAAAACTAGTTTTCCAGAATATGTGACAAAAACTAAGGAAGAAATTTCAAAACAGTTTCAGCATGCTCAGGATAGTCAGTTTTACTTTTTATTTAAAATGAAGCAAATGATGCTGTAATTTCAACAATCATTTTCAATCTTTCACCAATAGACAGTTACAACAATCTATGCCTTAAAATATAAATTTTTTGTTTCCAATGAAATAACAAGGTTCTAGACTCATGAATGTCCTGCTGCCTTTTTTGTTATATAAAACAAAGATTAAAATATTCTATCAAATTTGTGAGGTGTTCAGTGTTAACTTTTTCAGATGTATAATATCAAGATTACCTTCTACATTTCAAGATTATTGAAAATTGTGTTAAATTATGAAGTACATATCATAACAACCTGCAAAAATTCTCTAACTTGTAAAGTTTTCCATTGCCTTTCAATCTGATTTACCACTGAAAAGTATGTTGCATTCCTTCTTCACGTAGTAGTCAGATAATTAGAAATATCAGTGATATTAAACACATAAGCAAATTTGTAAAATTTGTGTTCAATTTATATCTTTAAATTTGGGGACCCAACTAATTTCTTCTTTTTCAGGAGCACCAGAGTTGATTCCCTATTTCAGTTTAGTCTAGAGTGAGTTTTTTCCCTTGACAACAATTTTACTTCAGCATACAAAAAAGCTGTTTGCAATTACTTTCCTTATTATTCCATAATTAGTAGAATAAGCGGAATATAATACATTAACCTTACAGCTGATAGCTTTTTTTGGCAATAAGATGTTTTGAGTAAAAGATGCTATGTCATTGACAGACATATTGATACAAAATGTAATATTTTATAGTCTATATTCTAGACTGCAAACCTAGGTAAATTATTTTCTGCATTGGAAAAGCTTTCTTCAATTTTCATATATTTTTGAATAATTACTATATTAGCCATATATGACCAATTCTCAACTTGTACGAAAAAGTTTTAAAAAAGAAAATACTCTCTGGGTTGATTTATTCCAAGTTAGAATTTGCTATGTGCTAATTGCGAACATGGCCCTTGATCAAATGTGTGCATGGAGTAGCACTATCAAAGTATTATAAAACCTTCGAATGCTCACTATTGATTTCTAGATCCCTCTCATCACACAACGATGATAGTCTGTGGACCAGAAATGGCTTGCAGACTCTCTAGTCTGCACACTATATTAGACGATGTATTCCACCAAGACAAGGAAGCAAAGGAAGAACAAGAAAGACCAGACCTAAGAGAATCCAGAGTAAGTGAAGTTAGAGAACAGCGACTGTTGAGTAGACATAGAGAGCAATTTCCAGATTGGGCAAGGACAGAGGACCAGGAAGAGCCTACAAGGAAAAAAGAAAAACAATTGAACTGTTAGCTTCCCGGATGCACTTGGCAATGTGACAAGGTGAATTCATGGGTGTTTTTAATTCACTTGGAGAGCTTGGGAAGCATAAATTACAATGACAAAAAGTCATGAAAGCAAACAAATAGATATCATTATTAGCTGCAGAAAAAATGAAGTAAATCATGCTTCAAATGATCATCACAAAAGTATGACATAACTGCTGGAGGATGTAGAGAAAGGGATTTGAGGATGAGGGATGTAAGGATGCTTCTTGTTCTGTTTAGAAATTCAATAGATAACACCTAAAAATTATAAGTC
Organism: Piliocolobus tephrosceles; assembly: GCF_002776525.5. Taxonomy (NCBI): domain Eukaryota; kingdom Metazoa; phylum Chordata; class Mammalia; order Primates; family Cercopithecidae; genus Piliocolobus; species Piliocolobus tephrosceles. The sequence goes on along the minus strand of NC_045444.1, from coordinate 112,652,087 downwards.
AAGAGGTAACAGGAAAAGTGTGTTATTTAGAATTGTGGAAGCATATGCCTGACTAAAGAATTGTCAGTAGTTACTTCTGATGAGAAGCAGGCCAGATTAAAGTGAAGTCAGAGACTTCTGATTTCTAGATAAGGCTCCTAAAGTAATTTGATATGGAAAAATCTGTATATGTATAAAATAACAATGAAAATTGCTAGTCTAATTTAGTATTTTTATTTTTAACTTTATTGAAAATTTGATCTACAAAAATATGTTTCACACAGGATTCTTTTTGCTAAGTATATGTACCTACCAATCTCTATAAACTCTTTAAAATTAAACTCAGTTATCATAACTACATCTAATATTCTAATGTAATTTTGAGCCATTCTTAAAACTTCTAAAATTTTATGTGAAGAATAAAATAATTCTCACACCATTCATTTTTGTGTTTAAAGTTCAAGGATTTTTGTATTTTAAAGTTTCAATACGGGTGATTGTTTTTTGTGCTGATGACTAAAAAGTGGCTTAGAAGACTTCAAATTATCTATTTAGACATTCATCTCACCTCTGAGCAGAGAAACCCCTGCCCCGTAGAGAGAGAAAGCATTTGTACAAAGAAAGCAATTTGTACAACCAAGAAGAAATGAGGTTAGAGTGGAAAGTATTTGGCAATGATAAATTTTAGATCTTGCCAGAATGATAGTTAATGTGTTTTAAGTTTGTAAAATTTCATATTGCCATGCTTAGTGTAAAATACGGTGATGTTCTTTGGGTATATACATTAAATGTTGTATTAAAACAGGTGAAAGCATAGATGAGCTTGGTTTCATCAACTGCTGACATATCCTGACAATATCTTTTTCATGATTTCTTTTTCTATTATTATTTTAATTATAAAGGTAATGCCAAGATAAGGCCAAGAGCTTAAACCTAAAATGAATTTCATTCTGCTCAGTGACCTAAAACATCTCCCTGGGACATTCTTACTTCAGTCATATAACCCTTGTTTGCTCTTTGGTCTTTGATGGCCCAAAATCTTTCAGTGCTTCTCATCCTTCTAAATGAAAAATCATTCTCTGACTGCAACTTAGAGTCTCTGAAATTCCCACTGGAAATGCTACCAGGGTATGTGGATAGAGAGATGCCTGGAGAAAAACACATGAGAAATTGCCTTGAGTTATTCTGGAGCAAAATGAAACTTGTGTTTGCAATGGAGAAGAAGTTGCTTTCTTGCTCAATCCCTAGGCTCCAAGTAAATTATACCCTCTATCTGAAGATTCACCATAGGGTTCACACTGACCTGGAAAAGCCAGGGGGAAAGAGAAATAATGGTATAAAAGCCAACTCATGACATGAGTCTTTCATTCTCAAAATGAGTGTGCAGTTGAAATCAGGTTAATATGAATATCAGGGTCACAGCATGGCATAAGGAGGCTATGTAGAAATGCAAGGGCAGAATGACCTGCTTTGCTTTGGTGATGGCAGATAGATTAATCTTAGGCTGCTTTGGCAATATATTGTGATTATGAGACCTTCTTCCCTACTGGCTACTTTCTCAAGGTGCTCCTTAGTCCTCTGTTTCTATGGAGTTCCCAAAGGCTCTGGGTTCAGATTCACAATCCAATCCCTACACCCTTGTTGTAAGTAGCCACAGGGAGTAGAGCAAGAGAGATTTTAAGGGCTGATTAGGTCCTATTTGATTCCAAGTCTTTCAATTACTCCAACCCACAGTTGATCTCATTCCATCTCCCCCAATCCACTATTGAAGGTTCAGTTTCCAGAACCACTTCTTCGGCCCTATGGAGGGAGTTTGAACTAGCTTCAACCATGTCCAGGGTAGTTAAGCATTGCCATCCTTTTTCTCTGGGAAGCTCCTCAAGGCAGTGAATTAAATCCCAGACCTCCACAATGATTTCTAGTTATCTTTTATCTCAGGCTCTAAATTTCCATGACCTGTCCAATACACTGGGTATACTAGGTCCAAAGGCTTTCCTAGATTTTTCCATTTAAATATTAAGAGGAATCTCAAATGTAAAATGTTCCAAACTGAAATAATGATTTATGATGCTCCAAACTCAATCTCCCTATCTGTTCACTTTCATTATCGGTGATAATTCCCCTCTCCTCAATCAACTAAACTAGAAATAGTGGTATTTTCTTTGATTCCTACTTCCAAACTTTGTTCTTTATGTGACTTAATCACCAACTCTTGGTAATTCTTACTCTATCCTGTTTCTCCCATTGATTTATGTGGTCATATCCCTCCCCTAAAACTGAAATCTGCCTTCCTACTCTGCTCATCCTGCCCCCAGCCTTGTCTCCTTCCTTATTCTGCTGGTGCAAGTCACAAATAGAATAATTAAAGTCTTTCAATGTCCCCTGATTGCCTCAGGATAAAATTCCTTTTCCTTAGCATAGCATGAAAGGCTTTTCTGATCTGATTCCTGTCTCTGTTCCACAGGATATCTCTTGTTCTACTCAACCATTCCCTTTACATTAATGCCTTGACAATGCTAAACTTCTTGTGTTGTTGAAGCAAACCAAGCTGTGTAATGCCTCTGTGCTTTGTTTGTGTTCTCCCCTGTAAAGCCTTCTCTTCAGTCCATCTAGCAGATATCTAATCCTCCCTCAAAGGCTATTCAGGCTTCATCTTCTTGTGGGTTGGTCCCACACACAGAATCCCTAAGACAGTCTAATCTTATTGTCCCGCTATGTCACTTTCCTATGTCTTGTTTACTTCTCAGTCCACTGTAATCTGGCTTGTGCTTTCACTATTCCTCTGAAACTACTCTTGCCCAAACCCAAAATGACGTTCAATTTGCCAAATCCAATGGGCCCTTTTTGGAGCTTAGCTTACTTGGCACAAGTGCTATGTTTGATACTGTGAATTCTGTCCTTATCTGGGAGATCTTTCTACACGAATTGGGTTGTTAGATCTCCCATGCTCCTGATTTCCATCTCTCTCTCTCTGACCAATCCTCTGTCTAATTTCCCTCTGTTTACTCTCTTTAATTTGTAGTGTTTCTTGGGTTACATTCTTAGCCTACCAACTTACTTACCTCTCTGATCTTACCCACTTTTATAGATCTTAGACTTATAAACCAACAGCCTATTAAACTTCTTCATACAAAAGCCCAAAAAGAACTTCCAATCCAACATGCTAAAAACTGAACTAATCTTTGCCCTCTAAGACCTGACTTGCTATTCTGTTCCTTTAGTTTGTGAAACAAAATTCTGTCTTATAATCTGAAATAGAAACTCAAGATTTTTTTTGATTTCTCACATTTCCAGAATCCCTAATCAATCACAAAATCTTATGGATATTTTCCCCACATGTTTGTTGACTCCGTTGTGCCATTCTATTCTGTATTGCTTCTTTTTAGACTACTGTTGCAGACTTATAATTGGATATGTGCTCTTCCTACACTTGTTCAATCCCTCCTCCCCATAGCTGCCACAGTAGTATCTTCCCAGCATATAATTGTCCATGTAACTCCCTTGCTGATATGGTTTGTCTCTGTGTCTCCACCCAAATCTCATCTCGAATTATAATCCCCACATGTCAGATGAGGGGCCTGGTGGGAGGTGATTGGATAATAGGGGTGAATTTCTCCCTTGCAGTTCTCATGATAGTGAGTGAGTTCTCATGAGATCTGAAGGTTTAAAAGCATGGCACTTCCCTCGCGGCTCTCTCTCCTGCTGCCATGTAACATGTGCCTTGTTTCCTCTTTGTCTTCTGCCAAGATTGTAAGTTTCCTGAGGCCTCCCCAGCCATGTGGAACTGTGAGTCAATTAAACCTCTTTTCTTTATAAGTTATTCAGTCTCAGATAATATCTTTATAGCAGTGTGAAAATGGACTAATACACTTGCCAAAGCCTTTTCAATAATTTCCTCTTACCTACAGGACTAAACTCCATGCTTCCTGACAGCTCCAATATAACTTGTTCCCTATCATGCTTTATGTTGTCTCTGTTTACCATCTACTTTGCACTTAATCAGCATCCACACTGACCCATTATAATTATCATACCCAGCATGATGTTTCTCGGTTTTATGTTTTTGCTAAGTATCAGTACTTCTCCCTGGAATGCTACATTCTCACATGTGTAAAATTTCTGTTTGTTTCTCTTCCTCTCACTTTTACTTCAAATCCTATAACATATAACTACAGAATGAGTTACTGTATTCTCTTCTCTGCTCCATGTTGTTTTTCTCCATAGAAGACTCATTTCAGGCCCATCTCTTCTCTCCTAAGATCTGGCTTCTGAAATTATCCCTTGCTACTGTCCACAAGCATGATCTCCAGCTCCATTGAATATTTCCCTTTAGCTTCCAAATGTGTTCTTCCTTTTCAAGTGCTTTTAAAGTCTTTCCTTGATTCTACTGTCATCTATTTTCTTTCTTTTATCATCCACAAAAGAAAGAAGAGTAGGCTACATCTGCTGCTTCAATTATGTCACCTTCTACTTATTCTTCAGTCTGTTGTAATGTCACTTCAAAGAGTGGCACATAATTGAAATTGCTGTCTCTAAGTCACCAATACTCTGCTGACTTTAAAGTCAAGGATTGTATTGTCCTTATCCTATACAATCCCTCTGAAGTAATTGTGCTTAATGCACATTTCTCTTCTCTGAAAATCTTTTCAATGTGGTTAATCTACAGTGCACCATTTTACTTTTCCTCCTGTATCTACTAACACTCCTTCTACTTTTCCACTTATTCCTCTTCTGTTTTCCCCATATGCAGGAATGTCCTAAAGGAACAATCCACTTTCCTTTTCTCATTTTTTTTTTATGTCATCACTTCAACCATCTCTTCTTTATCGATAGAACTCAAATGCATATTTTAAAACTTATCTCTTTCCCTCTTCTGCATTTCAGATCTATCTATCATCTATCTATCTATCTATCTATCTATCTATCTATCTATCTATCTATCTATCTATCTACTATCTATCTTCTATCTATCTATCTATCTATCTATCTACTATCTATCTTCTATCTATCTATCTATCTATCTATCTATCTATCTATCTATCTATCTATCTCTCTCTCTCTCTCTCTCTCTCTATCCTTTTTTTTTTTTTTTTTTTTTGAGACAGTGTCTTGCTCTGTCACCCAGGCTGGAGTGCAGTGGCGTGAACTCAACTCACTGCAACCTCTGCCACCTTGGTTCAAGTGGTTCTCCTCCTCAGCCTCCTGAGTAGCTGGGATTACAGGCACCTGCCACTCCGCCTGGCTATTTTTTGTAGTTTTTAGTACAGACGGAGTTTCACCATCTTGGCCAAGCTGATCTTGAACTCCTGACCTTGTGATCCACCTGCCTCGGCCTCCCAAAGTGGTGGGATTACAGGAGTTAGCCACCACACCCAGACCAGATCTGTATTTCTAATGACATCTCTCGCATTGAAAAAGTATGAAAAGGACCTAATAAATCCTTATCTTGTTTCTTTCTTGAATGACCCATTCTCTTGTGTCCCCTGTATTGATCATGTTTTGGAGCCTTAAATTCATCTTTGAAATAGTCTTTTCTCCTCATCTTCTATACCCAGGTGATCTCTCAGTGCTTCCAATCCTATCTCCATACAGTCGTTTCCTCTTTTTTGTTCCTGTTGCCATGACACCGGTTCATAATCTCTCTTTTAAGGTTTTTAACTAGATGCTTCATTGGTGTCTCTTCTCTCCAATCCATTTTCTATGTTGCCATCATACTCTTTCTAAAAGTTTAGGTCTGTTTACATCATTTTCCTACATACAAATCTGCTTTCTTTTCTGATTGCTAATAAAATAAGGTTAAAATATATTTTTTTAAATTGTAAACCCCCTCATAGTTCACACCTTAGCATCATCATAATTTGGATCAGTCTCTTTTTCCAGACTTCATTTTTCCAGTCATACTTCAAAATTATTAAAACACTAGTTGTAGAGAAATCTGCACTCCTATGTTTATTGCAGCATTATTCACAATAGCCAACGTACGGAATCAACCTAAATGCCCATTAATGGATTAATGGATAAAGAAAATATGACATATACACACAATGGAATATTATTCAGCCATTAAGAAGAATGAAATCCTGTCATTTGCAGCAACACACATGGAACTGGAGGCCATTATGTTACATGAAATAAGCCAAGCCAGAAAGACAAAGATTGTTCTCATTCATATGTGGGAGCCAAAAAGTGGATCTTATGGAGATGAAAATAGAGAATAGATTGGTGGTTACCAGAGAGTAGGGGGAAATGGGGAAAAGCCTAACTGTTCTAGAAGTTGACCTGCACAGCTCCATGTTACCTATTAGAAATAGTAATTAAGCACTTGCTCTATGCTGGATTCTATGTTATGTACCAAAGATGTAAAGATGAATAAGACAAAAACTTCTCTTAATTTTCACAGTCCTAATGCAGAAAAATAATAAAATATAGTGTGTTAGATGCTATGCTAGAGGAAATATAGGATTCTGAAGTATATACAGTAAGGCAGCTTGCCTCATGCTTATAATAATTAAGCACTTGCTCTGTGCTGGATTCTATGCTATGTACCAAAGATATAAAGAATAATAAGACCACAACTGTGGAGGTTGCAGTGAGCTGAGACCATGACCCTGCACTCTGTCTCAAAAACAAAATAAAATAAAATCCTATTTCTATTGGGAAGAATTATTCTGGCTGCCGTGTGAAGGATAAAATGGAGAGACAGGACCAGAAGAAGTGAAAATATTTAGAAACAGTTGCTAAAATTCTTCAAAGCAGATTCTTTGTTACATGAACAGAGAAATGTGAACTGACTTAGAAAACGGGCATATAAAACAAGACTTCGTGATTGCTTTACTGTTGATGATGCAAAATTAAGTAGAATGGATGATGGCCAATAGGTAGGGGTTATACTGTCTGGAGCTCAGAAAAGAGATCAGGAGTGGAGATGCAGATTTGAGCTTCATTAGCATACAGGTTTATATAGCTGTGGAAGCAGATGAGATCACTCAGAGAGGGTCTGTAGAGTGAGTACAGTACCTAAGACAGGACCTGCAGCAATGCCAATATTTTAAGCATTATCAAAAGAAGAGGACTAGGTGGTCCTAGGAAACTCAGAGAAGCCATTGAAATTAGAAAAAGTTGGAAATGTCAAATGCAGCCAATGGTGGAAATAGGAGTTACATTTAAAAAAAATTGGAGTTAGCCTTGAGGATATCCTTTGTGAGTTTGGTGAGAGCACTTTCAGTGGAAGGTTGAGATGGAAGCTACATTGCTTTCTTCATTTACCTATTGTTAGGTCCCTCCCTTGGACAGGCCACCTTGGCAGCAGCCCTAGCCTTGCCTTTGGCACTGGAGGTAGGGAGGTACAGAGACCACGGCCACTACACTTTACTCCTCTCTTGGAGCATTATTACAAGGCAACTTTGACATTTCTGCCTCTATTGATGGTGCCAAGTATCTTATAAAAGAAGGCAGCAGCAAGGCTTCCTTTCAAGTGCGATTGTCTTGGGCTCACTGCCATTGAGGGTTGGCATAGACCCTCTTCTATCTCCACTTTATTGAAATTCTATTCATTTGTCAAGAGACAGGTCAAATGTTACTTCCTCCTAAAAATGTCCTCACTTCAACAGAGAATTCTCGTTCCTCTGTGTTTTCAGAAGAACCATAAATGCTTTTATAAATTCAAATTTATTTGTATAAATTCAAAAAGCATTTAAAACTTTGCTTCATAGTTACATACGTAGCTCTGTCTTCCCCTGTTTGTATCCCAGATTTTATCTAGTAAGTTGAGATATTTAATCCTTGTTTATGGAATTGAAGTGTTTACATGCCATGGTTTGCCTGATCACAATAAATCATTTTGAAAGTTCAGACTTAGCTTTTCATGAAGGAGGACTACATTTTCACAGGGAAAAAAATCTATGAGACAATTGAAATCACTTTTGCTCTGTTTCATACTATGAATACCTCTTCATGTATAGCTCTGAAGTTGGAGCTCTAGTCTTTGTATTGTGAGAAAGACCTAGTGAATACTTCCTTGAATGGGGGGAGCAAATTGGACTCAATATTTTGTGACTATTGTCTGTGGGCAGACGATCTGAAAAATGCACAGTAATCTTGGGTCTGCCTGTAAATTAGATTTGCTTTGGACAGTCAGCTATATCGATATAACAAATAAGTGACTTGCTACTGGGGTGATGGTCTACTTTGCAATCTTTACCTTCAAGGACATATTGGAGCTGAATAAGTCATAAAATTTTGCTCCTAAGGAAAGAAATTCTAAGCTTGTGACTAAATGAAGTTTACATTTCCTGCTGATCTTATGCCTTTTAAAAATATAATTTTATTTGTATGGTCTCAAATCTGGAAGAGTCATGTTTGGTACTTTAAGCTGATTATTGCCAATGTGATATTGAATTTGTAACATGTTTTCTCTGTAGTAGAGAAATATTTGAAATATGTATCAATTCTCAAGTCTCAAATGAATTATCAGGGTCCTTGAATGTAATAAAATCTGAATACCAATGAGAAATATGTCAGTTTACAAACTAGGCTTAGCCTTAAAGAAATCATGAATTTCTGAAATTTTTTTCTTTCTTTCCAAAATACTGCCTTTCTATGAGCAAACTGATATTTGGCAGAAGACTTGATGAAAATAAGTAATACCAGAAAGTGCTAAGAACTCTTGAATTGTGGCCATGCTTTAATTGTTATTTGACTCCATTCCTCTTCCCACCAGACAGAGCATATAGCAAATGATGTATATCAAATGCATAGTTGTAATTCATCAATTAGGTAGACTTATAATGCTGCATTTTCAGACTCAATGAAAATGCCCAAGCTGATCAATAGCTCAGTCAGTAGAGTTGATGCTAATATAATAGAGTGTTTTTTTTTTTCTTTGAGTATATTTATGGAAGCAGAGTAAGGAGCAAACTTTATTTCTTATGATAGCAGGGGTAGGATATCCTCACAGATGCGAAAGGAGACATGAACAGAATTTATATTCTGTATTTTAGAGTGTGTGTGTATGTGTGTGAGTGAGAAAGAAAGTTATTAAAATGGTTTAAATATCCTCAAGTGTTACACAAGGAGGAGGGTGTCATTGGAAAACAAATACTTGTTTTCTTGTTGGAGTTATAATCATGTATTTTAATGAATGAGTTCCCTGCCATTAATGCCTTTAGGCTAATATTAAGCAACGTTGTAATTAAGTGAAATCATTTTTTCAAGATAACAATGAAACTTTGCTTTTATCTTTTTACAGTAGAAAATAGCAATAGATATTTTGGCATTTTAAAACAGTTCATTGAGAGTTTTCCATGAATATATAATTTTTTTTCCTTTGTCTAAATTCACTGCCAAAATATTTGGTACTGGACACTTGGGGTACTTGCTTCCTCTTTGGGTGCAGGCCTTCTTCTCAATTCATGTAGTGTTGACCCAATAAATTCCGTCTGTTACAGTCAGAACCCACATCCATCCAAAGTCAAAGAGAAAAACCTCGATGTTGGTGTCTACAGCTTCGCTTCCTGCTTTATGGACTCCACTCTGGAGTGCCCCGTAAAGCTCCATCCTTTCATGAGTTTGAGGTATTCCTGATTTCCTGTACCACCCTTCTCTGTACTTCAGATCAATTTCAGTCAGTTAGGGCTCATTGTGATTTTTATTTACTGGTACCTTTCTAACATTTCTGCATTTTATCCAGGCTCCGATACATACGTGTATAGCTCTGTCCCGATTAGAGGATTTCCAGGCATCCGTGTCCAGGATAGACAGCAACAGTCTCTTCCTGGCCCGTAGAAGTCATGGGCCTACACTTTAACCACACAAGCCTGTCTTCACTCCTAGGCCTATGATGGACATTCAAGTCCCTGTGACCTAAAACCATCAGCAGCTCTTTTCTCCTTTAACTTTTGGTCCTTTCATAGTCCGTAGTTCTTCAAATAACTTTAATAGCTTCTCTGATCTGTGGTCTATACATTGCATTAATCATCTTTCTTTCTCTACATGTATAGATATAAACCCTTTTAAATATTTCTTGGAAAGAGCAATTCGTTTTTACTTTATTTGTTCCCATTATTCAAACTCAGACGTGTTCTATGGGACAAAGCAACCACTAGAGCCAATGTGGACCGAATAATAGGGTCTTTTCTCCTGTTTTAAAAAAATATGTGCACACAATTTTTATGGGCTTCACCTCTGTTACCATTGGGCACACAATTGTGCTGAAGCCACAGTTATTTTGCAAGTCAGCGAGGACTTCTCCAGCACTGGGTTGGAGTTACATTGGTAACTTTGCTCTAAATTCCCCCTTTAATGGAAAAAAACATGGATAGAAGGCGAGGAGCATAAATCTTACATGCTGCTTTTCCGTGACCGGCCAGAACCAGCCCTAAATGAAGACACTGTATGCTGCTGGCGGCTGTACTCTCTTCATTCCGATTTCAATAAGTATCTGGCAGCCACAGAAGCATTAGAAGGTAAAAGGGGATCAACCAGTTGTTAATCCAGTTGTGACTTTGGTTTGGGGTTCATTTCTTCAAACAGCCAAGTTGTGTGTTGTTCTGTGATTGAGTGCTTTTGTCCTGACAGAACTTTTCATTTTGTACCTTTCACCATTGTTTTTGGCCACGGACCAAGCCTCACATCTTCTGGTCACAGAATTCCTTTCTGCAAACTCCAGCGTAGGCCAAGGCCTCCGGGTAACATGAGACGCCTCCATTTCCCAGTAGACAGCACATTAAAGTGAGGTCTGTTGGCCAGCTGCAGAGACAGGTGTTATTCTCTTTTAATTCACACCACCCCCATTTATTTGTCCTAAGAATTCCTCTTACAGTGTTGTTCACAAATGCTGAAGGAATTGGGCCGATTTTATAGGTGGTGGATTCTGGGATTAAAGTGCTTCACCTGCTGGGTAGTTTAGCTTCATGAACAATGCTTTCAGATTTAGCACACATTCTTTTTGTTGTTGTGTTTGTTTGCCCTCTATTAATGGGCGAGAAGAGGCACAGTGCCGCTCAAAAGTCCACCACACAATGTGTTTACGGACTCAGATTCCATCTTCACTCTTTGAAGAAGGCTGACTCATGCTGCTTTCTGAGAAACTGGAGAAGAAAAGTAAATGCTATGATCATTGTCCCTTTTTCATCCATATAGCAGAGCCATGAAAACCTGCACTGATTGAGTCCTATCCAATTTAATGTTGGAAGCCCTAATCCAGATCATTTTTTATAGCTCTATTATGCAGATGGAAAAGGATCAAATATCACAGTGTTTACTACAGATTTTGCTGTTGTTTCAAATATGACTTTGAAGAGTTTTATGATTTTCACTGGAGAAGGAGCTTATAGGATGCGTGAGGGTCCAAGATGTGGTCTATCTGGTAGAAATCACCACGTTCAACTCTTACCTCTCCTAATTGGGCAACTCTATTTCTTAGTTGCATGAGTTTGTTTGTCTTCCTGATCTAAAATTTAGCCATAAAAAGCCCTCTTTGAGTGGCCTCAACAGTGTTTCAGAAGCAACCTGTCCAACCCTCTGGGTCGATTTGCACAGGCTTGGCTCACTGCTTTTTCTGTGCCTGAATGTGCTTCCATCTTTCCTTCTTCAAGGCCCAGCTTCTTAAATGCCTGCTCAGACGGGAGCTTCAGTGGCATGCAAAGGCATCAGTGACATTTGTTCAAGGGCTTTTCTTTTCTTTCCATTATTTTTTATTTAAATCCATTATCCTATAAACTCCAAGAGGACAGGAAAAGGTTCTTCTTATCCACCCTTGTGATGCCCCTGTCAGCAGTAGCTATTTATTAAATAAATGAGAATACAATTTTCCAGCTCTGGAGACAAGTCTTGCATTTAGTTTGACAGAGTCACAAGTGCAAAAGGCTGGTTTCATTAATTTTATAGTGTCTCTCTTTCAGGATAGTTGACTGGCAGGATTTGAGGTGGACAGCAATATTTATTAGACGAAAGGCTATTTAATGCAAATTTCTATGTCATTAGCACAATATATTTTTTATTTTTAATTGACTTAGGTAATGTGTAAGTAAGTGCTATATATCCAGTGAAACTATGAGATGAACAAAGTGACTATGAGTTCATATAATTTCTTTGTAACATTAAGAATTGTCTCTTTTAAGATGTTTGGATGTGACATAGGCCAAACAGGAGACAATATCTGGCTCCCTATCTTCCAGCATTCCCAGAAGCTGGTTTTTAAAGAAAATCAGCATGTTCTTCATTTAAATGCCCAAAGGCTGTTGCATCTGTGGACTCTTCCTCCCTTCCTTCAGGCAGGAAATCAGATAAGCCTGGATGGCAGCCAGACTTCAGAAATGGCCTCCTACCTTTCTGTTACTTGTGATTCTCTGAAGAGACCTGGGCCATTGCTATGTTTGCCAATCCAGTGCTGCCCAACACACACTGCATTCCAACCATAAACATAATAAGGCATGCACTATGCATTTGATGTTCTTCCAGGCCTTGGTGTCGTTGCATGTGACATTTGCTGCCTGAGCTGCTTCCTGGCCTCTTCTTTTCCCTGTCGTCACCTGGTGAATCGCGACATTTCTTGTAGCCCTGAAAATCAAGCACCTTCTTATCTGAGATAACTTCCTGCCTTTTCTAAGCAGAGCTAGCTACTTCCTTCCTACTTGGTTTCTTGCCCACACCCCATTTTATAATGCATCATGTGATCTTTCTTCTACTCTTTGTTTGCTTTGGAGTGTTTGTTTTATACGTAAGCCATGAGTTCCTGGAAGGTGAGAACTGTATCTTACTCACCCTTGTGCATATAAGGCTTTCTTCAGACCTTTCCTTTCCAAACTTCCTCCCCTGCTCTGTCTTGCAGAGTCCAAGACTCTGTAGGTGCTCAACTAATTTTGGTTAAATGAATAATTGAATAAATATGTGAGGAGTAAAGAAAATCATACTGATAATGGTCTTGAAAGGTTTGGGAGGATAAAGACAGCCTCTAAACTCTGGGAGGGAGTCAACGAATGAAGGATAAGGAAGGGCCCAAACTTTACGGACTCATTCTCTTGGACATAGTACAAATTGGTTACAGTGGACTCAGCAGACCTTTATGTAACTTTTCCCTTCCCATCTATTTATTACTACTGTTTTCAGAAGCGGCACATGATAAGTAGACAGTGTGGGCGATTACTAGCATGACATCCTCCCCACTTGCCAGCAACTGGTGATCATGAACCATTTTATGCAGTGTTTTATATCTGCAAGTAAAATAAGTTTTACCTCTGCTTCAAAATAAAATCAGGCTTAATACACTGCTGCACCAAGATAAATATTAAAGAGCATCCTATTTGTTTTACTGTATGGAAAGTGGTGATTTTTGATTATGTGGTCTTTCTGGGATGATCTGTTTCATTCCTTCTGTTCTCAACCTCTGTGCATATCCAACTGTGGACAAACAGTCTGGTAAGATTCTGAGTACTTTTTAAAATCCGCAAAACAACCAATTAAGAAAGATGCTATTAAATCCCAGTTTTACAGGGGAAGAAACTGAGGCTCAGAGAGGTTGAGTATGTTACCCAAAGGGCACACAGCTGTAAAGAGGCAAAACTGAAATTAGAACCCATTCAGTCTGGGTTGAGTCTGTGCTTTTAACTACCGTGATAAACGGTCTCTTCTTCAGAAGTTGACCCTGTACTGTGTGAAGGAAAATTTATTTACAGGGATGAAAACTGGGCAGCTGGTTCAAAGGATCCCTTGGAACTACTCCATAGAAGGATAAAGAGTAGAGACAATAATAAGCTCACTTGTAGTTTTAGACCCTGGTAAACTTTTGGATGCTCCTGCAATTTCATACTTCAAATGAAATAACTGAATATTTCCTGAAGTAAGTAACCAGCTCTCTAACTTGGCAGAAATCTCTAACTCCACTTAACTCATGCAGGGGGCCATGACATACAGCCTAAGTGCCCAGGAATTTTAAGTTAAGATGTATCTATGTAGTGAAACTTTGTGTGTGTGTGTGTGTGTGTGTGTGTGTGTGTGTGTGTGTGGTTGTTTCACCCTTTTCTTCCTGCTTGGAAAAACTTTAAATATTTAAAGTTATCTACAAATTGTAATATTTCCCTAGAAAGCAAGGGTCACAAAGATAAACATTAGCTGTCAGAAAAGCTTCATATCACCCGAGATGAAGGTGATGCTTTTTTATTACAGTATCTGAGAAAAGCTTTCAGTGAAATTCAGTAATCCCTCACTTCTGATTCCATGTCTACTGAGATGTTCACATTTGAGTGCGGCCCTTGGTAAAGCACTGATTGCTGAAAGGTAGCTCTGTCCCATGGGAGGATTTAGAATGAGATCTAGTAGAAATTTTCATTCAAGTTGAACGGAAAACAGAAAAGTGAGTGTTCTACGGAAAGCAGAAGTCTGGCAGCGATGGATTTGCCCTGTGAGTGAAAGTCTAGGAATGTGTGTCCTTCCCACAGTTGGTTTATTAAGAAAGTCCTGCAAGTTACTATCGCAGTACCTGTTTGAATACAGATATAAATTCCTTGAGAGTCCACAAATTAACTATCAGTGGAAATCCTGATACCCACCAAATGATGTTTTTATATCTGTGTATTCATCAATCTGATAATTTTTTTTAAGAGATAGCAGTGTGTCTATTCTATTGAGTAGAATACTATTGTTTTTCTTTTCTTTTTTGTCTTTTTTTTTTTTTTTTAAGATGAAGTCTCACTCTGTCACCCAGGCTGGAGTGCAGTGGTGCAATCTTGACTCACTGCAACTTCTGCCTCCTGGGTTCAAGTGATTGTTCTACCTCAGCCTCCCAAGTAGCTGGAATTACAGGCATGCACCACTACACCCAGCTAATTTTTGTATTTTTAGCAGAGACAGGGTTTCACCATGTTGGCCAGGCTGGTCTCGAGCTCCTGACCGCAGGTGATCCACCTTCCTCTGCCTCCCAAAGTGTTGGGATTACAGGCACAAGCCACCGTGCCCAGGCTGTTTTTCTTTTATTTGTAAATTTAGGTATTTCTGAAGACAATATGAATTGACAGGGAAGTCATTATCCTTCTTCTTCGAATATGCCTGCATAAATCTATGGCATGAAATGCACACATTTCTGACAGGACTCCTTTGGTAATACTCTCTCAGTTTACAAGATGCCCTGACACCATAGCATGACTGGATGAATTATTCCCCAGACATAGCCTAATTTCCAATAGTCATATTTCTTAAATATTTTTGAAATTATTTTTAATAGAAATTTGTAAGATTATCAAATTCAGTATTTTTCTGATGGACAAAATTGTACCTGAACTGTCTTAAAAGTGCCACTTTTTGTTTTTTAAAAGCAACAGAAAATGAAAGGCATTCATTTTATAACTCCCTAGTGTGGATCCTTCCTCCTGTTAACAAACTCAAATTTTTAGGAAGCTTGAATTCTTCCAATTTCATTTTAATGCCATTTTTCTCTCATTCTGTTTTCAGAGGCAATGAAGAACAGCTGGTCACCATTCTCTGTAATAATAACCTTCATATAGTTGAAACCCAAACGGTTTTGG
The DNA here is from genome assembly GCF_002776525.5 of Piliocolobus tephrosceles. Classification (NCBI taxonomy): domain Eukaryota; kingdom Metazoa; phylum Chordata; class Mammalia; order Primates; family Cercopithecidae; genus Piliocolobus; species Piliocolobus tephrosceles. Next base: position 112,636,590 of record NC_045444.1, on the reverse strand, counting down.
ACATGGTACTTACAAAAACATCTCCTTGCAAATGATGTAGCCTATTTGGTATTTCCCCTGTAAATAGCTAGATTTCTTATAGCCGACCCTTCCAGCAACTATCAAATTTTAGCTCTGTTTAGTATAATGGCAAGCATTTTCTGCTTTGTCTATTCAGGAATGTCTTCCTAGGAGGTTTCACAATAAAATTTATTGTGTTTAATTTATGACGTACAATGTAAGAAGAATGGAATGCTTTTCTGTTAGGATTTGCATTGATAATGAAAGGTTACTATAGTGCTGGTCTGCTTTGACCAAATTTGCCAAATTCTGAAGAGAATGCCAATTAGAAGTCTATAATGCTTTTCACTGAAACAGACTGAGGCCGGTACCAGGTGATGGGGACCTGTCGCTGTTGTCCAGACTCTATTTTTAATTGGGAGAGAAGGCAAATGCTAGATCAAATGCAGTGTTTACTAAGTGACACCAATAATTCCAAGTCATAGCCACACCCCAAAAGAGCTGAGGAAGTGACTAAGTCCTTCTGAGGTCGTCTTTTCTATTAGTAGCAATGTAGCCAAAAGTCTGAAAACGCTCACATTTTGCTCTCTTTAGGAAAAGACAACATTGATTTTAGAGGTTTTTGTTATGGAGGCCAGGGGGATTTTTCCAGTGCAGCACAGAGAAAGCTGGGTTTGGATTGGGAAGCCAAACATTTCTTGGCGCACATTCCCTACTTGAATGGGATTCGTTTGCCCCCTCCTCACCTCTCCCCAACCCCCAGGAAGCTAGAAGCCCCACCTCCTCACTTGGACCATATGGGGAAGCTGGCTCAGTGGCTGTTATTCTACTGACTCCAAGTTCACGCAGCTGTTCATCCCCTGCTTAATGTACTGGTAATTACAGCAATGTGCTCTTCTCTTTCCAATCATGTAACTTTTACTAATGGAAAATGATTTGTTTTTAACAACTTCCATGCATTTCTTTCTCGTTGTAATAAGAAAGGGTGTCTTGCGGCATTGAGCGATTGAATTCTCTATAAAAAACAAAAGTCTCCATATGAGTTTCCAGCTCCATAGGAGGGCTCTGTGGGATTGGCCAAAGGTGGTGGGGAGACTTAATTGGGTGTAACTAACTTGATATGAATAGGTCAGTTGGGAAGCAAAGCAAGCTCATTGCCTTCTGCACATGGAGGTGGGGAAAGAACATTTTTTAAAAATGTGAAACTGGAAAGAATCAAAACTACGAATTGAGCTCTGCTTTCACGATCCAAACTCCATGTACTCTCAAAGAACTTTTAAGACAAATATCTGAAGAGGTTTTACTTATTTTCATTCGATCTTTCAGAGCATGTAAATGTCCTCCTTTGATGAGAAATGCTGATGGTTGGGGTTGGGTGGAGGCTGAAATGATTACAAGTGCCTCACTTGCTGTAGCCATGCTAAGCTACCAGGCACAGATCAGACAGGCATGTGTTCACATGATTGTTTTATTTGTAGATAAAATATAGACACCTTGGACTTTCCTTCCTTATATCCCCTAAAGTGACTGGAAATCACTTTAAAAGGATCATTTTTAAAGCAAAACTTTTCCAACTCATTAGAGGATTTCAGTTTTAGACTTTTATTTTAAATAAATGGTTGAGTAGCAGTTGTAACAAAGAATGTGAAGTCACACCCTTGTGTGTGGATGGAAATACTACTACACAACACACATAGCTAATTTTATCAGAAGGACGACAGCAAAAGGAATGCCTTCTTTACATGAGAACTCAAAAGTCAAGAGCATTGACAAATGACAAACCATGATTGTGAAGTGGCTTTGCCACATCTTGACATTTTAAAGATTTATATAATTCAAGATTTATCTAAAATTATAAAATACATATCCTGAGCTCAAAATTCTTTGATGTTAAGATGTATCCATATCTTTTAAGGACATTAATTTTATTCCTTGTGCATTTCCTTTCTTCTATTTGTGGTTAATAATGACATGGCAGCCAGAAATCATCTATCTTCTCCTCAGTCCTTCTTATCTAGCTCCCTCCAGAAGTCATTTTTTCTTAGAGATTTCTTTGGAAATGTTATGAAGCTAGAGTGAAGTAATTTTTAAAAACACACATTGAAACTTAGAACTGAGTAATTTTAAAATATTTGTAATAACTTTGGCAAAACTGTTGCTTTCCTTAAGAACCACAAGACCACACCAGCAGCAAAGAGGCATTATTGTTCCTCTGGAGTCTTGAGAAGTTCCTCGTGTAACAGACTCCAGCAAAGGGGGTCTGTGCTTTGCTCTTCCATAAATGCACCACACAAGTCTAGATCTGATTTTGCCCTCTAGGAATTCTTGTGCCTTGATTTATACAAAGCAAAAATTATGTTTAATATTTTAAAACTAGCTTCAGGAACTAGGATCTTCAGAATTAGTGGTCTGACTCTAGTCATGTGCATATCTTACATCATCTTCTATTTTTTCAGATGGTTGCATCAGCAGCTTTGGGAATATTTTATTTTTAAAGTTTTAAGTCATTCTGGCATCCACTAGACCATCAAAAATATAACTATGATCTAATGAATGCCCAAATAAGTTGTCGCATAATAACAACTACTTATCATGTTCACTTTCCCCATTATTCATTTATTCATTCAGTATTAATTGAACAACTCATATGTGCCAGGCATATTCTAGGGACCCTAGTGAACTCAAAATCTTAGCTTTATAAAGGTTGCAGTTCAGTAGGAGGACATAAACAAATAAAATATATAAGTAAACAAAGTTAAATAGCAATGAGCTCTAAGGACAAAAAACACTGTATACGGGACAGAATGTGATGAGAGAGTTTCAATTTTACCTGGAGTAAAAGAGAAGACCTCAATATGTGACTTTTGAGCACACACGGGAAGGAAGTAAGATATAAGCTTTGTAGATATTTGAGGGAAAAACTGTCCAAGCAAAGAGTACAGCAAGAGCAAACGTCCTAGGGCTTATGAATGTAGAGTGTTCAAGAGTACCGAGGAGGCCAATGTGCCCAGAGTACAGATATTAGGAGATAAGTTTAGAGAAGTGAAGGAAGCCAGATCTTAGAAAACCGTAGTTTCTTATAAGGACTTTGGCTTTTAATTTGAGATAGGGGAAGCTGCTGGAGATTTTTAAACAGAAAAATGACAGAATCTCGCATAACTTTTAACAAAATAATCCTGGCGTTATGTTGAGAGTTGATTTAAGGGCAGCAAGGGAAGCAGCAGGGAGACAGGTTAGAAGGTTATTATAATAAGCCATGCAACAGGACAAAGGGTAAAGGTGGAGAAAGTAGATATAAATGGAGTTCCTACTATATAGCAGGTACTATGTTAGGCTTTGTGGATACATCAGGGGGAAAACAGAGGCTGTGTTCCCAGGGGCTTTGCATTCTACTGGGAAGAGCCAGGCAATCAACAAATAAGCCAGTGCATACATAAAATACCAGGTGATGATAAGTTATATTTAGAGAAACCCTAACATGTTCCAAAGTTCATTATGGCAAACACCTAGAAACAAACACAGTCCTATATAGTGGGGACTGGAGAAGAAAAGTGTGGCATATTCAAACAGAGACTATTATGTAGCAATGAAAGCTGAGTGATTGTAACTACATGCAACATTGAAGATGGATTATAGCAATATAATAGGAATACAAAATAAGTTAGTTTATATTTAAAACATTACATTTTTTCATAAAGCCTAACACATACAACCCAAACTAATATTTTTAAAGAAGTACAAATAGACGTGTTAATATATATGAAATCAAGAACATTGTTAATACAAGATTCGGGGTAGTAGCTGTCTTGAATGAGGAGTGGCAAAGAAATTATTGGGGTAGTCACATGGGTTTCTGTGAGTGTTCTAGCTTCATGTTGGGCTTTGGATTATTGGATTTAATTATATTATTTGCAGGGAAGGAAGAATGGAAGGAAGGAAAGAAGGAAGGGAGGGAGGGAGGGAGGGAAGAAAGGAAGGAAGGAAGAAAGGAAGGAAGGAAGGAAGGAAGGAAGGAAGGAAGGAAGGAAGGAAGGAAGGAAGGAAGGAAGGGAGGGCAGGCATTTTACAGGGTTAACATTGAATATATGCCATGAACTATGGATTATAATTCATCTAACTGTGTTTCCCTGTGGTGTAGGGTGGGAAAAGTTATGGAGTATTTGCTTTTATATATGTAAATTTGCCAGGGAAATCCTCTCTAAGGAAATGGCATTTGAGCAGAAGCATGAATGGATTGGAGAAGTGGTTGGAGGAACAAGGAGAAATTCCTGGCCGGAGTAGAGTGAGCAAAAAGAAAGCAGCAGGAGGTGAGGTCAGGGAGGAGCAGGAACAGGTCATCTTGGCCTTTATAAGCTGTGAGGACTCTGACTTATACTCCAGCAGACACAGAAAACAACTGAGAGGTTCTGAGCAGAGGAGTAACATTACCTGCTGTAAATTTTAAAAGGATCATTCCTGCTGCAGTGTGGGAATACACCAGGGTTTCTCTGCACAACTGACATTTTGGACTGGATGATTCCTTGTTGTAACAGATATTCTTCTGCATTATACGATGTTTACCAGCACCCCTGGCTTCTCCCTAATAGAGCTATAACGTCATCCCCTACCCGCTAGTTATGACAACCAAAATTGTCTCCAGACATTGCCAAATGGGGGGCAAAGTCATTCTGCTTGAGCACCACTGGAATGTGTTGAAGGTGGCAAAAGACAGAATCAGTGAGAAGGGGTAGGAGGATGTTGTTGCGCCCACCAGAAACAATGGCTGGGACTAGGACAGAAAGGCTCTCTTTTCTAAACACACGTATTCATAGTTTGGGTCTGTACCCACGTGGCTGGAATCTCTACAATTTAAGGATGTTCAGAAATTCCCAAAGATGAAGTCAAAGATGAATTCCCAAAGTCAGATATTCATTTGCCCTCAAATATTTCCCAAGTGCTATAGAAATAGGGTAAATATGAGCATGAAATCATCCATATGGTTATTCCTTAAGGACTAGGTCCAAACTGTCCACTTCTTTTCCTCTTGGCTTTGTCCAGTCTGACAACTCATTCTTTGATTTGCATGCAGGTGAGTTCCTTGAAGCCCTGAACCGAGGACTTCTTGTGTACTTTAACAGTTGTTATATCTGAAGATATTCTGATTGGCAACATTTTTAACATAGAGAACTGTTTAAAGAAAATACTGTCAGCACACAACTCATCCACAAAATGCTGTTTTTGAAGAAGATAGAGGAGGCTGTGACTGAGATCATCAGAGAATCAGCCCGACACCCCAAACATAATAGGGCAAAGGAGTCCGATGAGAATTTTGTTCAGTAGGAGACACTGGACAACAAGACAGGACCCTTGACCTCAGAAAAGCAGGAATTCAGGAATATTATAGAACATGAAGTAGCAGAGCCATGGAGCAGAATTTACAGCACTAATCTTGAGCACTTTCCCCCGAGGACTCTGCTCTGTTTTCACAAAGGCCTCTGGGAATGCCAGGCTGTGAAAGGTAGAAATGTAAACACGGGGACAGGAGTGGCCTGCGGTCTAAAGAGTGAGCCACGCAGGTTTCTAGTTGCCAGCCCTCCAGTAGTGGTACTGGGAAATGGTTTTATAGGAGAAACAAATCACCCGAATGCAGAAAATGCAATTCCACTGAAGCAAATCTAACTTCCTTTCCTGACGGAGAATGTAATTAAATCCTGCTTCGGAGGACGGTTTGTATCCTCTGCTGCTGGGGGTCTCGGCTCATGCTCATTGCTGGTGTTTACAAGATGATATTCCCTGCCTTCTGTGACATGCTGAGGCAGCCCTGACTTTGAAGACGGGGTGGTGGTGCATGCGAGGGAAGGGGGATGAGTAAGGCTGTGTTTTATTTGCAGAGCTTGGCTGTTCGTCTCTCACATTCACATCTGACACTAGAAGCCCACACCATGCTTGACTTTTCCAAAACAGTGATTCCAATGTAACACCCTAACGAGCTGTATTCACTTACCTTTCAGAAGGAGACTGGGGGGACATACATCCACAAGGTGAGAGGAAGGGGCGATTGTAACAATATTAAATGTGATTACCACCAGCAGAAGTTCTGCAAGATGAAGTGACTGAATCACAGCTCACGATGTCATCAAAATACAATTAAAAGTGCAATTTCACCTTACTTATTTAGTTATTCACTTGTATTTTAAAAGTTGAGTCATTGGCAGTAATCTCATCATGGCCTAAATGAAAAAAATCTAAGAGGTTCATGAATTTGCTACTCACTTGTGGTCCTACAGTCACTTTGTAACCCACGGTCTCTATTCGGAACATCGAATGTCCTGTCCAAGATATTAATCAAAACTCAAGTTTGTTGTGATATCAAATATCACATCTTCTCCCTTCTCAGTTTGGATCTGCTTCTCGCTGGTATTCGACAAAGGGAAAGGGCTGTGGGGGTAGGGCTTGAGAGGCACCTGATTTCCTTTGTATCTTTTACACTGTGATCCTAATCCTCCCTCTAACAGCTCACCAGTGTCTGTCATTCAGATCCTAGCAGCAGGGAGACTTATTGGAGGGAGCAGGGAGCAGGGAGCAGCAGAGGAAAAGCCTTATTTGAACTGGACCTTCCTTATCAGGCTTCACATTTTCAGGGTTCAACAGATGGCTAAGGTTGATGTTTCTGCTCGAGAGTCATTTTCATGGATTTGCAGAAGACCCCACTGCTGAAGTCCCTTTCACCTGGACAGATAGATGTATCTAATTATGATGGTAGACTGCAAAGCTTTGTAGCTCCCGGGGACACAGTGTTCATTCCCATCTTCTCCTGGGGGGATGCCTGGCCCATCTAGTTGGATTTCTTAGAAGGACTTAAGGGCTCTATCTTGGTTCTCCCTCCCACATAAAACAAGGAAGGGAGCAAATTTGCTCCTTTATTCCAGCACTCTGAAGTGCGGACAGGCCCTCCCCAGGGCAGTGACCCCTACCCCTCTACCTGAAGCCACTCTGCTTTCTGTCAGTCATGAGTCAAGCTGAGCCCATATTTTCCACACATTCCATGGCCCTCGGAATCATTACGTAGTCACTCCTCACCAGACTCGGGATAGAAGGGTTACCACTACCTGTGGAAGAAGAATGGCACCATGGCCAGTAACAGCTCTCTCCCAAGGCATCTCTCCACTATGTTTTCTTTCCCTCTCCTCTGTAAAGACTCTTATAGCCTTGGAAAAAAGGAGGAGATATAAGAATTATGGAATAGTTTTTTTTAACCTTTGTAAAATCTTTTTATAGTAAACTCTCTCATACACATCTTGTTATCTGATGTTAATTATTGGAACCTCATTCAAAGTTATGTTAGAAAGCTCCCCATTTAAGCTTCTCTTAAATTTATAAGAGAAAATTGTTCATAAATTAAATTATAAGGAAAAGGAAGTTGATTTTCTATATTCTTCCATGTTTGGCCTTTCCACATGGTCATGGGAACCACCTTACCCCTCTTAATTTTTTAGTTCTTTTGGCAGAAAATACAGAAACTATGGTTTCCAACACCATAGGGCAGTACTACCACTGTCTTCACCACGTCAAGCAATAGACTTTCCAACCCCTTCTCTCCATTAAACTTCTCTATTACCAGACTCTTACTAAATTATCTTACTAAAGATAATATTTGAGTGTCTCTCTTGTGCCAAGAATTGTAGAGTTCTGGTGGCAGAAGATGACAGAAAGTTTTTTTTTTTTTTTTTTTTTTTTTTTTTGTCCTAGAAAAATTTATAGTTTTTTCTAGTTCTTTCCACTGGAATCTGAAAAAGTATATAAAAACAATGCAATAGTTTTTTTCAATACATTTTGATCAATGTGGAAATACATTTTTGTAACAGCTGAGGATTCATACTATATATTATAATGTCGGTCACAATAACTGAGTCTGATGATTGAGTTGGGAGATGCAGGGTAGGGCATGGCAGAATGTGCCCCTTTAGGTCAGAGATAAGCTGGTGCCACCAAAAGGATCCCTGTTTATCACAGTGCACTAGAACTTTTAATTTCTTTGTATTTGTATTTTCTTTCATAGGACAAGGTCAGGGAAATAAGCATATCTACTCAAACTCCCAAATAGTACTGAAAGAATATCAAATGAAAAGGACTATAATGGTATATTTTAAACATTTTTTCAAAAGAATTGGCATTTACTTTTAATTCCTTCAGTGTCACCCTAAGCTCTAGTGTTAGTAACTCAGAAAAATTTAACAACAACTGATCCATTCATGATTAAAGAAAATGTTACAAACTCATTTGCACTGAGGTGTTAATTGTTATTTTTAAGGTTAATGGTTATTAGTTGTTCCTGATCTTCTAGGATACCATTTGCATTTTAGGCTTTTAGGCTTTTTTAAAAAACCCAAATGTCCTTAAACCTGAAGGACTTGGTTAGATAAACATTTTGGGGAACAATGGCAAAGCCTGCTGTGACAATTTTTTGATAGAGTGACTACCAGTACTGGCTGATCCTCCCACTCAAGAAACACACTTAAATCCAGTGTTGGCTTTGGGAATGCTGAGAAAACATTGGCTTTGGGAATAGAGAAAACATCAGTGGAACAATGAAAAACAGAAGTGATTTGAAGGACAGCTTTAGGCTTCACCATACTCTGTAACCATTAAATAACTCCCCATTTTCCCCTACTCCCAGCCCCTGACAACCACCATTTTAATTTCTATTTTTATGAATTTGACAAATCTAGATAACCTCATGTAATTAAAATCATACAACATTTACCTTTTTGTGATTGCCTTATTTTACTTAGCATAATGTCGTTAAGATATATTCATGTTTAACCCATGCCGGAATTGTCTTCCTTTTTAAGGCTTAATAGTATTTCATTGTGTGTATACCCCACATTTTGTTTATTCATTCAGCTATGGATAGAAACTTGGGTTGCTTTTATTTTTCGCTATTGTAGACAGTGCTGCCATGAACATGGATATGCAAATATCTCTTCAAGATGCTGCTTTTGATTCTTTTGGGTAAATATAAAGAAGTGAGATTGCTGGATCATATGACAATTCTACTTTTTATTTCTTGAGGAACTTCCGTACTGTTTTTCACAGTGGCTGCACAATTTTACATTCCCACCAACAGTGTACAACGGTGCCAATTTCTCTGCATCCTCACCAGCACTGTTATTTTCTGTTTTTTTTTTTTTTTTTCTCTTTTTGATAGTTGCCATTTTCATGGGTGGGAATGATATCTCATTGTGGTTTTGATTTGCATTTCTCTAATGATTAATGATGTTGAGTATCTTTTCATATGTTTGTTGATCATTTGCATATCCTCTTTGGAGAAATGTTTATTCAAGTCTTTTGCCCATTTTAAAACCAAGTTTTAATGCTTCCTGCTATTTATTTTAAATGTGCTTTACAAGTTAGAATTTCTGAATTTTGACCAGCATGACATAATGCCACTCAGCATGGCTTTTCAGGCTGGTGTAGGGCTGGTAGAAGGATGAGTTAGAATGAGCAAGGCCAAAACTCAGAGTTCAGACAGGGGCAGGGGAAGATAGATAGTCCAGAGAGAACCATTCCTTTCTTCCTTCATGCAAACACACATGCAAGTAGCAAGGTTTTGTTCCATGCTGCCATGTGCTAGGCACTGAGATAGAGATATGAAAAAGGACACAAAGTGGGACAGGATAACTTTGGGGTTTGGAGGGTAGAATCTGCACTTAGCCTGCTTGGGTGTGAATTTTAGCTGCAGTATCTGCAGCGTGTGGACGTATTTTGATTGGATTACATCATAAAGAGCCTTTGTCTCATGCTAAGGGCTTACTTGTAAATCTGTAAGACGGGACCCATTGAAGGGTTTTAGGTATTACAAGTTTCAAAGAAAAACAAGTGAAATAATCTAAACTTTTAAGGAAATTATCATAGAAAGACAGAGTTAGAAAACAGAAAGGGGAGCAAAATCCCCCTAAAAGCAACAGCTGTAATGGACACAATTAAATTCTAGGGTCTTTGTTCTATAATTCTATAGTTGACTAGTTATATGACCTGACAAAGTCATTTTAACTCTCTGGCCCAAGGTTTCCTTACATATAAAACAGGGATAATGCCTTATAAAACTTAAAAAAATAATTAAGAAGATGTACTCAAAAGTGTATTGCAAGAGTTTTGTTTCTTTTTTTTTTTTTGCACACAGGAGCACTATGCTGTGTTTTAAAGGACATTTTAAAAATTGGCTTGGTTTCCTCTACTCACACCATTTTAGCCCCCACATTTGGGGCTACTTCACCCTCGTTTGCAAGCTTAGACCTGAGCCAGGGTCTAAGATTCATCAGGCTTCAAATCGTGCCAGTTTAGGTTTTTTCTGGTGTTTGTTTTTTTTTTTTTTTCCTTTTTTTTTTCCCCCAGAAATTTGGCTATTACACTTTTTTTTTATAAAAAGTGTAGACTTTTTATAGAAAAAAAAAGTTTTTTTTTTTTTTTTTTTTGCTTAGACTGTTTGCTCCCCTATTTTCTTCTTCCCTTTCCCCTCAGCATCACGTATTTGGAAAAAAAAAGGGGAAAGTCTGGATTAATGAATCCAACAATTATTGTTACCTTGTATTTTTGCCTGTATTGTTACCTGTATTTTTCTAAGGCACCATGATCACACCACAAAGAGGTGAAGACACACAACACTCCAGTGAAGGATAGAATGCTAGTTCCAGTTTGATTTTCAATATTTTTCAAGATTTTCTTTGGTGCTGAGTATTCTGTTGAAATATTTTTACAATGAAAGAATCAGGAGATAGAGTTTTAGGAGAATACACAACCAGGTGCATGCCCTGGACAGTCTATCTCGGAAGCAAAAATGTTTTGTTCTTTCCAGAAGGGAAGGAAGAGAACAGCAACTGGCCACCTGGCACTCCCGCAACTCCTCTCTGATCAGGAAGGAAACTGCCTGGGCGCCTGTGGAAAATTAGTGTATTCTCATGGCTTTAGAATATGTTTCTCCATCCATTAAGAATATCTTTCTATCAGAATGGGCTGGGGGAGAAGCAAGAGACAAATTTAATTTTTGATCTAGAGATCAAAAACTGAAAAGCCTTTGTTTGTTTGTTTGTTTTTATAAGAGAGTAGCAGAACAGAATTAGAACGTAGATTTGAGGAAACATAAGGAAAAATAAACCCGTGATTATGTGAATTGGTTAATGTATCGTTTGTTTCTTTGACTATTTTAATTATTAATATATAAATATAAATCACACTGCAGAAGACTAGGAGGAAGATTACGTCTTTCCTGATGAAATTATAGCCCAGCACATGGCACAGTGGCTTTAGTAGATATTCAATAAACATTTGTTAAATAAACGAAGGTAAGGAGAAGGAAGAAAGGAATGAAATATGTAGGGAAGGTGAAAAGGAGGGAGTGATCAAAGAAGGCAAGAAGGAACATATGCAACTGATGCGTGATTTCTCTGTTGAAACTGACAAGGGTACAATTGCATTATTTACCTTGTTCAATAAAATAAATCTGAAGATTTTCACAAACAATGTTATGGAGTGACCATTCCGTATTTTTATCTATAATAAATAACGGATAAAGTGAACATTTGAGGGAGAAGCTTGGTGATGAATTATTAGATAAATTATTTCAAGCAGTTTCTGTTCACTTTTCAAAAACAAAGAGATTGGATTAGAATCATCCATTCACATTGACATTCATCTATAAGTTATAGATGACTCAGTAATTCTCTAACCCAAAGCCTTAATTGAAGATGCAGCTGTCTGGAAAGATTCTCCCCCTGCTACTTCCAAAATATCTCTTTTAAATTTGAAATGTGGAACATTTCTTTATTGGAAAAATAAGAGCTAACATTTATTCAGTGCTGACAATGTGGTGTGAACACCTATTCTAATCACAAACCACACACACACACACACAAATACAAATATCCTTTAATTTTCACTAGAACCCAAGATATGATAGATATTGTCGTACAGTCCAGTTTTACAGATGAAAAAAATGAAGAATGGAGAGGTTAAGTAACCTGCTCAGTAGAAGCAGAATTCAAGTTCAGGCCAACTGACTCCAGAGGCTGTGCTTATACCTAATATGTCTCATTGCACTTTCTGCTTACATTTTAAGTCTTTATGTACATGGTTTGTTTTTGCTTTTAGTACAGTGATTCTCAACTGGGGGATTGTTAGCAAATCTGGAGATACTTTTGAGGTGCAGGAAATGTGGCAGAACATTCTACAATGCACAGGACAGTGTCCCACAACAAATAATTATCTGGCCAGAGGTTGAGCAACCTTGTTGTAGAGTATTAGACACTAAAGGACAAGAATTATGCCTTACTTACATTTGTATAGCATTTGGAACAGAGTTGGCTGAAAATAAATATTTATCGATGAAAAACTTAAATTACCTAATCTGTTAAAAGGAAGGAGTTTTCCTAAATAATCAATAAGGTACCACTGAACTCGAACCCAGCAAATTACTGTCTGTGTCCTGGAAATATACGGTTTACCTCTTGAGGCCAAGGTACCGGTTTTTCCTGCCTCTTAACTGTATGATGCTATGTTATGAAATTTTGGCCTTTCATAGAAAAAGAATTCAGATATACATGGGGTAGATTAAAAGCAAAAGAGTATAGGTGAGTATCATTAGAAAAAAATGGTAAGTAAGCATACAAAATATGGTTTTTATTTAATGAATAGGAGAAACAGATGGAAAGGTGATATTACTCACCTTAAGAATTTACCAGCTGCAAGGGAAGTATAATTTATACAAAATTTTGGAATGAATGAGTTTTATGCCTAACATCATTAGGCTAATGGCACTACAAATCATAACCAAAAGATAAAATTTTAGTTTAACACAGCTTATTATGAATTGTTCTTGTAAAATTCTTTGTGCTTATATGGCAACAGACGCAGACGATGGTTCCTTAGTCTACCTCAATCCGGGACTCAAATTTTTTGGAGTCTAACTTGTCAACAGAGAACCCTTCCCCAGTTCAAAGACAATAGCATCTCCCCTCCCCTTTGTTGACTTTCTGCAGGTAAGGTGCCCTGCTTTGTCACTCCATGAGATTATTAAAATAAAAGTGCTACATAAAGGATAATTTTGGCAAACTGATAGTGTTTCTCTTTCATGGACTTTCAGAAAACAGGAGCTAAAATACACCTTTGAACTAGCTCCATAAGGGAGAGAAAGTAGAAAAATGCTCTGACATAACAATAAGGTACCACCCAATTTAATAGGAGTCAGGGTTCTTGGTAGCCTTCAGTGTCCTGCCAGGACACTTCATGAAACTGAAGAGACTCTCGGGTTCAGAATGTCTTTCTTTTAAAATATTTAACAGTAGTGTTATCTCAAATACCATTTTTATGGTATTTTGAATGGAATTCTTTCTGTTTTCCTGGAATCTGAGTATCAGGCTCAAACCTGTGGGCAAAGTGAGCTGGAAAGTCAGACGTTCCACAAACAGGAAACAAACATCTCCAAACTATTATAACCCAGCCCCAGTGGAGATAAGCAAAATACCAAAACACCAGCAGAGAGAAGTTTCCTATGAAGTAATAATCACCACACACATACAAAATGCAAAAATAAAAACCCCATATTACTAGGAATTGAAGAGCTTGGGATTTTGATATACTAAGCTAAGATAATAAAATAATGTATTATGCCCTGTTGCTGAAATTCTGAAAATGCTGAGGGCAAAGTAGTCTCTGATCCTGTGGACTGATTGATCCTTCAAAGGACCCCGTGAGGCTGTCATGGGACTTACCTGCACAGCTTTTGCAGTAACCACGAAATGACACTCACTGAAGCACCTCTCTAAGGATCTGTAACTCTCTAGTTACAAGGGAGAGTTTCACCTTCAAGTGTCGCTGAAAACACAAATTAAATCCCAAGCCCAGATGGTTGGCTTTTCTTTCAAACTCCCAACTACAGCATTTTTGTGGGAGTGTACCATTCAGAGAGATTCATTCGTTATATTTCATTGTGTTCAGGTCTGACTGTGATTTTTTTTGGAATAGTGCTTTTTTCAGATTTTTTGATGGTAGCACTTTTATGAGAATTGTTAGCTGGGCATGGTGGCTCACGCCTGTAATCCCAGCAGTTTGGGAGGCTGAGGTGTGAGAATCACTTGAGGTCAGGAGTTCGAGACGAGCCTGACCAACGTGGTGAAACCCCATTTCTACTAAACAAGACCAAAATTATCTGGGCCTGGTGGTGGGCACTTGTAATCCCAGCTACTCGGGAGGCTGAGGCAGGAGAATCGCTTGAACCCAGGAGGCAGAGGTTGCAATAAGGTGACATGATGCCACTGCACTCCAGTCTGGGTGACAGAGGGAGACCCCATTTGAAAAAAAAAAATTGTTGACTATTCCTAGGTAGGGACAAAAATTAAATGAAAAATGGCAATGCCAATAGACAATAATGCAGCTATGTAGGGTCACAATGTCTTTGATGAGTTTCTAATATCACTATTTTTATGACAACTTTTTTCTTTTTTTTTTTTTTGAGACAGTCTCCCTCTGTCGCCCATTCAGTGGCATGATCTCAGCTCACTGCAACCTCTGCCCTCAAGGTTCAAGCGATTGTCCTGCCTCAGCCTCCCAAGTTTCCCAGCTAATTTTTGTATTTTTAGTAGAGACAGGGTTTCACCACGTTGTCCAGGTTGGTCTCCAATTCCTGACCTCAAGTGATCTGCCTGCCTCAGTCTCCCAAAGTGCTGGGATTACAGGTGTGAGCCACCATGCCTGGCCAATTTTTATGATAATTATTAAATTTATTCCTAATGGTGCTTTTATCCTCAAGGATTCACATGACCTATTGTCTTTAATTATGATTCATTTTATAACCAGAAAATATCTCAAATAAGTTAATGGCTCACCATCTTCACCATCCCAGCCTTAGTATAAAATATACCATCTCCTACCCAAGCTACTGCAACAGACTCCGAAACCCTGTGTCCATACTTTCTCTTGCCAATCTATTATGCTTGAGGCAGCTATCATGTTCGATTCTCTGAGGCACTTGTTTTAAACTCTTTTTTTAAAGACGTTTATTTTCCTTAAGAATAAATCTAAATTTTTAAGATATGACTGACAACGTTTATCAAGACCTGCCCTTCTCTAGTGTCATGTTCCATCAACCCCTTATACATCCCCCACCATACCTACAGACTCAACTCAGCCACTGTGGCCATCTTTCAGTTCTTACAATTCTCCAAATAGCCTTTGACATGCATTTGCCTCTATCTAGGATTCCCTCCTCCCTGCTCTCTGGCAAACTCACACTTATCTTTCATGTTACAACTTACATGCAACTTCTTTAAAAAAAAAAAAAAAAAATCTCCCTTAGCTAGGTCATCTAAACTGTCTGCACCTCATTATTATCTTCCAAAATACCTTGTATCCCAAGTGCCCCTCAGTGCTTTGCGCATTATAAATACACAGTAAATGTTTGTTAAATAAGTTTAAAAAAGGTCTAATTTATAAATATGGGACATTATTTGTAATAATGCCGATGGTAGAATTAATGCATTTTTGCACCAGCAGTATAGTGAAAGGTAAAATCTTTTAAATGAGTTTTCAACTACCAGGTATTTTAGTCTTTCAGCTTAAAAAATATAATCACAAATTACAAGCTATCAAAGCAATTTCAAACAATCCGTTGGGGGACTTGTCTGCACAAAGCCTAACTCTCTTATGTTTGAGGCCTAGTGCCTCTCTGGATGGAAAAGGATGGAGTGTGTTGGGAAAAGTGTCTGATACTGTAGTGTGGCCATGTGGGGCTGGTATGAGACTAGTTGGAGACTGAATGTGAGGAGGAAGAGTATGTTGAGCAGACCTGGCTGTACACAGACAGACACGGGACCTGAAACTATGTGGAAGCCCAAGATTAAACATAAATATTGTAGCAGAGAATGCCTGTGTTGAGTAAACAAAGACAAAAGGCTGAACAGTATTCAGCAGGTCTGGTTTCCAAGGGTAAAATAAAAGAAGCAGGAGCATTAGCAGGAATGTAGGTCCTCTGCTATAGTCTTGCAACTAGCAGGACCAGCATCAGACTCCAAGGAAGAAACCCTAAACTTTGGGCTATGGAGTTTTTGAGCACACATCCCTTTCCTGATGTGATCAGAAGTTGGGATCAATATTAGATCGTTTGGCAGAACTTTGGTTCCAGCCTAATTCCATTGGCTCAGCGTGCATGGTTGCAGCAGACCCAGCTCCTACTGTGCTATGATCAGTGGGCTGGAAATAAGCCTAGTGGATATAATTCACATGATATAGTGAATGGATAACTGAATTCATCAGCTCAGAATTCTTCCAGGATTGAGTGTCTTAAACGCTTGACTATAGATGGTACCCATGGCACTTTATGAGTGGCAGGGAATCACTCTTAAACAAAGTACTCCTTCCCTAGCAAGTCTTGCCCATCAGTAGCCATGTGTTTTTCCCTTCTTCCCTGGCACACAATCAGACTTTGTTTCCCAGGCTCCTTGAGGTTAGTTGTGGCCACATTATTAAGTTTTGCCCAAAAGAATGTGGGTAATGGAATGTAGATACCATTTCTAGATCTGATTTCCACAAATTCCTGGGCATCCTTTCATCTTTTCCAATATCTGTTGACTGTAGGAGATCTGTGGAATATGCTAAGGCCTTAAAAGGTACAGGAGCCATAGAGTTGAAGAATCCTGGCCTTGAAATGACTATACAGAGCTAAGCTCCTTGCTAATACGCATTAGATTTGGTATGAGCAAGAAATAAACCTGTGATTTGTTAAATCACTGAGATTTGAGGGATTGTCTATATAGCAGCTAATGTTACATACTCCGAATAATAAGTGTGTAAAGTAAGAGGCTGGTAGTTGACGAGAAGTAGACAGCTAAATAGCACATACAATGCATGACAGATCAAGACCTACTTGGCAGATGGACAGATTTTACTGGACAAAAAAGTGCTACATCAATGGGTTATTTTTGAGCTTTTTTTCACTAAATTATAAAATTAGGGATATGTATTTTGCCATTGAAACTCTACTTACTGTATCCTGATCTATTTAATGGAATTGCATGTTAAAACACCCCTCTCTTTTTCTTTTTCCTTTCCCCTCTACCTTGCCAAATATTTTACACATCCCAAAGTCAGTCAACATTAACATTTGCAAATACTCCTGAGTGAGTACTTTCGACTAACATTGATGAAGCTCTTACTCTGCACTGTCACTGCTAAGTGCTGAGGTTGAAAACGCAATAAGACTTGTCTTTCTTTAAGGCATTGAGAATCTAGTGTAGGATGCAGCTGTTTAAATAACACGAATACTATGTGCTGTAATTGAGATGCATACAAAACAACAAAAAAGAGCAGCCATCTAGTTAATATCAATTACATCATTAATTTTTTTAACATAGAACTTACCACTTTGTATTTATGTTTGTTGTGTTTATTTTATTTTCTCTGACCTTTTCCATTCCTTATCCTTGGTGTCTAGAGCATTGCCTGTGATACTCAATAAATATTTGTTGAATAAATAAACGAAACTAGGTCAGTGAACTCTGTTCTTATTCATCTGACAGAGGAGATCTAACATCAGGGTAGGAATTTGGACTTTATCCTGTAAATGGTGGACTTTCAAAAGAGTTGTAATTCAGGCAGTGACATGGTAAAAGTTGTATTTTGAAAATTTACTCTGAGATCTGAATGGAAGATAGATTGCAGGCAGGCAAACTGTAGGCATGATAATTAGAGAATGATAATGATAGATTCAAAAGAAGACTAAACAATGACAATATCAGTGAGAAGAGAGAGAAGTGTAAACTAATGAGAGTGAGGCATTTTTAAAAAATGACAGGGCTAGAGGATCTGTTGGATATTGTGAATAATGTTGGGGAAAGGAGGTAAATGAACCCCAGATTTTTTGCTTGGATAATTATAGAGACAGAAATTCTGTTTAACAAATATTTGGAGAAAACAAAATAATCAGTCCAACTTGTACAGTTTGGGCTAAATGTAATGGTAGAACATGTAGTTTGAGTCGGCAAGAGGCAGGAAAATATATGGACTTGCAACTGAGAAACTAGATAAGAACTAGAGGTAAAAATTTGTGAATCATCTAACCATAGGTGGTAGTGAAGGATGAGGCAAGGATAAGATCAGCCAGAAAGGGTAAGAATCTAGACCGGAGAAAGACAACAGGTCAAAATCACTGAGGTGCTTTTTAAAAATTAGACAAAATCTCCCACCTCCAACTTAGTTTTGCAAATGTATGAGCTTCTGTTGCTGTTGCATCCTGGGGCCTTCAGTGTGCCCGGCTTGAAATACACTTGAGAACCACTGGGCTGAAAATGATACGTGGAGACCAAGAAGAGAACCCTGGCAAAAAAGAAAGCAATGTTAAGAGTTAGCACACAAAGAGGGGCTCAGGAAGAAGATTGGTACCACTGCGAAATGTAGGAGAATACGCACAAGCAAAACAAAAACCAGAGAAATGTCCTTAAAACTGTGGATATTGAAAGTTTCAAGAAACAATAGTGATCGACAATGTTAACTACTGGTACATCAAGCAATGCAAACGCTTCAAGATCCCTATTAAATTTGACAATTGGCAGGCTATTTATGATCTTAGTGACAGCATCCAGACTTTATGGTGAACTTATGAGTGAACAGAAAGTGAGGAGCTAGAAAAAACAAATGTTTTTAACTCTTTGAAAGGTTGAACTGTGGAAAATGTTAGTGATAAGGCAGTGAAGATCCAAGCATGATGAAAGTATTGTTTTGTCCTGTTTATTTCAGGTGAGACTGAAAGAGATGAAGTTCAGAGGAAAGAAATTATTTTTAAGATCCACAGGAAAGGGTGATCAGGGATAAGACTGGAGAGTCAAGCCACAGGATCATGGCCCCATGCCATGATAGTTACCAAAGGATCATGGCCCCATGCCATGGTAGTTAATGATAGCTACCAAAACACCCGGGAACACAATAAAGGATTTAAAAATAGATGTTGAAGAGATCACATTTTTATTTAAGACAAAGTACTCTGAAGTACTATGGCGATTGAATTAACTGAAGACAAATTAATGAGAGAAAACTAGCTATAACAGCTGTTGTAGTAATGTCAGTGAAAAGCAATGAACTACGTCAGTTGTGTTAGAGAAGAAGGGTGGCAACTGAAATGAACAAATACTTGGGAATGAAAATCAAGATGAACTATCGATGGACTGGAGTTAGAAAATGATGGGGAGAGACATGGTTAGAGAGTTCCCAGGTTTCTAACTTGAGTGATAGGGTTGATATGTTACTGTTAATGAAATTAAGAAATAATGGAGGAGAAACCAAACTGAAGGAAAGATCATTGATTCAGGGTGAACTATGTTAACATTGTGGTTCAAAACATCTTTGCAAGTGGATATTCAAGTAGATATGTCATAGGAGCTCCATAGATAGTGCTAGAAGAGTTATGTATATTGGAGATTGCTTGATAAATTTTCCTGCAATAAATCAGGGCCGTAGATAAGATACATCTAGAATGAAAAGAAAAGCAGATATTGGATCACACATATGGGACATTTATTTGAAGAACAGTCAAAGGAAGAGGCATCTATAAAGAAGACTGGAATACAATGATCAGAGAGGAAGGAAAAAAAAAAAAAAAAAACCGGGAGATATAAGAACCACAGATTTTAAGACTCAATGTGCCTGACAGTCAGTTGGCAGTCAACGAGTGTTAAATTCACTTCACTTGGTAACATAAAGTGGGACTGAAAAGGACCAATAAGACCAAGAAGATCAAGTTAGAGATGAGTTCAGAAATGTCCATTTGGCACAATTGATTACTGGGTATCTTACTGATCAAGTTTTTAAAGTCGTGATCCAGATGGAAATAAAATTTAGTGGGGTTAAGGTAGAAAGGATTGTGTGGAAATTTCAAGACAAAATGTGTCAGTCTTTTTGGACATTGTCTAATGTGCTATTACTCCTGTAATATTTCAAAAGACTGATAGTAAATATTTAGGACTTAGTGTGTTCTTAATAATACTCATATCATGTCTTCTACATTTCTCTAAAGATTGTTTCATAAGGAGGTTAGTGGAAAGTGGAACAGATTCTAACACAAGTCTAGCATGATGGTTTCATGTCACTGTGCTTTATCACAAACTGATCATCGCCAGATCACTTTGGAGACATATCTGAATATATTTTATCAAATAATGATAGCTACCATTTATAGAGGACTTATACTTTGCCACACATCATAGCCAGTATTTTAAATAGATTATCTATTTCATTTAATTATCACATCACTTAACAAGTGAATACTAATATTATTCTTATATTATAAATGATGAAAGTGGGTGCAGAAAAATAATTGCCCACTGGGGCCCATCTAAGTAGTAAAGAGGTTTTACCAAGAAGTCTGATAATTGCTCCTGTGATCTTACTCACTGTACCTCACTTTCTTTTGCAATTTGCATATTCATTTTTTCTTTTTCTTTTCTACAAGCAGCATGTTATAAGAGGCAGTTTTAAAATTTAGCACAAAGGAAGTGCTTTGCAATCAATATTTTTTGATGAAACAAAAAATAGTCTAGTTAGGAAGAGAAATAAAATGTGCTGCTCCTGCACCTTTAATTTTAGTACTCAATACAAGACAGTCAAGAAGAATCAAGCAACTTATTTTGCAAAGACAAGGTAAGATTCCAAAAATCTTTTGTATTGTGGCTGGCAGAATTTGTTTGTGCATCCATTGTGAACATTTGTGGTCAGAATTTTTGAAAGCAGATAATTTTGTGTACCAGGGCTGATCTCTAGTTGTTTAGATTAGTAATTTTTCCAAAATAAAATTCTATCAATCGATGCAAGCAACCACAGCTTATTTGAAATGATATAGCAGTCTTTATGGCAGTTTTAGCTTAAGTTCCAAAATTCCATTCTTCCTTTTCCTAAGATGACATTGTTTAATATTTTGTCATGATTATTGAATAGGAAGGGGTTTATCAGGAGACTGTGTCTCTCAGTATTCACTGAACAATATTTAAATAGCATCTTCTAAATATTTATCACTCAGTTGTAGTGATAACAGTCAAATAATTAGACAGGACTAGAGTAATCCCACTGATACACATTTCACAATTCCACATAGGTACCTTCAGGCATTTTATAAAATTCCGCTGCTCAGTTGATTGCTAATCCTGATAAATCCTTTATGGGAAACAAAAATAAATAAATAAATAAATAAGAAAAGAGGAAGAAGAAAAAGGGGGAATTAAAATGTCCTTGGAAAGCGTAGGTTTTTATTCTTTGTCTCGCCAGTTGCTACTTCACTCCATTTGCTTGATCTATCTATCCATCCATCCATCCATCCATCCATCCATCCATCCATCCATCCATTAATATCATCTATGTGTCAAATGTTTCCAAATACAAATATACATGGCACAGTCAGAGAAAGCAGAAAGTTTAAAGGTTGAGTGTGATTATAGACATATCTATCCATTCAGAAGCAAAATGGATTCAGAATCATTACAACTCTCACTGTGTAGTGGAATTGATTAGTTGCAGACGGTATATGACAGATTCAAGTGAAGGTGGCACGTTTCCATCAGTCACTACCTCTGTCAGCTACAGCAGACAGGCTCCACTGTGTTTCCAGGAATGGAGCTGCTACTGATTGCTCACACTTCTGAATATGGAGTCACAACCATCATCTCACATCCTAGAGTCAATATTGAGAGAGTACTAGACATTCTTGTTCCTGAAAGGGCTACTAGAATTTCCAGGCCAGAGATGAAATGTGCTTACTTAATCTTTCTAGGCTTGATTAATTTATTCCTCTTCCAGAAAGCCTTTCCTTATTTCCTATAGCAGGGACAATCCTGTGAGTGGTTCTTGAAGTCCTTTACATTTTCTTTCTCAGCACACAAGAGGACTATGTTCTGCAGTCTGACTGCCTTAGAGAAATTGAATTCTGGCCAATAAGATGTGTAGGGAAGGTAGATTAATTTTTTTTTTTTAAAAAAACAGAGTCTTACTCTGTCGCCCAGACTGGAGTGCGGTGGTATGATCTTGGCTCACTGCAACCTCTGCCTCCCGGGTTCAAGTGATTCTCCTGCCTCACTGTCCTGAGTCCTGAGTAGCTGGGATTACAGATGTCTGCCACCATGCCCAGCTAATTTTGTATTTTTAGTAGAGATGAGGTTTCGCCATGTTGGCCAGGCTGTTCTCAAACTCCTGACCTCAGATGACCTACCCACCTCTGCCTCCCAAAGTGCTGGGATTACAGGTGTGAGCCACCATGCCTGGCCAGTCAATTCTTTTACATCACAAAGTGTTAAGTAAAATATGCCTTTTTATCTTAAACAAAATGCTAAGATCTTTGATAAAAATAAGAATATGCCATTTCTTGGCCTATTATTATTTTTAAAAAGAGATAGTTGGCCCAGTCGGTGAGTCAAGGTATTTTTAGCCTTTTAAAAATAAGGATATATTTATAGTAACTTATTTCATATTTTTTCTACTAAAATGATATTTCAAACCCAAATATACAAATTGTATTCTCCAAGCTTTTTCTTTCTTCTTTGTTTTTTTAAATGATATCCTAAGGATGGCAACAAAAGAAATTGGGCACTACTAGAGAAGAGAGAGTAGGATGGGGACAAAGTTTGAAAAACTAACCATTGGGTGCTATGCTCAGGGTGATGAGATTAATCGTGCCTAAAACCTCAGCATTATGTAATATATTCAGACAACAAACCTGCACATGTACCACTTGAATCTAAAATGAAAGTAAAATTATTAAAAAAAAAAAAAAGATGCCCATGGCTGGAATAATGTGAAGGATACAGAACACCGAGTTGGGACAGAAGACCGGAGCATGAATGTTACTTAAGTCCAAAATAAAGAAAACGTTCTCTTGTGTTGTTGTTTTGCTTAGACAAATGGAGCACTAGAGAAAAAAGGATCATGGCAATTAAAGAGACCCCAAAGAGCAGATGGAAGCTGAATTTTACCGTCAGTCAATCAGCTGGGCCTAGGTTGACCTAAGAGCTCATTAAACTCCTTTTCTGGGATCAGCTTATGGAAGGCCCATCGTGTGGCCACCATTCCCTTCGAGAGCCCATCACGCAGCATTTCATTGGCCTGGTGTTGTGTTGCAGAGGCATGTTGGAGGGTGACTGGTGGCAAAATGCAGTATGTAGATGATTAACAATTGTTTGCCATGGACTGGCCTCCTGTTGAAGGTGGTTAAGGGATAGGCATACGTGAAACATGGTCAAAAGCTTCCACCAAACTTCTTTTAGTTTCTCTTTTCTCAGCCTCACCTAATGTATAACATTTTAAGGTTTTCTTTCTTTCTTTTTTTTTTTTTGAGATGGAGTCTCGCTCTGTCACCCAGGCTGGAGTGCAGTGGCCGGATCTCAGCTCACTGCAAGCTCCGCCTCCCGGGTTCATGCCATTCTCCTGCCTCAGCCTCCCGAGTAGCTGGGAATACAGGTGCCTGCCACCTCGCCCAGCTAGTTTTTTTGTATTTTTTAGTAGAGACGGGGTTTTACCGTGTTAGCCAGGATGGTCTTGATCTCCTGACCTCGTGATCCGCCCGTCTCGGCCTCCCAAAGTGCTGGGATTACAGGCTTGAGCCACCGCGCCCGGCCTAAAGTTTTCTTTGTGAAAACCAAAAATGAATTAGCAGTAGAAATATCATGAACAATATTTGGTGAAAGTTCTAAATGTGGTTAGAATAATTTAATTCAAATAGTAAATTTCCTGGTCTTACATTTCTTCTTCCTTATTCTGAACAACATCAACAACAAAAACCCTCAACTTTCTTTTGGGAACCCATTCTTCTCATATTTTTAGTCAGTTATTGGCTGGGATGGCAGTGATGACCAGGGTGGGGCAGAGCACCCAGGCTTGGCCAATGAGAACTCCCAATCCCCCTTACTTATAGTAAGTGCCTCGTGTCTCCCACATGGTTCCAATCATAGTGAATCTGTGTTTCTGTGCCGTATGTACTGGGAATAGATGTTCTCTTATTCTGTTGGACTTAAATTTGAGAGAATGAATATAGAAAGCTACTGCTAGCTTCTTCCCATTATGTGTAGCCTAAAGAGGAAGACAACACCCAGAGATGGGTAGAGATAAGCTGGAATAAGGGAGGAGACCACCCTTCATATTGTCTTATGCCCAATTTTTGCCTCCAAAGAAAGAAGAAGTGAAAAAGCAGAAATGAAATCCACAGGCAGACAGCCCAGCACCTGATAGTTAAAGATTGACCCCTGACCTAAACAGTTATGTTATCTATAGATTCCAGACAATGTATGGAAAAGCACTGTGAAAATCCCTGTCCTGTTCCAATCTGATTGCTGGTGCATGCAGCCCCTAGTCACATACCCCCTGCTTGCTCAATTGATCACAACCCTCTCATGTGGACCCCCTTAGAGTTGTGAGCCCTTAAAAGGGACAAGAATTGCTCATGCAGGGAGCTCAGCTCTTGAGACAGGAGTCTTGCCGATGCTCCTGGACGAATAAACCTCTTCCTTCTTTAACTGTGTGTCTGAGGCGTTTTGTCCTGCTACAAAACCAAAAGAAAGAGAGAAAACTAGTCTTAATTGGCATCATTTTAACACAGGGATTTCTCAACCATATGTGCCAATAAATTATCTTTTTCTCTCAGTTTGAGATTATTTTCTTGCAAGTGATTGAATAAATAGCTGAATAAATAGTGTATATCTCTCATTTTGAAAAAATAACTATAGTACTGTACTGAAGTTTTTCTTGACATTCTAACAGTATATATTTGGGAAATTTATCAGGAACGTTTTTATTAGGTGAGTTTGAAGGGAGAAATTAAGTAAAAGAGTAAACACTTCTTTGGAGTGCCAGTTTAGGTATATATTAAATTTTGGTATCTAGTCTCACCAAAATATGTATCAACAGGTATGTCAGTACATACCCGAGGGAAAATTTCATACTTTTTCCTGTTTTAAAAATAAATATTTGGCTGGTCAAAGGGAAACTGAATAAAAGAATTAGAAGGCCCAGCACAGTGGCTCATGCCTGTAATCCCAGCACTTTGGGAGGCTGAGGTGGGTGGATCACTTGAGGTCAGGAGTTCAAGACCAGGCTGGCCAATATGGTGAAAACCTGTCTCTACTAAAAATACAAAAATTGGCCAGGCGTGGTGGCACACACCCATAATCCTAGCTGTGGGGGAGGCTGGGGCATGAGAATTGCTTGAAATCAGGAGGTGGAGGTTGCAGTAAGTCGAGATCATGCCACTGCACTCCATGCTGGGCAACAGAGGGAAACCCTATCTCAAAAAAACAAAAAAAAAAAAGAATAAATCACAATGTATTGTACCAGAGAGCTGTTGAAGTCATCATTCCTAGGAGAATAGACAGATGGTATTCCAAGATTTGATTTATGGCAATCATATTTAATCACAACTTAATGGTCCATAAATATATGTGCTGTTATCAGTGGAACTGTTCCAGAAAACAGACATAATCTTAAACTTTCTTTGTAAAGGATCAGCTAGTAAACATTTTAGGCTTTGCAGGTCCTACAGTCTTTGTTGTAACTATCCAACTCCGCCACTGTTTTGTGGATGCAGCAACAGGCAATATGCAAATGATTGACCATGACTGTGTTCTAAAAACACTTTATTTATGGACACTGAGAGCTTAATCTCATGTTTCCTGCCTTTCATGAAGTGCTATTTTCTTTTAAATTTCTGTTGATTTTTTCAACCACATGAAAATATAGAAAACATTCTTAGGTCTCACTAAAACAGGTGGTCCGCCCTTTTGGCTGATTTGGCCCAAGGGCTGTAATTTGCCCCAAGGGCTGTAATTTGCCCACTCCCCATATCTTAGAGGCAAGTCCAGCCTTCTGTGGTCCTCAGTCTCTCAGTAAACCAAAAAGTTATTTTCCCATATCTAACTTTTACTTTTTGGTAATCAGTGAATCATTTGAAAATGGTCCATTTGTAATATTAAAATTCAGCTTTAGTTTTCAATTCTACATATTTGATCACTCAAAAAGAGGTGCTCTTGTTTTCTTTTTAAATATTACCACAAGAAATGAGAAGTATAAATTGATACTTCTGTGTGTGTGTGTGAGACAGAGTCTCTCCCTATCGCCCAGGCTGGAGGGCAATGGTGCAATCTCAGCTCACTGCAACCTCTGCCTCCTGGGTTCAAATGATTCTCCTGTCTCTGCCTCCCAAGTAGCTTGGATTACAGGTATCTGCCACCACGCCCAGCTAATTTTTATATTTTTAGTAGAGATGGGGTTTCACCATATCGGTCAGACTGGTCTCAAACTCCTGACCTCAGGTGATCCATCTGCCTCAGCCTCCCAAAGTGCTGAGATTACAGGAATGAGCCACCACACCCAGCCTGATAAGTTTTTAAATTGGAAAAAAAATTATTTAATAATAGAATCATACAGAGGATGGGTACCAAGAATTCTCTATTGTTTTTCAATGTTTTAGGAATATGCATAAGGAAAAGAATTAACCCAAATATTGAAAGATGTACAAAAATATGAGGGATGTCAAGAGGATATTAATTACTAATGTTAGTTGATATGTATTTGAGAAAGGCACAAAACAATGGATTTTTTTTTTTTTTAACGTGAATTCAAAAGTGGAGTGTAATTTTGGCAAGTGTTTGTCTGATTTACAAGGGGCTATTTTGTTGATGGCGGCTTATTTTATTATGACATCAAGAAAATATAGATTAGTGGCATGTTTTGAACAGCATAATCTGCCTTAAATAGGATCGTTGGGAATAGGTTTACCAACAGAATTTCTCAAATAGACTTTTCTGTCTCCCGTCTTTCAGCGGGTAGAGAAGGGACTATGTTACAAACTTTAACCTCTAAAGCAATAACTGCAGTGATAAACAAGGGTAGAGTTTAAATTTCAAAAGATTTACTGCTTGGGAAAAAAAAAGAAACAAAATGAAAACAAATCGCTTTTGAAGCTGACAAACAGAAATATCTCCTCCCTAAGTTAAATTTACCTTTGAGTTTAAAAACAGAAAATGTCAGGCAAAGCACAACTGAACTTCCAATCAAAGAAGCTATTGTTTTACAAGCTGGGAAGCCTGCATTCTTGACATTCCTTGCTAAAATACACAAGACCCTTGAGACACCTTTTTGCTGCTTCCAACCTTGCATTAATTTTAAATAAAACTGAAATCTCTTTAAAGCACAGGCTTAGGATATTTACATGTAAACAGATAATATTCCGAGATTTATGTCCTGTAGATGCAGGTAAGATTGGAAATAAGATTTTTATTTACATTTATGCTAGAAATGATAAGAAATGGACCATCATATTTTCCCAGACTAGAAGTTACCTACAATTCCAAAAAGATAAAGAGAAATATGATGTATTGTTAACTTCAGAAAAAGATAGATTTGTTTAAGTTCCTTATAGATTCTGGATATTAGACATTTGTCAGATGCATAGTTTGCAAATATTTTCTCCCATTCTGTAGGTTGTCTGTTTACTCTGTTGATAGTTTCTTTTGTTGTACAGAAGACCTTTCATTTAATTGGGTCCCGTTTGTCTTTTTTTGTTTGTTTGTTTCTGTTGCAATTGCTTTTGGAGACTTTCTCATGAAATCTTTGCCAAGGTCTATGTCCAGAATGGTATTTCCTAGGTTTTCCCTTAGGGTTGGTATTGTTTTTGTTTTTATATTTAAGTATTTAATACATCTTGGATTGGTTTTTGCATATAGTGAAAGGAAGGGGTGCAGTTTTAATCTTCTGCATGTGGCTAGCCAGTTATCCAGCATTATTTATTGAATAGGGAGTCTTTTCTCTATTGCTTGCTATTGTTGACTTTGTCAAAGATCAGATGGTTGTAGGTGTGCAGTTTTATTTCTGGGTTCTCTAACCCATTTCATTGGTCTATGTGTCTGTTTCTATATTAGTACCATGCTGTTTTGGTTACTGCAGCCTTGTATTACAGTTTAAAGTCAGGTAGTGTGATGTCTTCTGCTTTGATCTTTTTGCTTATAATTGCTTTGGCTATTTGGGCTCTTTTTAGGTTCCATATGAATTTTAGAATAGATTTTTCTAAGTGTAAAAAATGATGTTAGTAGTTTGATAGGAATAACATTGAATCTGTACAT
The DNA here is from genome assembly GCF_002776525.5 of Piliocolobus tephrosceles. Classification (NCBI taxonomy): domain Eukaryota; kingdom Metazoa; phylum Chordata; class Mammalia; order Primates; family Cercopithecidae; genus Piliocolobus; species Piliocolobus tephrosceles. The sequence goes on along the minus strand of NC_045444.1, from coordinate 112,608,478 downwards.
CACTTTGGGCAATATGACTATTTTAACACTATTGATTCTTCCTATCCATAAGCATGGAATGTTCTTCCATCTGTTTGTGTCATCTATGATTTCTTTCAGCAGCGTTTTGTAATTCTCATTGTAGGGATCTCTTACCTTGCTGATTAGCTGAATTCCTAGGTATTTTATTCTTTTGGTAGCTATTGTGAATGGGATTACGTTCTTGATTTGACTCTCAGCTTGGACATTTTTGCTGCATAGAAATATTACGATCTTTTATATTGATTTTGTGTCCTGAAACTTTACTGAAGTTTATCAGTCTGCGGGAGCCTTTCAGCAGAGACTATGGGGTTTTCTAGGTATAGAATCATATCATATGTGAAGAGAGATAGTTTGGCTTCCTCTCTTCCTATCTGGATGCCTTTTATTTCTTTCTCTTTCCTGATTACCCTGACTAGGACTTTCAGTACTATGTTAAGTAGGAGTGGTGACAGTGGACATTCTTATTCTTGTTCCAGTGCTCAAGGAGAATGCTTCCAGCTTTTGCCTATTCAGTATGATGTTGGCTGTGCATTTGTCATAGACAGCTCTTATTATTCTGAAGTATGTTCCTTCAATGCCCAGTTGGTTGAAGGTTTTTAACATGAAGGGATGTTGAATTTTATTAAAAGCCTTTTCTCAGAGAACTTAAAGCAGAATAACCATTCAATCCAGCAATCCCATTACCCAAAGGAATATAAATTGTTCTACCAAAAAGACTTATGCACTCATATGTCCATCACAGCACTATTCACAGTAACAAAGACATGGAATCAACCAAGATGCCCAACAACAGTGAACTGGGTAAAGAAAATGTGGTTCACAGCCGTTAAAAAAGAGGAAAATCAGTCCTTTGCAGCAACATGGACGCAGCTAGAAGCCATTATCCTAAGCGAATTATCGCTGGAACAGAAAACCAATGAATGTTCTCACTATAAGTGAGAGCTAAACATTGAGTGCACATAGACACAAAGAGAGGAATGAGAGACACCAGGGTCTATTTCAGGGTAGAGGCTAAGGAGAGTGTGAGGATCAAAAAACTACCTATCAGTTACTATGTTCACAACCGGAGTGATGAAATAATTTGTACACCAAACCTCAGCTACATGCAATTTACCCATATAACAAACCTATACACGTACCCCATGAACCAAAAAGTTGAAAAGAAAAAAATGCATTATATAAAAATGGAATATGGCCATTGTTAATAAGTGGTACTGCAAAAAGCAATAGAAATTAGAAAGGAATCAATGTGGACTATGCATTTAGATAAAACATAGCTGAAGCAATGGGTTTGAGCCAGACCAGATGGGTAGGTAGGGTTTATATTGCAAGAGAATGAAATGAGGAGACTTTCTGGACAAGAACAAACCTACGAATGAACACTAGGAACTGACTGGGGATCTGGAATAAAGTAAATTAAACACAGAAGAAGTTTTGTACTGCTGAGAAAAAAGACAAAAATCAGTATAAGATTTATTCTGAATGTATAGGATTCGTGCAGTGTAACCATAATGCCACTTAATTTTGTATTCTGTCTCTTTAAAATTCACTGGAGGGATTTCTTTCTCTGCCTGAGCTGTATCTTGGGGTATGAGATGACTATGCAAATAAGTACCATGGATTCTTAAGTCACCAAACAGAATCTTCCTTCAGAAATTAGAATATCCAAATGCAGTTAATATGCAAAACTCCAAACTTGATTAAAGTAAAATTTTCTCACCTCCTCCAGTTGGAGCCTGCCTCAAACAGGAAGCCAGGAATGGAGATGTGGTCCTCATTACCTCCATCTCTCTCTCCCTATCGTAATGAGACTGGGTTCTGATCCACCCTAGCAGCAGGAGTGTGGTGGGAACTAAGGGCAAAAATAAAGGTGAAAGGAAGGTATCCCTTGACCAGCATTGCTGTATGATGGTATTGCACTCTCTGGGCCTGGCAAGTGTTTCGAGCTGCCTCTTGCTTTGTAAATGTCTACCTGGTTTATGCAGAAGTTTCTATGAAAAAAAAAGTGACTGTGCTGCAATGATGCAGACCACCACCTTCCATTCACCCCTCGTGACTGCCCACCCCTCACAGACTGTCTCTGTTGAATCTCATTACACATCTAGTTGTTCATGACCTAGGATATTTTTTCTGGGGTGAGCGTGTGGTGGGATTGCTGCTCACCAGTAACTCAGAGATTACTCTAAGAGAAGTAAAATCTAGTTCTTAACCTTCCTCTCCTGAGCTGAGGTTTCTACAGACTGACAGGAGGCCTAGGAAGGGTCTTAGGTCTATTTTGAGCCTCCATCCTTGACTAAGTTATATATTGGGACATATTTGAAAACATAGTATGTCATAATATTTGACATATTTAAAAACACATCTTAAGGTGATTTTAAATGTCATTGTTTTTAGATGCCAGTGTTGCATCTAGACTTTTGGTAATAGGAAAAACCATCTTTGAAACTGACTGGGTTCATCACAGTGATCTGAATGTGTCTGTACCTGTGTACTGAGATCACACACACCCAAACCCTGAAGGAATGATGGGAGTGCCTTTGCCTAATGAATGCAGATTTAGAGTAGAGCAAACATTCTTAAGCTTTTTGTGCTATGGACTTTGCAGTACAGTAAAGCCTATAGACCTTTCTGAGAAAAAAAAAAAAAAGTTTTTTAAATGCATAAAATAAAATGCAAATGATCCCAAAGGAAATAAATTATATTGAAGTATAGTTATAAAATAATTAAAAAGTGATATAATAATGTCTGTTTCTCTTTTTTTCTTCTTTTTGTTTTGCCTTCACTTGGCATGAACAAAATGTGTTTCTATATTATATAATAAGAGTTAGTGTCAGGGCCAAGAACATTATATTTTTGAAGTATTGGTCCATGAAAATGGTATTCCATAATATCTGCTACAATTGAAATGTGATATGTGATATGACATACATGATTTCCATTGGTGACACAGAGGTGTTGCAAACACTGCTGCAGTTTGTTTCATGAATTCCTAGTTAAGTAAAGTGCCAAATGTTAGAGAACGGGGAAGACAAAGGTTTCTGAATTCCATCCTGGATAGAAAGCAATCTGCTTGCATATTGTCACTACCTGTTGCAGTGAAATATTGCTAGTCATTCCACTGAGAAGGTTTAGTCCATAGAATTTAATGAAAGATTTACCCTTTCTTTGAATCTTCTGTCTATTGATTCCTCCCATCCCTTCTTTTCTCCTGTTAGATTGTCACAGTCTGTTTACAATGCTCAGTTCGGCCTGACTTCCCTCATCAGCAAGGCGTGGTCCCTAGCTATTGAAAAATATTACCATTTCCCAGGACAGCAGTTTTTTGTTATTTCTCTTAGATCTTTCCTGTGCATTGGGCCACTTATCCACACTGGATATGACTTTTGAAAGAACAGGAAGGGACCTATCAGGACCAACAGTTTTCCTTTTGCCTAATAAGATAATGATGGCACCAAAAATAAATCCCTCCCTTCCCTCTGGAAATGCAGGCCTCCTGATGGGATTTCTACTTTGCCTCTTCAGCAGTGTGAAATGACCCAGGGAAAGACTTAATAAGTAGATGTCAGCCCCAGTCTAAGCAGAAAAAAAAATGATGAATGGACCACTAGGCAACCCTATCCCAGCACAGTTTGGCCGTGGACTTTGCATTAGATTCTATAGTTTTTCTGTCTTAAATATCGTCAGGGATTCTCAAGTAGTTTCAGCCTGAGGCTATTACTCCTAATCATTGAGACTGATGAAAGGTCATGGTACTTTTACAGCTTAGCTGTGGCACGCTATATATCACTTTGCTTCTGTCAAAGAAAATATTATACACTTCGTTGGCAAAAGGTTTGATCCTGAGTTTTTCCTCTGCACGTTGTCTACAAGGTATTTGCTTGGGTTTACCTATAAATTTTATATTTAAAATGTTCCAGAAAATTGCCTGGTGCCAGAATGAGATCATTCAGGTAGAAAGCAAATGTTTCAGGATCATTAGGAAATTAATTACATGAAGTGATTGACATGTTGCAACTAGAGAGGAAGTGTTTCATACAGCCGTGCTTGCTTGAACACAACACTACAGATTCCTTGTGAAAAGCTGCTTATTGTGCTAAAATAGGAAAAGTGACTTAGGAGGAAAATCAACGGTGTTAGAAAATTATCTAGTCAGGGAGTTTCAGCTCTGTGGTGATTAATTTTCTTTTCCTGGTTATGCCTAGTTATTGATGGTTTCTGAGTTTCTATATAAAGGCTGGCACCCCAGCCGTAAGTGCCTTGGAAGTGTTTTTTTTTTTAATCAGCAAAACGTTTTATTATTTGGCGGTGGGGGCATGAGGGGTGTACAAATTGAGGTTACTAGTAATAAAAAGAACAAGTTATTTATGATAAAAGAAATAGCACATATTAAAACCCAGAAAATCTGTCTGAAGTATTCAGAGGAAAATTCATAGTGTCAAATTCTGTATAAGTTGAATAACCCATACAGAAAAATAGAAAACATGTAAAGTAAGCCTGTAACCAAAGAATCCTCTCAAAGTCTTAAGGAGGACAAAACAAAGCACCAATAAAAAGTAAAAATAAGTATAGTTTTTTAAAAAAGATATACTTGGTTTAATATATCTTAAATTATTTACTTATGAAAAATTTTGCAAATATTATACATTTCAGTTTGTAAGAAAGGTTATAAGTAGAAAAAAAATCTAAATAACCGAACATAGAATGCTATAAAAGTTTCTAGTACCTGCTATAATGGTGAATTTGAATGGACTGCACACTTTATTCTTCTGAATAAATCCTAAAGAGCACTACAGAAGTTCAAGGAAAGCATAGGTAAAAGAAAATAACAATAATTAAGACAATAAAACAAGTTGAGATTGAAGACTGCCCGGAAGCAGTCTCTGTGTGGAGAGGGCTGTGGTGTGTCTGCAGCAGGGACACAGGATAGTAGGAGGTAGATAAAGGTGAGTAGTTTGGGGGAAAGGTATTTAGTTTTGTTTTTCCCTTTCTATGTCACCTTGGCATAATCAGTTTCTTTGCCATGAAAAATACAGGACAGCCCAGGCCACGGAAGCTATCAAACGGTAGGTTTGCAGATGACAGTGCGTCTGGACTGCTGCTGCTCTCCGGCCTTCGTTTTTCGTGTCCTCTTCCTCCAACCTCCCCAGACTGGGTTTATAAACTAAACAGGAAATTGCTTATTCAAAGTAGTTTAAAAATGAATCTTTGACTAGGAGACTTCTGTAGTGGTTAACATGATTCTGTGGGGCCTGGGTTTCTCTGCCCTGGGGCACGTCCCTTCCCCTCTTTATAAAGACAATGGAGAGACACAGGAAAGGGCCTAGCCTTTGGGTCTACCCCAAAACATGTTATCAGGAATACCAAAATTAATAGACACCTGTGGAGTACAACCATTAAACAGACAAATATTCGGATGTATGTACATATAGAAGAGTGTGTGTGTATATATATATATACACATATAAAATAGAGCGGACTTTTGGAACAGGTAAACAAAGAAATATAACAAATATGCACAAAGAGATACGAGAAAATGGACAGATATATGTGTGTATGTGTGTGTAATCTCCCTGTGACTTTATTAGGAATAAAATATAATACTTAACACAAAGAACGCATAGAAAGGATAAACACCAGGATGGATACAGCTAAAGAAAAAGCTGGGAATCATCCAGCTGAAAAGTCATATGGAAAAACTCCATAGGAACAGAAATTGATGAAGAAAAATAAAATAATAAGCCAGGCTAGAAGATGGAGAAAGAATCAACATATGGTAATGGGAGTCTCAGCAAAGAAGGGAAAAAACAGAAAAGAGAACATATCTTTAGAAATAATGAATATACATTTTAAAAATTTCAAAAAGATTACATACCTTGCATTAAAAAGGCTCCTAGAGTAACAATTTGGAGAGAATTAAAAACCTACATCTTGACATATTGCAGCAATATTTTAAAACATTGGAGGGAAATAAATTATTCTAGAAGTCTCCATAGAGGAAGAATAAATCACGGCAAAACAATATGGTCAGATTGATGCCAAATTTTTCAATACCAATGCTGGATATAAAAGAGAAACATATAAATATTTTAAATTATGAAGAAAAAGAAATTCTCTCTCACTTTTATTTCAAGCCAAATTATTATTTAAATATGTATGTAATCTGTTATAATAGCATAAAATACCTCAGAATGTTTACTACACAGTCTAAGAGGAAATACTGAGATTTAAAAAAAAGAAATCAATGAGTAGCGGATGCCATAACATATAGGAAATATATTTGAATAACTTACTTGGTAAAGATTACTGTGGTTTAATAATCCTATAATAGATAGCCAAAAACATTGAGATAATTTCAAAAGAACAAATCCTCCAAATAGTCCTGAGCCAGATTGAATGATGGACTTATTCACCAAATTTCTGAATAATTGGTATTTATAAATATAACATACTTTTTTCAATAACCTAGAGAAATATTTCAAGTGGACCTATCAATTTATCTTATAAATAAAAGTTTACAATAAAACTTAATACATAGAGTAAAATAAAAGATGACAACTAATCTCTATTTTAAATATTGGTATAAATATTACATTGAAAATATTGAATATAATATTTTGAAATAGGAATAGCAAAGAGAATTTGTGACAGGAATGTAACTATAAAGCAATATTTGGTTATATAAAACTATAGTTCATTTAAATAGGCTAATTAAGGAAAAAATCTTAAGTGTCACTGGAAAGATAACTGATATAATTCTACTCATATTTGTTATTAAAAATAAAACCTTTAAAGTAACTATAAAAATAGTTAAGTATTAGTTTATTATTTGAACTAGGAGCAAGGAGACTTCTAGTTGGGATAATGTAATTTCAGATATTTAAGGACCCCATCTGCACCAGACGTATAGCATAATGGTAAAATATAAAAAGAAGAAATGACTATTCATATGAGCCACAAGTAAAAGTTAAATATTTCTGTGGATGAAAAAAGATAAAATGAACTTAAAGCTTCAAGTATGCAGGGATTCTGAAATGATACATGTGGCATTACCAGAATAAATATTGTTCAGTGAGGCAGTCTCTTTACTGAAAACTGAGGGCTGAGGAAGCTCATCTCCTTGAAAAGAGGTTGAAAAAAACAAGCTAAGTCTAACTAGAGCCTGAAGCTACACTGTAGTTATAATTATAAACCAGGGACGTCAAAGGAGCAGGCATCACCTAGCAACCAAGACTTGGGTCAAGCTGCCCTCTGGTTTCATGAGTCGATCAACATTGTTCTCAGTATCACTGTGGGAAAAGTCTCAATAGCCAGCATAAGATCTAGCCCCAGACCACTATCCAACTTCAGGCAACTGTGAAAAATTGTTAAAGGGAAAAAATAAAAGGGTGGGGTGAAGGTATGGAGGAGGAAAAGGAGAACTAAAATTTCCATTTAATATCAGCCTGCAACCTAAACTATTAAAAAACAAAAAGTAAACTAATGCTAAGACAGACAACCAACAATTTGAAGGTTAATTCACCCCAAGGAAAATGAAAACAATAGAAAGTACAAAAATAATTTTAAAATGTGTGTGCTTTAAATCCTGTAATGAATAAAGAACTTGGAATGCTGTAAATGAACAAGAATTTATGAAGTACACATGGGTAGATATGAGATACCCAGGGGTTACTAAAATGAGAAACACTGGAAATTTAAAAATATCTTAATTTCAAATAAAATGTCAATATATGGAATACTCTCAAGATAGCAGCAAGGATATTTGGTGAACTGAAAAATAGTAACACAAGAATTCACTAGAAGGTGGGGCACAGAAATAAAGCAGCATTTCTCATCAGAACTTTTGTCACTTAGGGCTAAATAATTATTTGTTGTGGGGAGTGTCCTGTACATTGCAGAATTTTAGCAGCATCTATAACCTCTACCCACTAGATGCCCGTAGCACCCCCTCCCCAGTTTTGACAACCAAAACTGGATTGTCCAATGTCCAGGTGAGTAACCCTCGCCCAGTAAGAACCACTGAAATAAAGAGATAAAAGTATTCAAAAAGCAGTTAAAAGACATGAAATTGAGATGGGAAACCACAACAAAGTTTTAGAAGGTGCTCCACCAGAAGATTCTAGAAGAAATGGCAGAAGAGGAATATTGGCAGACATTTTCTGTAATTGAAGAAAACGTAAGCCCTTAGATTAAAATAGATTCCATCTAGAGAAGAATAAATACAAATAAATCTAAACTTCATACCAGACTAAACTATAGATCACTGAGTATACACAAATACTAGTAAATGTTATTAAAAAGCATATGGATTTCCTGAAAATCTTTCAGGCATATAAAGAGTACAAAGTCACTACCTACAGGTCTTTTTTTTTTTTTTTTTTTTTCTGGGATAGAGTCTCGCTCTGTTGCCCAGGCTGGAATGCAATGGTGCGATCTTGGCTCACTGCAAGCTCTGGCTCCTGAGTTCACACCATTCTTCTGCCTCAGCCTCCTGAGTAGCTGGGACTACAGGCTGCTGCCACCACGCCTGGCTAATTTTTCTTATTTTTAGTAGAGATGGAGTTTCATCGTGTTAGTCAGGATGGTCTTGATCTCCTGACCTTGTGAATTGCTCACCTTGGCCTCCCAAAGTGCTGGGATTACAGGCGTGAGCCACCGCACCCAGCCCCTACTGGTCTTTTCTAACACAAATACCAAAAAGAAAAATCAGAGAAAAAGAGGTAAGCAAAGATATTGGTAAACCGTATTTATAAATATCACCAATGATATTAAAATAATTCATCTTGATCAATTTTGCATTTAGCATTCTGACAATAATAGCAGAAATAAGGTTTTCAAGAGAATATGTAAAAGGAACAGTCTAAGAAACATTTTAAGGAAAAGAATCAAAATATTGAATAGATTTTGTTGGAATAATTTAAGTGTGCATTTAAAATTGATAGAGAAATGAAATACTAAAAATATAATTTTTGTCTTGAAACAAAAAAGAAATAAAATAAATATTATTAATAAAATAGATATTAGGGAGGTAGAAAGTGAAAGAGGTAGTAAAAAGAAAACACACCATAAAATGGTAAGAATAATTTCAAAGTACTAGTTATCACACTAAATATTGTCCTAATCTATTGAAGGGCAAAGATTATCTGGATTAAATACGTTAAACAATAGTCAGCTTTGTACTTCATGGTCAACCACTAGCCGTGTTCTTCTAAAAGAGAAAAGGTTATCAATAGCAGAGCTACTATTTAATATTGTTTATATACTAGTGATGTTTTTGAAGAAAAAAGGATAGCAATACTAGCATTACTATTTAATATTGTTTTGCAAGTTCTAGATAATGCATTAAAATCTATGAGATATATATGTGTGCTTAATGAATGGTAAGAACAATATTATCATATTAGTTGATAATGTGATTTTTTATGGGAACTATATTTAAATCAAAAAACCCTAAAATCTTAGAACTAACAAAATCTATTGAATACCCTAAAATATTATTTATTTATTTATTTATTTATTTATTTTATATTTTAAGTTCTAGGGTACATGTGCACAACATGCAGGTTTGTTACATATGTATACATGTGCCATGTTCGTGTGCTGCACCCATTAACTCGTCATTTACATTAGGTATATCTCCTGATGCTATCCTTCCCCTCTCCTCCCATCCCACAACAGGCCCCATTGTGTGATGTTCCTCTTCCTGTGTCCAAGTGTTCTCATTGTTCAATTCCCACCTATGAGTGAGAACATGCGGCGTTCGGTTTTTTATCCTTGCGATAGTTTGCTGAGAATGATGGTTTCCAGCTTCATCCATGTCCCTAGGAAGGACATGAACTCATCCTTTTTTATGGCTGTGTAATATTCCATGGTGTATATGTGCCACATTTTCTTAATTCAGTCTATCATTGATGGACATTTGGGTTGGTTCCAAGTCTTTGCCATTGTGAATAGTACTGCAGTAATTGTTGTTGTTGTTGTTTGTTTGTTTGTTTGTTTTATGTTTGAGACAGAATCTTGCTCTGTAACCCAGGCTGGAAAGTGCAGTGGCTCATTCTTGACTCACTGCAACCTCCGCCTCCTGATTCAAGCGATTCTCCTACCTCAGCCTCCCAAGTAGCTGGGACTACAGGCGCGTGCCACCACGCCTGGCTAATTTTTGTATTTTTAGTAGAGACGGGCTTTCACTATGTTGGCCAAGTTGGTCTCAAACTCCTGACCTCATGATCTGCCCGCCTCAGCCTCCCAAAGTGCTGGGATTACAGGTGTGAGTCACCACACCCAGCTACAAAGTTTTTAATGTATAAACCTATTCCTTATATTTGGTTTTTATCCTGAATTCCAACCTGTTACACTGTCCACACAAAAAAAGGTGGAAATAGATCCTCTCTCCCATTCTACTAGGTTCCTTTTTACTCGTCCTGTTTCATGATGAAAATTTGCAAACATGTAGAAAAGTTGAGAGAATTTCAGAAGGGACACCCATATGCCCACTAACTAGTCTCTACAATTAACATTTTGCTATACTTGTTTTTATCACACATGTATCTCTCCTTCCTTTTCTGAAAATGTATTTGAAAATAAGTTGTAGACTTTACTACATGTTATAAATACTTCAGCATACATATCATTAGAATGCAACATTTATTTATGAGTTTTCTTCTTTTCAAGTAATATTTACTTATGCTAAAGTACTCAAATCATGTGACCACTGGATTACCTGAGAAAACCAACCTACTATTAATAAACAAAACATGATGGTCACTCCAGAAAGTTCCTTCCCAATAAATCCTTACCCCCATTTCCACAGAAGCATTCATTGTTCTGATTGTTTTACACCATGAATTAATTTTGCTGATCTAGAAGTTTATACAGATAGAATCATAGTGTGTGTTAATGTGTAAGACTTCTTTCACTCTATATAAGGCTTTTGCAATTCATCCATGTTATTGTATATATCAGTAATTTATTCTTTTTATTGCTGTCTAGTATCCCATTGTAAAAATAAAGCATATTTTATTTATCCAGTCTCCTATTGCTGGGTATCTAGGCTGTTTCTTTTTGGGGGTTATTATAAATATGGCTCCAATAAATGATTTTGTACAAGCCTGTTTGTGGAAATACGTTTCTTTGGAATCACTAGGTCTTACACGAGAGGTTGATCCACTTTTTTAAGATGCTAAGGGAGCTTTCTCTAAAATTGCAGGATTTTCACTACCATCAACAATACGTGAAAGTTCTGGTTGCCACAAGTCTTCATCAACATTTAACAGTATTTCTCTTTTGATTTTAGCTACTTTAGTGGATATTTGGTATCTCATTGGGGTTTCAATTTTAATTTTCCTAATATCTAATAATATTCAGTGCTTTTTCATGTGCTTATTAGTTAATTATAAATTAGCTTTTGTTGTGCATGTTCAAATCTTTTTTCCATTTTTTCTTTTTATGATTGCCTTATAAACTTAATTATTTTTTGTTTCTGAAAATGTATGCTAGTTACCAGTCCTAAGTCAGGTGTGTAAACTTCAAGTATGTCTCAGTCTATAGCTTGCCTGTTCATTTACTTGATGTCATTAGATGAACCAAAGTTGTTAATTTTTTAAAAATATAATTTATATGTATTTTTATTTCACTGATATTGTTTTCTATGGTTTTTAAAGAAACTTTTGTCTATTTGGAATCCACAAAAATATACTATTTATTAAAGCTTATAGTTTTAGCTAATATGTTGAGATCTCGAATCCATATCAAATTAATGTTTGTACATGGTGTGAGATAGGGGTCAAAGTTTATTTTTTAATTTGCATAGCTAGTTGTTCCAGGATCATTTGTTTAAAAGCTTTTCCTTTTCGTGTAAGATTGTTTTGTCCCTTTGGTGAATATCAAATGATCATGTAATGTGAATATATTTCTAGGCTCTCTATTTTATTTCATTGATTTATTTGTTGATTCTTTGCCAGTGCTACACTGTTTTTATTATGGTGACCTTATAGTAAGTCTTGAAATAAGGCTGAATAAAAGACTTTTGAGTTGTTAGTTAAAATACATACAGTATATAAAAAATATAATGAAAGAATCATGTTCATTTAATGTATTTCTTATAAATTAAAACTCATAGGGAAATAATATGAACTAAAGGCATTAACAGATAAATTAGAGAAATGGTACACCAACTAATGTCAAATATCATTCTGGCATTAAAGTATCAGGCTTTAGAGAAAACTTACAGAGTTAGGAAAATGAAATAAGCGGGATTAAAAATGTATGGTTGATATAATCCTAACTTTCTCAAATAAGAAAATTTATACACAGAAAAGAAAAGTTACTATAAAAAAAATTATTTCAGGAATTTAACCATTACTTATTTGATATTGGCTACTTCTGGACAATAAGATGCAATATGAATTTTATCATCTACTTTATGTTTTTCTGTTTCTCTTGCATTTCATAATGAATATTTATTTTTATGATTAAAGATAAACATTCTTTAAAAGCTTAATTGGTGGCTAAGTGCAGTGGCTCATGCCTGTAATCTCAGCACTTTGAGAGGCTGAGGTGGGTGGATCACGAGGTCAGGAGATCGAGACCATCCTGACCAACATGGTGAAACCCCCATCTCTACTAAATATACAAAAATTATCTGGGCGTGGTGGCACATGCCTGTAATCCCAGCTACTTGGGAGGCTGAGGCAGGAGAACTGCTTGAACCAGGGAGGTTGCAGTGAGCTGAGATGGTGCCAGTGTACTCCGGCCTGGGCGACAGGGTGAGACTCCGTCTCAAAAAATAAGTCTAATTGTTTAAGTACAGTAAGAACATCATCTTAGTTCAGGTTGCTATAACAAGTTATCATAGACCAGATGGGTATAAATGATAGAAATTTATTTCTCACAGTTTTGCAGTGTGAAAGTCCAAGGTCATGGTACTGGCATGGTCAGGTTCTGGTGAGGGCTCTTTTTCCAAATTGGAGACTGATGAGTTATCCTAGCCTCGCGTGGTGGAAGGAACCAGCTAGCTCTCTGGCCTCTTCCTATAAAGGGACTAATGCGATTCATGAGGGCTCCAGCCTCATGTCCTGGTTATCTCCCAACAGCTCCCCATCCAAATACTATCATAATGAGATGAGGGTTTCAACATACAAATTTTGGAGGCACACTGACATTCACTATATTGTAAACATATGTCCTCAGAAAATCTCTGAAAACAGAGCAAGTCATCACTTATGGATGAAGGAATAGAGGTGTACCAGAAAGAGAAAGGCTCTGCACTAGAAAGCTAAGCAAGGGAGAGCACAATTTGACATGCAGGATCTTGCTTCTTTATCTTGGCTATTTCTGCTGTTCAAGACTGAATCTTTGGATAACTTCCAAACAACCAGACCATTCCACTAAGCTGGATGATCCCATAAGACAACAGAGTTAGCAGTTCTTCACACTTCCTGCTATTCTATGCATCTGCACAGAAAAGCAGAAGCCAATGACATCCTGAACCTATACATTTGTTTCATCTTAATGTAATAAATTTAGTGCTCTTTGAACCAGTGGCATACAGTCAGAGTATGTATGTTTATTTAGTGCTGACTGTGTATCAGTTACATTGCAAGATCTTTGGGGGTTCACAGATGAAGGTGGCATGAGTAGAATCAGCATCCACTCTAGCTGCTTCCAGGATAACCAGGGCAAGGTGCCCCAGCAGGCCCTGGAGCTGTTTCCAGTGTGCCAGGCCTACTCTAGGAGTATCAGTCCATTGGCTGAATCTGAAACTTTAGCGGCTTCTTAATGCCAAGAATAATGTAGCATTGTGTATGCCACTGGAGAGTGTAAGAAACAACATTTAATTCAGTTATAAATTATTCTAGCAATAAGCATTCACTTATAATGACCTGTAACCAAAGCAAACATTTTTTTTTCTCAACCTTGTGTTTTATTTATTTATTTTTCAGCCATTAACATGGTACCTTGGTTAGATAACCCAGATTCAGTCAGGTTGGTGACCTGGGCATATAATTGGGAGAACTGAAGATGCATGATTGTGATGGTTAATATTGAATGTCAACTTGATTGGATTGAAGGATACAAAGTACTGATCCTGGGTGTGTCTGTGAGGGTGTTGCCAAAGGAGATTAACATTTGAGTCAGTGGGCTGGGAAAGGCAGACCCACTCTTAATCTGAGTGGACATAATCTAATTGGCTGCCAGTACAAGTAGAATATAAATAGGCAGAAGAATGTGAAAAGAGAGACTGGCCTAGCCTCTGAGCCTGCATCTTTCTCCGATGCTGGATGCTTCTTGCCCTCAAACATCTGACTCCAAGTTCTTCAGTTTTGGAACTCAGACTGGCTCTCCTTGCTCCTCAGCCTGCAGATGGCTTATTGTGGGACCCTGTGATCATGTGAGTTAATTTCATATATATATATATATATATATATATATATATATATACACACACATACACACACACATACACACACACACATTACATTAGTTCTGTCCCTGTAGAGAACCCTGACTAATATAATGATTAAATACGTAATTGACTTCTTTAGAACTGGGCTAATTTTGATCAGAGTTTTTTTGTGTTTTAAAAATCCAATTAACACACACTAATAGCTACTTGGGAGGCTGAAGCAGGAGGATTGTTTGAGCCAGGAGTTCAAGGCTTCAGTGAGCTATAATTGCTCCACTGTACTCCAGCTTTGGTGACAGAGCAAGACCCTTTCTCTAAATAAATAAAATAAAAAATGTATGTGATTATTATGCATTGCATTCCTATATCAAAACATCTCAATAAATATGTACACCTACTATGTCCCCACAAAAATAAAAAATTTAAAAATTTAAGAAATTCAATTAACACATCTGTTTTATAAACATAAGCATGGTCAAAAGCTATAAAAATAAGTAAATATTCTGGAGAGTCGTGCACAGAGGTAGTCGTTCACATGGGAACAGGAAACAAATTCCAGTTTATCTAACTTCCTCTCACCACAGCCCATAGTCAGAACTCTGGGCTGTGAAAAGAAAACTGATTTCAGTTTTCAAATTCAGTAGAAGAAAAATACTTTGCTCTTAATTTTAGTGACCGGATGAAAATAAGATAACACAAAATATAAAATACAAATGAGGTCTCATTTATAATTTGACAGACAACCTGTAGGGAAACACATTGTTCCTTTTGATTCTCAAATGCAAAAGATATATTGGGCGCCTTGAGTTGGTCAAATTATCTCATGCAAAGTGTCATATATTAAGCCGCAGTGGTTTGAACACTAAGGCTGCACTCACCATGTGAAGAACCTGGAAGTATCTTCTTTGGAATGTTCATGTGCCCACACGGTTCTGGGATACTGTCAACATCAAAAGGAGTAGCCTTCAACGCTGACATTCTTTTATATTTTCATCTTTTTTTCACACTGGGGTGGACTTGTTCATTCCTCTTCCACCCCCAGCCAGAGTGAAGCTCTCCCAGTTTTGCAGACAGAGTCTCTCTCCCACTTGGTCATACCATCTGTTTCCACATTGCAGTTTACTCTACATGAATACCAGGTAGCAGACGGGATTTTGCCCAATAGCAAGTACAGCAAAAAGTCTTTCACAGGCTCCTCACAATCTGTGAACATATGATCAGTCTAGGATAACACATTGTACTAAAAATATACCAGAGAAGTGTTCATGTGGTAATAAACAAGGAACCTGAATCAAGGAGGAAACATGCCATGAGCTTCTGAAGTGTATACTTCTCTGTGTACCAGAATGATGACGGTCTGTCAATGGGAGATGACTGGATCAACTAATGTTTGTTTCTTTATTGCAAGTGTTAATGTACATTTAACAGTGTGGGCATAGTGTGTTTGGTCTAAAACCCAAACTGTGAGTTAAATGAGAGGGAGTCTACAAGCATTTGTCATGAGGTGGTTGATTTGATAAACAGAAATATATGTAATTTTCATGATAATTTCTGAAACTGCACAGTGACATGATAAGGAATATCTCATCAAGTCTGAGAGTGCAAATTTAAGATTAAAAGGACTATGTCCTATATTTTATGCTACATCATTCATTCCTTATTAACTATATCATAATTGTAATAGAACTTGACAATACTCCCTAAATGTTAGAGATATATATATATTATAGAGACCTTATGAAGACTGATTGTCAGTTTATGCAGAAAAGACTTGTGCAGATTTTTAATATCTCATTTTATTGCTGGATTCTGGAACCTGATTTTCTGAGCTTCCAATTTTTAACTTGCTTTAATTTATCTGTTAGTCATAATACATTTTTATTATTTAGCTAAGTTGAACTTTATCTCACATTGTACCTGTTCCTCACCTCTCTTATTTTCATTTATATTTGCTAGGGGAGGATAGGAATGGGAAGTCAGATGTCTTCTTAGATTGGGCAAATGATTATGTCTAGAATTGAATTGCACAATATAGATGTGGATCTAAATTCTGCATCTGCATTTGGTACAACCATTTTGATTCCATACTAGTCATAAAGGTTTAGAACTCCAGATGGTATCTGCTTGCCTTGGTGCTTGAAAGCAATGGGGTGTAGTAGCAATAACAACACACTAAACATCAGAAGGCTGGTGTTCGTACATGGGCCTTCCCTTCTGTGACTATGTGGCTTTGAATCACTGATTTAAAGTCTATATGCCTCATCTATAAAGTTTGGAAAATAGTATATAGGCCACTGTGCTATGCTCCAATAAAATGCCTGGTCCATAACATCTCTTTTCTGTATCTGTATAATCAGTCGACACAAATAGCATATTCCTCACTGTCTTCCAGTTCACTGTTTTACGTATGGATCTAAGACAGTATGATGGGTTCATGGTTCCATAGGCCTAATTAAAGTTGGCCTTATTTAGTAACTGGGTGATGAAAACCTATCACTTGCATTGTTGTGAGGATTAAACATATATTAAAATAGTATCAAACACATAATAAGTGGCTCATTAAGATTGTTTTTACCATGTATGAACAACGATTTGGAAGTATTGCTTCTGCAGGACTGGTCACTTTGTTTCTTCAGATCTTCCTCAAGCATTGATTGTGCAAAAAGAAACCTTTAGCTGTCATGGGTAGAGATTTCAACCAGTCCTCTATTGTCTCTGCATGCTGCTCACGTATCCATTCCATCACATTTCATTGTGAATATCAATTGTCAGGTCTGTTTTCTCCATTGGACTTTCAACTACTCAAAGACAAGGGCATACATATTCTTTTATTTCTCTCAGCATCATTGGGTCCAAGTTTTGCTGGCAAACAAATACCTGATAAATGCTAGTTTGATATAATTGTGATTGAATGGAAGAAATTGATTTATTTATTCTTTTATGTTTCTCCTATAAAAGTATGTTCTTAATCTGTGATCCATGGATGTGCCTGGGCTGGTGGGTGTTTGTGAGCCATCTCACATTGTTTGCCAAATTTGTTACCTTATACATTTGTCTAGGAAAAGGGTCCAAAGTTTCATCAGCTTCCTGGGGCAGCCTGTGGTCTTGAACAGAGTAGGAACCATTAATAGAGAAGTTCCTTATATTCTTTCTAAGAACATCATTGTCTAAAAATCATGAAGCCTTTAGAATAATAATTGGCTCAGATTACTTTGACATTTGCCACTTTCTGTACTTTCTTCTTCAGTTTAATTCAATGTCTGCTGCCTTAAAAAATGCAAGCAGTTGCTGTGAAAATTATGTATGCAATATCTGTCCATGAGAATGCAATATGGTCAATCAGATTCCTTTAACAAGTGATTTGCTTCTCATGTCAGCATATTGCCACATCTTGAAAATTGAGTGATAATCAATCATTATTATATCTGGAAGATAAAATTGACTGCAGCCCATGAAGCACAGGTGTCACCTAAGGTTTCCCCTGTCCCCTACCCTGCCTACTGAGAAAGAAGTAGCAAAGAGAGGCAAATAACAAAGCAGAAGTTTGACTGATTTCTAGCATATGCAATATTTTAATTATGTCTTATTTAAATACAATTAGCCTTCAAAAAGCTACCCAAACTGTAGAAAAAAATGAGAAATATTTGCATCTGTTAACCAATGAGTAATTGTAAGATTTCTATCAATTATGTTGTAGCCACTAGAATGAAATCTGAGTTGATGTAACAAGGAGACCCAAAGATGATGGTTCAGCCAAACAAAAGTTTATTTTGTGTCTTCTCATGGCACAGAGCAGGAAGGTGGCTTCTATTTCAGGAAGCCATGCCTTGGACAGAAAGGCAGTTCTGTCATCTCCAGTGTAGCTTCCAAGGGAACTCTCTTGTTCTCATTCTCAGCGAGCAGAAAGACAAGTGAGGAATGGTTTCAGAGCAAGTGTTTTCTAAGCAAGTAAGGCAGAAGCTGAACATTTTACTTCTGTTCATATCCCATTGATGAGAATTTAGTGGCGTGGCCACACCTCGCTACCAAGAGACAGGAAGAAATAGTGTACCTGAGCAACTGAGCACCCAGATATACACTATTACTCTGGAAAAAGCAGAACAGATTTTAGTTGGACAAATAAAAGTCTATGTTGAACATACAGGCTTAGAATTTAGACACATGCATCAAAAACGAGTTCTTCTTACCTATTCCTTCTGGAAGGAATAGTACTCATTCCATTTTGAATGCTGTGACCAAAAGTATTCGTCTTTTGGTCCAAACTCAAAATGGTTTTGCTGTCCCAGAAGAATGTGAAAGACGGAAAGTAACAGAGCATAGGTTTGGGCTTCAGCAGGATAGACAAAAAAGAATGGTCAGGATGCAGAGATAAGAAAGCTCCATTTGACAAGATAGAGGATCCAGAAAGATCCAGGTATGAGGTAATAGAGAGGATAAGAGAGGGCTCTGATGACAGGTAGTAGAGATAAAGGCATGGAGCTTCATGTACATATCTCTGTAGCTCCTGCAAAATCTGTGAAGAGCAGGCAGGGAGCTGGTCATGGGAACCAGAGCAACAGGTAGAAAGTTCTGGAAGAAAATGCCTGTCTGCTAGAACCCTGACATGCAAGAATAAAGCAAAGGTCTATTCACTGGAATCAAGATGAAAAGAATGACTTAGCTACAAAAGAGATGAATAAAGAGTGGCTCAGCTAAACACATAGATTGTTGTTATTTATTATTCTTAGAAGTTTAATAAGGTCCCAAGGACTAGAGTAAGTTAAACCTATAGATGTCATTGAAATAAACCCAGGTGTGGTTTTGAGGTGCTAGGAGTAGCCAAGGAGTTAAACCGTCTTAGTTTCTTGAATATAATGGAATGAAACTCCTAGTCATCTTATCTCCTTAAATAAAACTGAATACAACTCTAATCTCAGGATTATTTTGAAGAATAAACAGTTGCTTTTTAGATAGGAAGTCAAAGAGTATATAAATTAGAAAAAGAATCAAAGTCAAAAAGATTTCTAAGGAGAAAGAAGAAAATGACAGTTAAGTGATTAGAACCCTGTTCTAAAAATCAATGAAGGGTACAGAGTGTCACTCAGGGAAGATGAAAAAGTTCTGGCAATGGTTTGTAGTAATGGTTGCACAAAATATATATGTATTTAATGCCACTGAATTGTATGCCTAAAAACGGTGAAAATACCCAGGCATGGTGGCTCATACCTATAATCCCAGAACTTTGGGAGGCCAGGGCGGGTGGATCATCTGAGGTCAGGAGTTCGAGACCAGCCTGGCCAATATGGCTTCATGGTTCCAGAGGCCTGATTAAATCTCTGCTAAAAAAATACAAAATTATCTGGGTGTGGTGGCACATGCCTGCAATAACATCTACACAGGAGGCTAAGACAGGAGAATTACTTGAACCCAGGAGGCAGCGATTGCAGTGAGCTGAGATTATGCCATTGCACTCCAGTCTGGGTGACAAGAGCAGAACTCCACCTCAAAAAAAAAAAAATAGTAAAGTTAAAATGGTAAATGTAGTTGTCTCTTTTACTAGAATAAAAATGTTTTAAAATTAAGAATTGAAAAAATAATGAAATGAATAGAGTGTAAAGCAATTATGGTATTTTAAAAATTTGTGGGGGTGCGCCCAAGATGGCCGAATAGGAACAGCTCCAGCCTCCGGCTCCCAGCATGAGTGACACAGAAGACGGGTGATTTCTGCATTTTCAACTGAGGTACTAGGTTCATCTCACTGGGGAGTGCCGGACAATCGGTGCCGGTCAGCTGATGCAGTCCGACCAGCAAGAGCCGAAGCAGGGTGAGGCATCGCCTCACCTGGGAAGTGCTGGGGGAAAGGAATCCCTTTTCCTAGCCAAGGGAAAATGAGACACACAACACCTGTAAAATCGGGTAACTCCCACCCTAATACTGTGCTTTACCAAGGGTCTGAGCAAATGCCACACCAAGAGATTATATCCCACACCTGGCCTGGAGGGTCCCACACCCATGGAGCCTCCCTCATTGCTAGCACAGCAGTCGGAGATCTAACTGCAAGGCAGCAGCGAGGCTGGGGGAGGGGCACCCACCATTGCTGAGGCTTAAGTGGGTAAACAAAGCCATCGGGAAGCTCGAATTGGGTGGAACCCACCACAGCTCAAGGAGGCTGGCCTGCCTCTGTAGACTCCTCCTCTGAGGACAGGGCATAGCTAAACAAAAAGCAGTAGAAACCTCAGCAGAGATAAATGCCCCTGTCTGACAGCTTTGAAGAGAGCAGTGGATCTCCCAGCATGGAGGTTGAGATCTGAGAACTGATCTCAGAAAAACTGATAGAGATGAAAACCATAACATGAGAAATACTTGACAAATGCACAAGCTTCAGTAAGCGGCTCAATCAACTGGAAGAAAGAGTATCAGCGATTGAAGATCAAATGAATGAAATGAAGCGAGAAGTGTGGAGAAAAAAGAGTAAAAAGAAATGAACAAAGCCTCTAAGAAGTATGGGATTATGTGAAAAGACCAAATCTACATCTGATTGGTGTGCCTGAAAGTGACGGGGAAACTGGAACCAAGGTAGAAAACACTCTGCAGGATATCATCCAGGAGAACTTCCCCAACCTACTAAGGCAGGCCAACATCCAAATTCAGGAAATACAGAGAATGCCACAAAGATACTCCTCAAGAAGAGCAACTCTAAGACACATAATTGTCAGATTCACCAAAGTTAAAAGGAAGGAAAAAATGTTAAGGGCAGCCAGAGAGAAAGGTTGGGTTACACACAAAGGGAAGCCCATCAGACTTAACAGCAGATCTCTCAGCAGAAGCTCTCCAAGCCAGAAGACAGTAGGGGGACAATTTTCAACATTCTTAAAGAAAAGAATTTTCAGCACAGAATTTCATATCCAGCCAAACTAAGTTTCATAAGTGAAGGAGAAATAAAGTCCTTTACAGACAAGCAAATGCTTAGAGATTTTGTCACCACCAGGCCTGCCCTACAAGAGATCCTGAAGGAAGCACTAAACATGGAAAGGAACAACAGGTACCAGCCATTGCAAAAACATGTCAAAATGTAAAGTCCATTGATGCTAGGAAGAAACTGCATCAACTAGCGAGCAAAATAACTAGCTAATATCATAATGACGGGATCAAGTTCACACAAAACAATATTAACCTAAATGTAAATGGACTAAATGGTCCAATTAAAAGACACAGACTGGCAAATTGGATAAAGAATCAAGACCCATCAGTTTGCTGTATTCAGGAGACCCATCTCACATGCAGAGACACACATAGGCTCAAAATAAAGGAATGGAGGAAGATCTACCAAGCAAATGGAAAACAAAAAAAAAGCAGGGGTTGCAATCCTAGTCTCTGATAAAACAGACTTTAAACCTTCAAAGATCAAAAGAGACAAAGAAGGCCATTACATAATGGTGAAGGGATCAATTCATCAGGAAGAGCTAACTATCCTAAATATATATGCACCCAATACAGGAGCACCCAGATTCATAAAGCAAGTCCTTAGAGACTTACAAAGAGACGTAGACTCCCATGCAATAATAACGGGAGACTTTAGCACCCCACTGTCAACATTAGACAGATCGGCGAGACCAAAAGTTAACAAGGATATCCAGGAATTGAACTCAACTCTGCACCAAGCGGACCTAATAGACATCTACAGAACTCTCCACTCCAAATCAACAGAATATACATTCTTCTCAGCACCACATTGCACTTATTCCAAAATTAACCATGTAGTTGGAAGTAAAGCACTCCTCAGCAAATGTAAAAGAACAGAAATTATAATAAACTGTCTCTCAGACGACAGTGCAATTAAACTAGAACGTGGGACTAAGAAACTCAATCAAAACCACTCAACTACATGGAAACTGAACAACCTGCTCCTGAATGACTACTGGGTACGTAACAAAATGAAGGCAGAAATAAAGATGTTCTTTGAAACCAATGAGAACAAAGATACAACATACCATAATCTCTGGGACACATTTAAAGCAGGGTGGAGAGGGAAATTTATAGCACTAAGTGCCCACAAGAGAAAGCAGAAAAGATCTAAAATTGACACCCTAACATCACAATTAAAAGAACTAGAGAAGCAAGAGCAAACACATTCAAAAGCTAGCAGAAGGCAAGAAATGACTAAGATCAGAGCAGAACTGAAGGAGATAGAGACACAAAAAACCCTCCAAAAAATCAATGAATCCAGGAGCTGGTTTTTTGAAAAAATCAACAAAATTGATAGACTGCTAGCAAGACTAATAAAGAAGAAAAGAGAGAAGAATTAAATAGATGCAATAAAAAATGATAAGGGGATATCACCACCGACCCCACAGAAACACAAGCTACCATCAGAGAATACCATAAACACCTCTACGCAAATAAACTAGAAAACCTAGAAGAAATGGATAATTTGCTGGACACTTACACTCTTCCAAGACTAAACCAGGAAGAAGTTGAATCCCTGAATAGACCAATAGCAGGCTCTGAAATGGAGGCAATAATTAATAGCCTACCAACCAAAAAAAGTCCAGGACCAGACAGATTCACAGCTGAACTCTACTAGAGGTATAAGGAGGAGTTAGTGTCATTCCTTCTGAAACTATTCCAATCAATAGAAAAAGAGGGAATCCTCCCTAACTCATTTTACGAGGCCAACATCATCCTGATACCAAAGCCTGACAGAGATACAACAAAAAAAGAGAATTTTAGTACCAATATCCCTGATGAACATCGATGCAAAAATCCTCAATCAAATACTGGCAAACCAAATCCAGCAGTACATCAAAAAGCTTATCCACCATGATCAAGTGGACTTCATTCCTGGGATGCAAGGCTGGTTCAACATATGCAAATCAATAAACATAATCCAGCATATAAACAGAACCAAAGACAAAAGCCACATGATTATCTCAATAGATGCAGAAAAGGCCTTTGACAAAATTCAACAGCCCTTCATGCTAAAAACTCTCAATAAATTCGGTATTGATGGAACATATCTCAAAATAGTAAGAGCTATTTATGACAAACCCACAGCCAATATCATACTGAATGGGCAAAAACTGGAAGCATTCCCTTTGGAAACTGGCACAAAGATGTCTTCTCTTACCACTCCTATTCAACATAGTGTTGAAAGTTCTGGCTAGGGCAATCAGGCAAAAGAAAGAAATAAAGGGTACTCAGTTAGGAAAAGGAGAAGTCAAATTGTCCCTGTTTGCAGATGACATGATTGTGTATTTAGAAAACCCCATTGTCTCAGCCCAAAATCTCCTTAAGCTGATAAGCAACTTCAGCAAAGTCTCAGGATACAAAATCAATGTGCAAAAATCACAAGCATTCTTATACACTGGTAACAGACAAACAGAGAGCCAAATCATGAATGAACTCCCATTCACAATAGCTTCAAAGAGAATAAAATACCTAGGAATCCAACTTACAAGGAATGTAAAGTACTTCTTCAAGGAGAACTACAAACCACTGCTCAGGGAAATAAAAGAGGACACAAACAAATGGAAGAACATACCATGCTCATGGATAGGAAGAATCAATATTGTGAAAATGGCCATACTGCCCAAGGTAATTTACAGACTCAATGCCATGCCCATTAAGCTACCAATGACTTTCTTCACAGAATTGGAAAAAACTGCTTTAAAGTTCATATGGAACCAAAAAAGACCCCACATTTCCAAGACAATCCTAAGCCAAAAGAACAAAGCTGGAGGCATCATGCTACCTGACTTCAAACTATACTACAAGGCTACAGTAACCAAAACAGCATGGTACTGGTACCAAAACAGAGATATAGACCAATGGAACAGAACAGAGCCCTCAGAAATAATACCACACATCTACAGCCATCTGATCTTTGACAAACCTGACAAAAACAAGAAATGGGGAAAGGATTCCCTATTTAAAATATGATGCTGGGAAAATTGGCTAGCCATAAGTAGAAAGCTGAAACTGTATCCTTTCCTTACTCCTTATACAAAAATTAATTCAAGATGGATTAGAGACTTAAATGTTAGACCTAAAACCATAAAAACCCTAGAAGAAAACCTAGGGAATACCATTCAGGACATAGGCATGTGCAAGGACTTCATGTCTAAAACGCCAAAAGCAATGGCAACAAAAGCCAAAATTGACAAATGGGATCTAATTAAACTAAAGACCTTCTGCACAGCAAAAGAAACTACCGTCAGAGTAAACAGGCAACCTACAGAATGGGAGAACATTTTTGCAATCTACTCATCTGACAAAGTGCATTTTAATATCCAGAACCTATAAAGAACTCAATCAAATTTACAAGAAAAAAAACAACCTCATCAAAACCTGAGCAAAGGATATGAACAGACACTTCTCAAAAGAAGACATTCATACAGCCAACAGACACATGAAAAAATTCTCATCATCACTGGCCATCAGAAAAATGTAAATCAAAACCACAATGAGATACCATCTTGCACCAGTTAGAATGACAATCATTAAAAAATCAGGAAACAACAGGTGCTGGAGAGGATGTGGAGAAATAGGAACACTTTTACCCTGTTGGTGGGACTGTAAACTAGTTCAACCATTGTGGAAAACAGTGTGGCGATTCCTCAAGGATCTAGAACTAGAAATACCATTTGACCACGCCATCCCATTACTGGGGATATACCCAAAGGATTATAAGTCATGCTGCTATAAAGACACATGCACACGTATGTTTATTGCGGCACTATTCACAATAGCAAAGACTTGGAATCAACCCAAATGTCCATCAGTGACAGACTGGATTAAGAAAATGTGGCACATATACACCATGGAATACTATGCAGCCATAAAAAAGGATGAGTTCATGTCCTTTGTAGGGACATGGATGCAGCTGGAAACCATCTTTCTTGGCAAACTATCACAAGAACAGAAAACCAAATACCGCAAGTCCTTACTCATAGGTGGGAATTGAACAATGAGATCACTTGGACACAGGAAAGGGAGCATCACATACCGGGTCCTATTGTGGAGAGGGGGTAGTAGGGAGGGATAGCATTAGGAGATATACCTAATGTAAATTACGAGTTAATGGGTACGGCACACCAACATGGCACATGTATACATATATAACAAACCTGCATGTTGTGCACATGTACCCTAGAACTTAAAGTATAAAAAAAAAAAAGGCACTAGGAAAAAGAAATTTGCATATGTCAATTATTAAGTTAAAAGAACACAGTTTTCAATAGGCCTATATGTTGAATATGAATATTTTACCATTTTCTCCTGTCTTAGACCCTTTACTGGATCTTGAAATTTTCATTGTTGAAGTTAAGGTAAAGAAAAAGAAAAAGTAATATGAAGAAAAAATACATAGATTTAATTAAAGAAAATAAATATGTGACACTGTGACATATAGGAGAGCAATAAGAAAACCCAGCCTCACCCACATGTTCGAGAAGAGCCTCTGATCTGTGCAGGCGCCTGAACTGGCCGCCCTGACCACCCACTACTTTCTATCAGGCAGGCTCTTTTCTCAGCTCTATTTTGGAATAGAATTAGATGTCTAGACACCTTCTTCTATTCCTGTTACCAAAACAAGTTGAGAGATGTTTATGTATTTTTAAATGCTAGAGACTACAGATGGAGAGCCTTCTCTGCCCATACCTGTGGTCAGTGGGCAACCTGGAACATGGCCCCTCATCACTGCTCCCTGCTACTCATATCCTTGTGTACTGATCTTCCTTTGAGCATGAATTGGACCTGTGACTCGCTCCAAATGAAAACAATGCAACAATATTGATGACATCGTCAACCTTAAATGATGAGACTTGGGAAATATGACTAAGAATAAAGTTTATTTGAGTGCAGAGCTTAAGAGTAGCCACCTGGGAAACACAGACTCCAAAAGAATGGGTCAGCATTCCAAGGTGGGAAAAGTAAGGTTTCATTTATATAGGCAAAGACAGGGAAACTTAACAAGGTTGCAGCATTTTTCAAAAAAGGTTAGTACATGTGTTATAGTGATTTGATTGGTTACATCTTGCTATAGTACATTTGGAGGAAAATTGCTTTAACTTTCTGTAGGGAGGGGTAATGGTTTTGATGGGTCTCATCTCTGGTGCTGTTCAGCCTTTCCTAATCATTTACAGGGCAAGAATGAGGAAGAGATACGATCTATAATCAGAAAAGCAGAACTTGCAGCTGCATGCTTTGTGACTTAGGCCACATAGCCACATTCCTCTCCAGGCTTAAAATAATTTAAAGTTACAACAGCTTTAAGTTTGAATTATTTAATTTCACAAGATGAAGCTAACAAGATTAGGCTACAAAATATAGTGAGTTCTACCTTGAGTTTCCTTTCTCAGTCTCTTGATGGCTCATTAGAGAGGAAGCCAGCTGCCAAGTTGTGAGTTTCCCAATGCAAAGGCCTAAGTGGCCAGGCGCCTGTATCTACCACCAACCAACTGCCAGTGAGGAAGTGAGGCCTGCAAATGGCCAGGAAAGTGAGCTTGTAAGTGGATCCTCCCTGCAGTGTCTGTTGATATCTATGAAAGACCGTGAGCCACAGGTATCCAGTTGAGCCACATCAATACTCTTGACTCATAGAAAACATGAGATACAAAGCGTTTATTATTTTAAGTCATGACATTTTAGGAAATTATTTTTCACAGCAACAAACAAAAAATAGACACCTGGGTAGTGCATAACAGTGATTCCTAAGCAGAGGAGGATGAGAAACACCTTGCTTATCGAAAAAGTGCTAAGCAAAGATGGCTGGCAGTTCACCAAAAATCCATGGTGACCTTCTACAGTGTAGAATTGTTACTGGAAGTAGCTGCCATGACAGAGACTAGGATTTCCAGCTCCACCTCCACCTCTTCATTATTATTATTTTTTAAGATGGGATCTCACTCTGTTGCTCAGACTGGATTGCAGTGGCATGGTTGTAGCTCATGGCAGCCTCAAACTCCTATGCTCAAGTGATCCTTTAGCCTAGCCTCCTGAAGAGCTGGGACTCCAGGCATGCGCCACTGTGCCCAGCTAATTTTCAAAAATTGTTTTGTAGAGATGGGATCTTGCTATATTGCCCAGGCTGATATCAAATTCTTGGCGTCAAACCATCCTCCTGCCTCAGCCTTCCAAAGTGCTGGGATTACAGGAGTGAACCACTATGTCCTGCCCATCTATTCACTTCGAGGTGCCATGTGACTGGTTTTCACTTACAAGAACATCTGTGGGGGGGATTGTGGTATTTGCAGGCCTAGGGTTAAGCCATGGATGGGCCAGCCCTGCCTTCTCTCTTTCTTTCTATGCCATGCTGGGTCCTGAATGACCAGAAAGAACAGTCCTGACTCACTCATAGAGGACAGGAGCATTTGCTCTGAACTATTGTGAACAGAACATCTATTCTGGGCAAGAAATTAACTTTTCATGAGTTAAGCCGGTGAAATATTGGGGGTTGGGTGTTTAGTTACAGCAGCTAGTGTCACTCTAAATAATACAGAAACACAGGAGCATAGCTTGAAACACTGAGATGAGACACTCCTCATGGAGAGTTAGTGCACGCATACTTAGTAATGTCTAGATGCCAAAGTCATAAGTTTTTATATTTCAGAGCAAAGTCTTCCAGGTAGCTGTGGTCTCTAGGGCAAGGCATAGGGAGAAGATAATATGATATGGATTAGGACTGGTCATATCCAGTATGATCACACGAAGCAGGGAGAGGAGAAATGAAAAGCTTTGTGTGGTTCTTTTTGTTCTATCTCTATTTCCTTACTACAAAACTCTTGTTAAGTATAGTAAATTGTAGGTGGTTTAGTATTTGAAACTAACTCACAGAAGACCAAAAGGAGAGAGAGGAGAGAGAAGTGGCAGGAAGAGAGAGAGAGAGAGAAAGAGAGAGAGAGAGAGATTTTGTAGCGCGAAAGAAAAGTAAAGAAATGGAAAAGGAAAATGGAGGAAAGCTCATACAGTTTGAGTAAATATTCTTCTCTTTTAGCAAGATTGAACATTTTATAAACTGTTTCTGGAAAACTGTAATTGGGGTTTTTAAATTGGGGTTCAAAAAAGGAGATCTGAGAATCTCAAGATTTTCTACCAAATGTTGATATTTACACACACGTTTTTTTTTTTTTCTGGAATTGGTGATCCCCCTCCCACAAGCTTAAGAACCATTTCTCTAAAGTGACTTTGGCTATATTATTTAGGACATTTTGATTTAATCTTATTCTTGCCAATTTTTTTTTTTTTTTTGCCTCCTTAGAAGTTATTACCAAAGGAAAATTTTATAAAAGCCATATGAAGAACGTGTATTTAAAAGCAGATTGTATGTGTTTGAATAATGCTTGTTCTGTCTGCCTTTCCATTGCTTTCTTAGACTATAAACAGAAACCATGCTTTTTCCCCAGAAAAAATTCCTTTATCAGAATACCTAAAACCAGGTTCCTTGCAGGATAGGGCATAATAAATGCTATTGGTTCCTGCTGATGAAATGTCTAACCCAGTTCACTCAGAAGTCAAAGAAAATACTGAAAATAAAACTTGTATTTTCTATTCCACTGCCTAGTTAATAAACGTTGACATGCATAATTATTGTAGATGTAGGAAGACAAAACAATAAATAAGAGGAAAAAACTGATAAGTTGTTATTGATTTCAATAAGGGAGCTGGTCTCATGTGATGGATGTATTGCACATAGAAGCAAGAGGCAAATGTGATGGTCCTTTTATTCTTGCATACTGTGGCTTATTTAAACGGAAGTTAATGGTAGAGTATGAAGTCTTGTCTCCTGTGCATGTCATGTTTTAATGGTGCTATTTATTTCTTTTCTTTTCTTTCTTTCTCTATTTTTTTTTTTTTTTTTTTTTTTTTTTTTT
>NC_045444.1:112464138-112579107 GCF_002776525.5 Piliocolobus tephrosceles | reverse complement strand
TTTTTTTTTTTTTTTTTTTTTTTTTTTTTTTGAGACAGGGTCTTACTGAGTTACCCAGGCTGGAGTGCAGTGGGGCAATCTTGGCTCACTGCAACCTCTGCCTTTCAGATTCGAGCTATCCTCCCACCTCAGCTTCCACGCTTGGCTAATTTTTGTATTTTTTTGATAGAGAAAGGTTTTCACCATGTTGACCAGGCTAGTCTCAAACACCTGACCTCTGGTGATCAGTCCTCCTCGGCCTCCCGAAGTGCTGGGGTTACAAGCGTGAACCACTGCACCCTGCCTAATGGTGCTATTTCTTTCTTTCTTTTTTTTTTTTTTTTTTTGAGACAGAGTCTCTCTTTGTCACCCAGGCTGGAGCGCAGTGGCACGATTTCGGCTCATTGCAAGCTCCGCCTCCCAGGATCACGCCATTCTCCTTCCTCAGCCTCCCAAGTAACTGGGACTACAGGTGCCCGCCACCACGCCTGGCTAATTTTTTGTACTTTTTTAGTAGAGACGGGGTTTCACCGTGTTAACCAGGATGGTCTTGATCTCCTGACCTCTTGATCCGCCCGCCTCGGCCTCCCAAAGTGATGGGATTACAGGCGTGAGCCACTGCGCCCGGCCAAATGGTGCTGTTTCTAATCTAGGTTTTGTACCACTGACCTGGATGTCTTCTACCTTTCCCAAGTTTGCCTGAGGAGCCCCAGAACAAATAGGACTATTGGCACTATTTCACTACTAGATAAATTAAAATGTCCTCCTGGAGATGCTCAATGAACATTTGTTGGTGATTATCAAGTAACATATATAAAATTAATGAATATTATTACTTCATGGATTTTTAAAGAATGTAACAAAAAAGGAAATATACATCCAGATGAGGATTTTAGGTAAAAACTATGAAAATAAATTAGTTAGTCATCACTTTAAATTAGCAGATTAAAAAAATGTAGCCATCCTATAAATGAAGTGGTTTATCTACTCACGTGTTTCGGTTGGAACATTTTTATGAAATCGATTGGCTTGGTGATAAGACAGCATTAGAGAGAGACCATGAAGTGCTAGATTTTGAGTTCTGATCTATCTATATGTAGAAGATGATTTCAAATGTTAGCAACAAGAAATTAGATTGAACTGATGCCAGTAGCTCTTCAGGAATTTACCTGCAAAACTTAGCATGTGGGGGACACAGATGGGAAGATGGAGAAATAAGGATGATGTTTCTTTTTTCTTGCCTCCTCTCAGTGACTAGGCTTGACCACTAATAGGAGCACAATAAAGATAGAGATCTGAATTGCACAGGAAGAGAAATGCAGAGAACCAGCAGCTCAGCTCTGAGTGTAGATAGCAAAATAGAACACAATTGGAGAAAACACATCTCATTTCTGACAAGAGCTCACCATGATTCAAGTAGTACAAAGAGGGCTGGAGAGGAGGCAGTGCCCCTTGATATCTGGCATATTTGCAGTCTGGGGATGCCCTGGAAGGCCACATCCTTAGTAGAGTAGCAGTGGGCCCAGTGAGGTCACCTCCAGCCACGACCCCACAAGGCACAGCCCTCAAGTGGCTGGCAGACAGAAAACATCCAGAAGAATGCCAGCTGAGAAGAGAAGGAGGGGGATTTTTCCAAAGCATACATGAAACATCCCAGAGAATAGGAAAAACAGGGCAGAAAAGGATCTCAGGCAAGGTTCTGTGAGGGTCTTCAGGATGAGGACGAGGACCCTCACAGAAGGCTCCTGACACCACAGAGTTTGTTCTTATTTGCAACAAGGGAGTTGGGCTCTGAAACTGCCTCACTAATTAAAGTCAGCCATTGTCTCAAGGCCTCCGGGCATTTGGTGAGCAGGCGAAACAGCTCAGCTAGCCCAAGGATAGCCCTCTGAAAAAAACTGCAGGTGTTACACCATAGAAACAAAGCTCTCAGAAGTTGGGGGTGGACACAGAAACAGTAAAAGAAACTTCAGGGGATCAAGATAGAACCCAGCCAACACTTGCTATGCCACCTTACCCAGAAATAGCTGGGGCTAACTTTGCAGAAAATAGCATGGGTGCTGAGGGCCTGCAGTTCTGCAAATGGAGGCTAGTAAGTTTATGTAACTGCAATGTCAGCGTATACATGAGCTCATTGATACTTGCAGGATGGTGAAGCCTTGGTGAGTTATATATGAATAAAAAAGTTCAGAATTGGAAGGGATCTCATGGATCATCTAGTGAGAACTCTTTCTTTTCATTCTGTAGCACAGATACTGAAGTAGCAAGACAGATAAGTGATTTGCCAAAGGCAAGAGAGCTAATGTGAAAGTGAATCCAAATGAAATTACTTGTGTTAAAAACACTGACAAACAGGGCCAAGGAAGGCTGTGAAAAAGGTTTCTCATGCACGAATTCCTGATAACAAGGCTACCACAAAAGACTCTCCAAACACCACAACCTTGCACAAAGGCCATTGCAATCTTACAAACAAACAAAACAAACTCACCAGATCATCTGCCCAATAATTGCCTGTCCAAATCAGACTGACATCACACTTGTTGCTGATCCTTGTAGCCAAGGATAATTTTCTCAAAAGAGCTGTGTAACTTTTTTTTTTCTTTTATAAACTTTGTCTTTACCTCCTCGGATACATGTATAGTTTACTATGGAATGAGTTTTTCACTGCAATAACCATTACTGAATACATATCATTCTGTTTTACAGAGTCTCTCTCTGTCTGTTATTTAGGTCAACACTAACTAGTGGCAAAGCCAGGATTAAAATCAAGTTTTCTGATCTCAAATTATATTTTCTCTAATTATCCAAGACACATCATAATGCAGGAAAATTTTGTAACTTGAGGATTTGCAATGCCTACCCTGAAAACATGTCAAGTATATTGTGCTCCTTTCCATGTCGTATGATAGAGTGTTGGCACCATGATTTTATTACATTTACATTTAATCTACTCTTATTCATATTATTACATTACTTTATGTTTTCCTGAACACAAACTATTTTAATATCCATCTGTATTTACTAGTGACTCTCCAGGTAAGATAATAGGAAAATGCAAAGCTCAAATTGCTGGTGCTGCTGAATGGGGGTGATAAAGAATATCATGTTTTCTTGTCTTCATAGGGCTAGATTTGTTGGAATCAATCTATTTCCTTTTTGAGAAATTGGGCAGCCAATCTCTGACTCCCTGGCCCATTGCTTTCTTTGGGCTCTGATAGAGATTATTACATAGTTTATTAAGCTTACTTCCCCCAAAAGCTGAATGTGATGTAATAGTGCCATCTGTCACCTTTTGTAGAAGGCAGAGAGGAAAAGCAATGCCTTAGGAAGCCTGAGGTTGATTATAACAGGTCCTGAAGTGCAGCTGTGGCTTCAGGTATTAAGGCCAATGGGCTGCTCTGTGCAGTGCAAAACGATGACAGAGCCTGGAGTGTTCTGGGCCATGGCCAGGGAGGAAAGGCCAGCAGAATAGCAAAAATAACCCTGCTGAGTGACCCTGAAATACCTGGTGCAGAGCCACATTCCTCTCAAGGTGAGCCTGGCTTTTCCTTGCCCTGGTTATCACATGGCCAGGGAGGGTGCTCTCTGTGGTATCAAGACTATTCTTAGGCCTGATTCAAAGGGAACATATGAGGTCACAGAAAGTAGGTTTGGATACAGGACCAAATTTGCCACTGACTCTAAGATATTATCGTTTAACTATGCTATGCCTCAGCTTACCCATTTTATAATGTAGAGTACAAGAATATGATGAAAATTTATGCTAGAACATTGCGCACAAACACGTCTCTATATTTAGACTGCATACATATATGATTTGCTTAAGACTGGGATCAATGAGGATATCAGAAATTTAGAAAACCTAGTCTCCTTGGGATAGGACTAATCCTTCAAATTTTTCTCCATAGATTATTTTATCGTTCTTCTATTTCCTCCTTCCCTGGCCATGCTCTATTTTGATGTGTGCTGAGTGTTGCATTCATTTTCTTATTTTATTTATCAAAATATTTTCAGTAAATACATGTAGGATTTCTGTATTAAAGTATTAAGAAATAAATTCCATCTCTCATAATCATCTTGAATCAACAAAACGTTAGATTCTTGGCATATTTTATCATGACAAGTAATTCTATAATACAGTTCATGTTTCATGGAAATGATTAAAATTAAATAAAATATTGGGGATGGAAGTGATTATGTTTGGTTATCTAAATAATCCAATTTTGTAGCATTCTGATTCTGTCCCATAACAGAGAAATGACACAACATTGTAATTGAATCAAAATGTCTACTGTATATATTGAAATAATGGGATATTTTTTAAATAAAAAAGATATAGCTAGAAGAAAATGGAGATAGATACATTTTTAAGAAGTAAAACTGAAGAGAAGATTGAGAAAGTGGCTCGAAGGATGCAACTTCTTAGCTTACAGGACTAGTCAAGAAGACTTGAGTTTGTGTATTTCAGAGACATCAGGGAGGAGACCATTCTCTGTAGTATTTTGGTGAGAATACCTTGGACAGCGAACATCAATGTAGCACAACTCATTATCAGCAAGAGAGCCAATTGGAGGGTTTTCAGAGGCCTCCTGGGAATGTCAGCATGCTTTATGACAACTTTCAAAGAAACTGAGAGGGTCCCACTTACCTGGTATTTTTCGTGGGCCCAGCACTTAAGCTCTAATTTCTGCCATTTAAAGTAACATTTTCTAAACAAATAAACAACAAAAATTAAACAATCCTTATACACTTTTCCTTTTGATTTGGCTCTAGAAATTTATTTGATTCCTAACCTATTGTCTTTGATAGTTTTACAT
Organism: Piliocolobus tephrosceles; assembly: GCF_002776525.5. NCBI lineage: Eukaryota > Metazoa > Chordata > Mammalia > Primates > Cercopithecidae > Piliocolobus > Piliocolobus tephrosceles. The sequence goes on along the minus strand of NC_045444.1, from coordinate 112,574,311 downwards.
ATTGATAATCTTTGTTACAATTAATATTAGATATATCATATGATATAACAATGTAATGTGAAAAGTCAAATTAACAATATAAATAAAAATTACTAAGTAAAAATTGAGCAGATGCTATTTGCCTCCACCAAGGCTACTTTCTTCTTTAACCTAATTTTAATTTAGTTTGCACATCTACTCTTACTTCAACTGATTCACAGCCTAGCTTTTGAAGTAGATTGTTATCGGTCTAGGACAACATTATTTCAACTATGAGTCGCAATCATTAGTAAATCCTAAAATCAAATTAGTGGATCATATTATTGTGTCTCAAATTACATAGAATAGGAAATATCAAGTTACATATAGATTAGAAACAGGGTAAGAAAAATCTCACACGAACTTTAAAAAAATTATGTATACATATGTACTTTGTGTCAATGTAAAAACAATTCTATCATGGGTCACAATCAAAGAGTTTGGAAATCTTTGGTGTGAATCAGTCATCATGGCCTTGTTTCCCTTGTGATTGGATTATTTGTAAATGTGCAACAAAATTGCGAACACTGAGCTTTGATGAGAAGTTTGCTAAGTGTCATCCAGAAAAGTTTATTTATGGATTGTAGGAATCACTGAATAAGTGATAGTCCCATTTCTTCCTCTGTACATTTTCATAAATGGATATGATAACCCAGAACTGCTGCAGAATCTTGCAAACACAAGATGAGCTGACCTGTGGAAGGGTCACCTTCCTGATGTGATAAAACTGAGAGACAGAATTTATCTGGATTCTTAATGGTATCATTGAGAAGCCAAGTGCACTCTGGTGCATCCTTACCTCTGAACTTCTTGTTGTAAGATAATACATGTTTGGAACTATGTAAGCCACTTGGCTTTGGGTTTCAGTTTTCTGCAGCTTAAAGCATCCTAAGTGATGTAACTACTATCTTATGTGTTGGTGCAGACATGAAGACTAGGGCTAACTTATTTGATAAATTGTATATTAAGTGATTATTAAGTGTGGGGGTTTAAGTGCTAGGCATATAGCTGTGAAGAAAAATAAATAATGCCTCTGCTCTCAACAGTTTAGATTCTAGTGATGCAGACAAGTAATAGATAGTAAACAAATACATGCAGTTAGATTATAATTAATCCTCTGAAGGAAATAAATAGAATGACATGATAGAGTGATTTATTTGGTTAACAGGTGCTTCTTCAAACAGGATGATTACTAGTGACCTCTCTGAGGAGGAAGAGGCATTGGAGCTGAGACTTAAAAGAGAAGTTAGTCATGGAAAGAAACAGTGAGAAGTTCATCCCAGAAAGACGGACAACAAAAGTTATAGACTGTCTTGCAAGTATAGTGTAGTCACACACTCTTTATATTTTTAAATATTCAATTCTGGGAAGTTTGCAACCATGGTAAATGTTTTCCATTTATTTATTGGTATGAACTATAATATCGCCTGGAACGTGCACTCCAGATGCTAGAACTTAATGGATTTTCTGTCAGTAGACTGATTATCCCATAGTTTATTGGATGATCCCTTATTAGAAAGGAGTCCTGTTTTCCTGGCAGTCAGATCAGCACCTGGACATTGGAAGAGCTCACTGTGGGTTGTATAAATGGATTAGTGAATGAAAACTTGCAGGGATGTTTTTGCATTTCATAACAGCTAAGAGTAATGGAAAACTTACTGTCCCTGAGGAGGTTATTCAGGTATGAGAAGGTTTACTCATACCCAAAGGTAGACTTATGCTATTTACCTCTAATGATTCTTCTTTGAGGTGCATTATTACATAGAAAAATAGTGTGGCAAAACCCATATCAAATGTTCAAATACTAATGAGAGTTATTGGATTAGCAAATGTCTCCGACTATTTATAGAAATTTAATATTATCTTATTTTCTGATTTTATAAAATTACAATACATCATTATTAAAAGGTAAAGACTATTAATTCTGTGTTAGGACAGGATCTTGTGTATGGAGTAACTTGCTAATCCCTGGTAACTATTTCTGGAAAAGCTTCTGATTCTCACTTCTCCTCTTCTATGTCTGAATAGCTTTCCACTGTTTACTTAATGTCCAACTCTGAGATGACAATGGCCAAGTTTATTGTGGTCTTATATTGGCTTGTATCCCTCACTAAATTATCATCTACCTTCCAATACATGATGTAGGTCTTATTGTATTTTTACCCCAGTGTATAACATAGGGTCAAGATTTGCTGAGGTTTCAATAAATCAAAAATGAAAAAGGGTGAAAATCAAATTGGCTCTAGAATCAAATTGTTTTATTTTTGTACTATTGACCAAATCTCTCTATATGTTCTGTTCTTTCTCACCTCCAATACACCATTCATCACTCCTTAGCAATATTGTATAATGTAATAGAGCTTTGGAGCTACCAGTTGGAATTTTAGCTGTAACGTTTGTTAACCATGTGATCTTTAGCAATTTCCTTTACTTCTTTGAGTCATAAGATAATTTGAAGAGGTCATTTAAAAACCTAGGGTGGGAGAAGGGAGAGAATTAGAAAAAATGACATTAGGTACTAGGCTTAGTACCTGGGTGACAAAATCATCTGCACAACAAACTTCTGTTACGTGAGTTTACCTGTATAGCAAAGCTGCACATATACCCTGAGCCTAAATAACGTTTTTGTTTGTTAAACCCCAAAACCGTCCAGGCGCGGTGGCTCACGCCTATAATCCCAGCCCTTTGGGAGGCCGAGGTAGGCGGGTCACCTGAGGTCAGGAGTTTGAGACCAGCCTGGCCAACATTCGCTCTACTAAAAATATAAAAATCAGCCAGACGTGGTGGTGGGAGCCTATAATCCCAGCTGCTTGGGAGGCTGAGGCAGGAGAATCGCTTGAACCTGGGAGTTGAAGGTTGCAGAGTGGAGACCGCGCCATTGTACTCCAGCCTGGGCAATAAGAGCAAAACTCCATCTCAAAAGAAAAAAAACAAATACTTATCAAGGTGAAAGACAAAATGGGCTACGTCATCAGATTATTGCATTTCTTACTTTAAACACTTCATAATTCTCATGTATACCTGTTTTTTCCTGTTCATTTTCTAAGTCAAAACTCATGATAAGCTTCCAAAGTCTTCTATGCTGTTTTAATCCCACCTAAATGAAAATATTCTGTATTGGAAGCTCTGCCCTAGTTCAGTTCTGCCTGAGACCAAATGGTGAATCTACCTAATTTTAGGATGTAGTTAGTAGGTCCACCTTGACAATTGACCAAATCTATGTTCTCTAATCTGACCTTCATCAGTAATAAAAATGAGGTTTTGATAGTTTTTTTTTTTTTAACCTCTTCAGATGTGAGGGGAGTAAAAGTGTTAATATGTATTAAATACTTTCTGAAGACTGTAATAATAACTGACATGTATTGAGTGTTTACTGTTTACCTGGAGTGGTGATACATGTTTTAGATACCTTATATGCCCAGAGATAATAATTATTTGGAATTCCGTTAGAAACAGAGGCTGGGTGTGGTGGCTCATGCCTGTAATCCCAGCACTTTGGGAGGCTGAAGTGGGAGGATTGCTTGAATCTGGGAGTCAAGACCAGCCTGAGTAGCATAACAAAAGCCCTGTCTCCATCAGAAATAAAAAATTAGTCAGGTGTGGTTGTGCACACTTGTGGTCCCAGCTACTCAGGAGGCTGACGTAGGAGAATTGCTTGAGCCTGAGAGTTCAATGCTGCAGTGAGCTGTGATCACACCACTGTACACTCATCCTGGGTGACAAAGCAAGACCCTGTCATAAAATAAAATAAAATAAAAAACAGATTTCCATGTTCAAATTTAGAAATATAAATGACGTTTTCTAGGAGTTTTATCTAATAGTCTGTTTATTTAGCCATATACTAGAGGAGCTTTGTTTTCAGAGAAGATTTTGGAAGCACTGAATTATTATATTTAATATTTACACCAGGAAGGATTCCATAAAACTTCTTATAAAAAAATAATTGAAGCTGTATCAAGGACTATAAAGGGTCTGAGATATTACTCCATCTCCAAGCTAATAATTTAGTCTTCCAGAGATTCGTAGATGCTAGCAGAAAACACAGACTCTTGTGTCAGAGAAAAAGGAAAGTGTATTGGTCACAGAAATAGCAGCAGCAAGAGTGTCAGAATTTTCTTCTGTGAGTTCCTTAAGCCCTCATTCACATAGAGTGAAAAGATACAATAGAGCCACGTGATGCCTACACAAGTAGTGGATTATGTGACAAAAGAACCTGAGCTTTGCTCCAGGCTGTTTTCCCTATAAACATCTTTGGAAAGGTAGCCTGGAACAGAAGCAGTCCGTGTCTCTGCTCGTAAAGTGTGTAGGAACACAACAGACCTTAAGGAATTATTTCTCAATAAGCTGGACTATGATACTTCAAGCAAGAGGAATTGCTTAAATAAAGGTCTAGGGAGAGGAAAATAGAAAAACAACACAGCAAATTCTTCAGTTTTGCAGGAGGCTGGGAACAGATATGAATCATGTTTACATTCAATGAATTGAATAATTCATGTAAAGCGATTCTGATCACTGAATTTGATTTCTACTGCTATGGCTTCCAATCAAGGATAAGTTACCACAGAAGTAAGGCCAAGGCTAACTACCTTAAAAGTCTGTGACCAAAAACGGATTATCTCTATGTTCAAATTTAAGAGATATGCAGTTCTATAGCAATTGCCTGGCAATTCCCATATACAACGTGCTCGAGCAAGTTTTATCAGGCAAGTTTCAGAAATAAAATGACTAGTGAAGGGAATCAGAAAATGATTAAGACCAATAACAAGAGAAATACGTAATTGTTAAGTTTACCACATTAAATTTATTAACTTTGGAAAATATTTGTTTTCAAACAACTCCACTAAAATGGAAGAGTGGATCTTATGAAATTTCTCTTTTTTTTTCCTCCAACTGGGAGACAAAATGACAGATAAATCAATTGGCCTTTTTTATATCTAATTCTCTGAAGTCTCTTACTTAGAAACTTAAATGCTTCCAGTTTTGTTTCATTGGTAACTTGCTTTTTCATCTGTGTTTACTTCACTTTTTCTTATCTTACCACTATCCCGTGCCAAAAGTATTACAAATACACATTAATATATACCATCTGGAATATTTTTCTCAAGAAGAGAAAAGAAAAATATGAGGGCTGATGAATTTGACCCAGGGCCCCAGTCCAACATCTGTAACACCCTCTCTCTCCAACAAGGCCTGTGGGACACAACAAGTCTCTTTTAGATCTAATCTGAACGTCAGTCACCCCCTGCCTTTCCCATAATGAAAGGGCTACTCAGACACAGAGGGGTTTCCTAGGTATTTCAGGAAGTGGGGAGATTTCCACCAGACCTTTAAAGTAAAGTAACTTTGGAATTGAGGAAAAGCTTTGTCACAATCCGTGAAATGGGAAGGAGATGTAGGAAGAGTAAAGAGACACTGCTCTGCCACAAAAGAGTAACATGGGCTGCTTTCTTCTAGCACTAGCAAAGGCTTGAATATAGTTGGAGATCTTCCATGAAGGGAACTTGGGGTGCACACACACAGTTTTACCTATTTAATTATCTTTGAATCATACAGTTTTCTCAAGGTCTGTTATATATATAATTTTATTGCAAGGTACAGAGTAAGATTCAAGTTTGTGTATTCCTGAGAATGACAAAAGCAGTAGTATTGAGAGGAACTCTATAGATTAGAGTAGCCAAGAAAACATTATGTCAGTAAATGAATTGGCATGATAGAGATGAAAATCTCTCTGCAAGTCTGATGATAGACTACTAGACTAACATATGTTTTATTCCTCAAGGAAAACTATGTTATAACCAATATTTGTATGATTTTCCTTTTTTTAAATCATTTAGTGAATTGCTAAATATATTATCTTTGGTGAGTAAGCTTCAAAAATAAGATTAAATGTGATAATTTTCCTGTAAAATTAAGTCTCTATTTTTTCCCCACATGTTTACTGGAATATAGTTTCATAGAATATTTGAATACATACACAATTATAATAGAGTTAGGCTGGAAAAATTTGCACTTTTAAAGTCTGTGTTCCCCTGAACAATGGCTGACAGATAAGGAGGGACTGATTTAAAGTATGAAAAGATGGATTTATTCTGTTGAACCAGGTCCCTACCCATTTTACCTGTCTTGAATTAGGATTTTACTTTTGGCAGAAAGACCCCCCGCCCCCTTTTATATGCTAGGATGCTTTCAAAAACAATCAAGAATACCATTACTGAGGAAGCAAGCACTAAAGTAATTGCTGCTTCTCATTTGGGAAAAACTTAGGTTCAAGTCATACACAGTCCGTTCTTGAAAAGTTTGAGAAGTGGTTGAGTTGACAAAACAAGTCAAGGTGAAGGAGAGGACTCATATCAAGACAAAATAGTATTTCTTGAAAAGAAAGAGGAGGATAATGTCCTCAATTAGTTTATTTCCTGCTCTTAACAATTGTGTAATTAGTCTGGTCTAGCAGTTGGCATGATTCAAAGTACTGCAGAGAAACATCAGGAAGCTTTTTTTCCATTTAAATTTTATTATGTGGCTGGCTCCTCCCTGGGAAAAACAGCCTATTCACATGAGTTAGCCATTCCACTGACATTTGAATTCGAGAGGGGAGAGCCAAGTGTCTCTAGCATGCAGTAAAAGAAATGCACTGAGGTCATAAATATCCTCCTGCTGATGCATGATTTAGATAGAGTTGTTTATTTAGATAGAATGGTCATTTCTCTCCTTCTACTCTTCCTTCCTCTCTTCTCTGTTCTCCTCCTTGCTCTTCCTCTTCCTTTTCTTTTTCTTTTTGTTTTTTTTTTGTACAGAAATCTGTTGAGACGACAATATGGATGCAGCTGGAGGCCATTATCCTAAGCGAATTAACACAGGATCAGAAAACCAAATACCGCATGTTCTCACTTACAAGTGAAAGTCAAACATTGGGTACTCATGGTCATAAAGATTCCAACAGTAGGCACTAGTGGGGAGGGAGGACAAGGGGTAAGAAATGAGAAACTAATTATTGACTACTGTGCACACTACCCGGATGACCAGATCAGTGGTATCCCAAACCTCAGTATCACACAACATATTCATGTTACACACCTACATATGTACTCCCTGAATCTAAAATGAAAGTTGAAATTATATAGAAAAGGAACCTGCTGAGAACTAGGTAACCAAAATAATAATGACTGAGATGGTTAACACTGAGTGTCAACGTGATTGGATTGAAGGATGCAAAGTATTGATCCGGGGTGTGTTTGTGAGGGTGTTGCCAAAGGAGATTAACATTTGAATCAATAGACTGGGAAAGGCAGACCCACCCTCAATCTGGGTGGGCACAATCTAATCAGTTGCCAGTGTGGCCAGAAAAGAAAAGCAGGCAGAAGAACATGGGAAAGACTAGACTGGCTTAGCCTCCAAGCCTACATCTTTCTCCTGATCTGGATGCTTCCTGACCTCAAACATCTGATTCCAAGTTCTTCAGCTTTGAGACTTGGACTGGCTTCCTTTCTCCTCAGCCTACAGATGGCCTATTGTGGGACTTGTGATCACATGAGTTAATGCTCCTTAATAAACTCCTTTATCTATCTATCTATCTATCTATCTATCTATCTATCTATCTATCTATCTATAGATATATATCCTATTAGTTCTGTCCCTCTGGAGAACCCTGATTAAAACAATGACTGAATCAGAAAATGCCAGTCTGACTTGATACTGATAGTAAGAAGCTGCACAGAGATGGTGTGAATCCTAAATCACACCAACTTCCTCCTCTTCTTTCCCTTCCACTTCTTGTCTTCACTTTCTTATTTTGCAACAGCACTGAGTGTAACATGTGCAGAGATTACTCAAAGAAGAAATAAAAAAAAATGTGTCTAAGGGAATCCAATTGTTTAAATTTAATTCTGATTCTATTACCTAGTAGCAGTGTGACATGGAACGAGGCTCTTAACGTCTCAACCCTGTAGAGACTGAATACTAATCTCATCATATTGTGGAAGATTCAAATAAGGTTGTATAAATAAAGCTTTTAATATGGTTCTTAGCTATAAGAATGATATTAAGCTAGAAACAGGAATTACATGTTAATTTTGTATCATTATAGCCATATCTTTTTCTGTTCTATTTTTGTGTTTTTATCCTGCATTTTTATTGTTTTTATGCCATGAACTTGGACTACTTGGTAGGTTTCTGCAATTTAATGGCTAAACATATTATAAAGGTCAGGAAAATAGCTTTACACATATTGTCCTATCTTTTAGAGTAAGAGGGAGGATTTATTTTGAAGTTGGCAAGATGTGGTCACATTTCCTCCCTAATTTAAATTTCCGTATTATATATAAATCTGAAATCTCTTTTGTTGTCTAGCAACTATAACAATATGATAGATCAGAATATATATCAGGAAGCAGACATGCCATAAATATGTTCAATGTTTTCAAAGATGACAATTTTAAATGGGAACACTGTGGATGAGATGACATGGAAGGAAATATGAGGCTATTAAAATGGAAGAAACCAGGAAACATTTGGATTTAATTCCATCTTGGATCCATTCCACCAAAGTTCAACATAATGCAAGACTGAAGCAAATGATTGCTCTCCTTTGCCCTTATTCTTTTAGTCTTCTTTGTACTTTTGCACTGTAGAATTCTGTTAATGCCACATAGTTTTTAAAGGGTCATATTTCAGACCAGTTAGTAATATTACTTGTTTTTTTAAGGGTTGAAAAAAAAAGAGAAAAATAAACCTAATTTCAGGCTCTAGACGAATCTGGAGGGGGTTGTTTAAAGTGTTAAAACAGAAGACAGCATTAGAGTTGCGCGGCCAAGATGCATTTTGAGGAACTAACCCTAAACAGGAAAAATACTTTTGTAAAACACTTAATAGTGATTCTTTCATGAGAAGTCCTTTGATCCAGAATCACAAATGTGCCTACCAGGAAACCAGTGAAACCAGTGAGGGGCCACTACTGGGGACGCAAATCTAGTTGATAACTGTTGCAGACAACGTATTATCAACTTGTATTTTATTTAAAACTATTATTTTGCTTATTTTAAAAAGTTGAGAAGTGAATTTGATAATGGATAGAACAACACTGCATGTACATCCTTATCCATCAGCTGAGTCCCATAGTTTACATATGCAAAACAAATATTACTTCAAATCTGTAGCTTTTTTTTTTTTTTTTTAGTTTTGTGGTGAGATTAAAACCACAGCAAGAAAGAATAACCTGCAACATGAGTAGATACTATGCTTGCCAAAGTTATTTAATATCCACATTTCATAAACATTCAGCAAAAGATTTCTTAACAAAATTGAATGACTTTCAAATGGACTTATTTTGAAAGTTTTAAAAACTCAGTTTTACCTGAAAACAACCAATTATTAGCTGATTTTAATAACTGGTCTAGAGATTATATTTACAAAAAAAATTATTATGGAGCCATTGCATAGCATTTAAAGTCATGTCACTTTACCATTGACTGAGATATAACAATTTGAGGCAAAATAACATTTAATATTCTTGAAATTACCTAAATAAGACCATTTGTAATCAATAATATATTTAACTTTTCACCCTGTTGGAGTGGTGGCCAAATATATGATGATTGGATGCAAAGTGCTGTGAGTTCCATAAGACAAGCATTTATCCAATATGATAAACATCAGTATAATAAAGATATCTAGAAATTTCTAGAAGTAATTGATGATCTGTTATATTTTGGATGAACATTGACTTGTGTTTAGGTATTAGGAATGTGTGTGTGTGTGTGTGCATGTACCTATATATGTGTATGTGCATTAACTCTACACAAGATAAAGTTTGTTGAATGCAAATATAAGGTTTAAAATGTTTAATTTGCATTGCTTTGTCTGCTATACATATATATTTTTTAGATGAGCAAAGCTTAGACAAATTGATTTTTTAAAAATAATATAGCATAAGTATACTTAATTTTTCTAGTTTCATCAAAAGTTTTTCAACGTAGAAACATAATTTAATAACAAAACTAAAATATTGAAACTGGACTTCAGAACAAAACCTAATCTTTTAACCAAAAGCAAACAACTAGTTTTGGCTTTAAATATAAGACATAATGTGTATTTAACCATGCCTATTTAGGTAGAATGTCTTATCTGATCCCAAGTCTATCCTAGATTTTTCTGTGAGCTCCCAAGTTCCTATTTCCATTGCAAACTCTCATTTTCTGTAAAAATGTGAACTAACCTAAATGATTGTTCCATAGACAAAGAACATAAAATCACAAAACGCTATGCCATATAGTAATTTATAAAATTTTATTGGTGTAAACAATAGCAACCTTTATTATGATTTCTTTTTCTCTTGAACAAAGAATTTTTGAGTCCCAATCAACTGAATCTTTGTGACTTTTCCAGCCAAATACTTTAAAAAATATCAATTAGCCAATCTCAAAAATTGACATGTAGCTGCTATTAACACAGACCTTTTTGTTGTGGGATTATACAGATATAATATGACACTGAATCCCTGAATGTTTGACCATTAGGAAAGCATAATATTTTCATGACGTTTTTATCCACCTATTTGTCAACTAAACTAATTGATTATTCTCCTGTAGCATTTTATCCTTTTTATGAAACTCTTTCCTTAGCCACCTTTATTTTGCAAGTGCATATTGTAAATTATAAAATCAATGGCATAGTTTGTCTGGCACACATAAAATTGATAGCTTCCCTTTCTTTTATTAGCATAATCTGCCAATTTATTATGAAAGAGTGAATGACACGCTTGTGATTAGAACTGGTCATGACGGGTCACTTGAAAACTTATTGATGGTGTGTGAGACATGCTTTTTAATTAAAATGTAGGTCTGAGCTGGCTAGGCAAACACCAGTTTCTCCTTACTCATCACATTTATTAAATCATGTATTTGCTTATTTATAATATTTTAAATTAACAATAATGAGTCAGATTAGCATACAGAAGACATGCCCCAGAGGAAAACACAGAAAAAAAGCATGCTATTTTACTTAGGGCAAGCAAAAACATACTGCCTGTAAAAATACTGCAAGAAGGTGTGAACATTAAAAATGATAACTCGAGAAGTGTAAAGTTTTACCATATTTACCAGTCACTTTTAAACTTGCCCCTGTGTATATGCTTAATATCCACTCAATTGTCTTAAGCAGCATCAGCTCCCCCACTTTCACCCGCTTTCTTTCACAAAGTTATAACTTAGGCAAGACTGTCCCAACTCCAATTGCACAATATCCTCAGGGTTACGGTGAGCTCAAAGGATGTTGTGAAATCCTCCAGGCAAAATTAATCGTGATGTGACTTAATTTTTTAAAGTGAAATGTGTACAATAAAGTGCCCCTAAGAGGAGGCTTAGTGGATGATGAGGGAGGTAATGAATACAGCAAACGATTACAGGGTGTCAGAACAGCAAGACTGGGGTGGCTGGCAGTGACTACTACTTTCATCCCACAGACATCTGCGGGTGAGGGCAGGAGATGAAAAGCCATGCATCTTCTCTGTAATTTGTATTACCACAGCATTCCATCTTGGCCACACGACTCAGTCACACGTACTTTTTTTGATTCAGAAGAATTTCCAAAGGACAGGCTTGCACTCTTCTTGCTATGAAAGAGAGTTCTGCTACATTTTGATGAAATTGTGAGTTAGGGTCTGGCTTTATGTTTGTTTGTTTTTGCTTGTTTGTTTTGGAATACAATCTATGATTTCTAAGCACCCCCTTTTACTTTCATCAACAGGACAGAAAATGGATCCAGTCATAAATAAGACAAATGAGAAGCAAGGGGCATGTGTGTTTTGCCCCTGGTCATCTCTCTGACTTCTTTTAGATTTTGTGAAGTGATTGTAACATAAAAAGAATTCAAAACAATGTTTTTAAATAGAGTTGAATGCACTCAAAGTCCAGGTGTGATAGGGTAAGCATGCTATTATTTTTTGGAGATATTGTTTGAAATGACAAATAATCAATCATAACTATTTAATGGAGGTAATAAGTGGATCAGGTTGCCACCTTAAGCTGACATATTCATCTTTTTCAAAATCCTTCTGTGTCTCATAAGTGTTATTGCCCTCAGCTCAATGTACTCTACACAGTCCAATTATAAGACATTCTGGTACAATGGGATCTGATAGTATACAAAGCTCAATTCAGGAAGAACAGATAAGATGTGCTCGTGCCAGTCTATTCCATCCCTCCTGCAGCATTGCTATTTAACTTCTCCAGGCCCAGTGAATTCCCAGCTTGATTGCAGAATTCCATGGGTAGCTTTACATTGTTTCCAACAGTTGTCCAGGCTGCTTCTTTTCTCTCACTTTCCAAATTCATCTGATCTGAGCATATATGGCTTATGCATTATGGTTTACATACCATGGCTTATGACTAAGGATGTAATGATTTTTGACTTTGTTTTATTGCACTTGAGCTATATTAAATTAAACTGGCCTTCTTGTTAATTTATCATTGGTAAAATATTTCAAATGCATTTTTTGTTAATCCTGTACTTCAAACCTATGAATAGCTTGCTTAATTGTGTTTTATGAACCAAACTACAATGACCTCATACTTAGGCTTTACTTTTGTAATAAATTGACATAAGTAAAAAAAAAAAAAATGTTAGTAAGTAATGTGAAATATTGCTAATATCACTGGGCTTGACATTTGCCTGGAAGGAAAACTAGGAGACACATCTTTTGAAAGCCAAATCTTTATACAATACATCCTGTAATATTTTTCTCATACCTCTATATAAATTTCCCCTTGTGGATTTTAGTCTTCCCTACCTGATATCAGGCAACACACTCTCTTGATGTAAGACCGTGTAGCGTGGAAGAAAATGAACTTTGGCATCGAAAGGACCTGTTTTTGATTGTAGGTTCTGTCCAAACTTTTGATAAGTTATTTAAGTTCTTCAAACTTCAGCTGCCTCACCTGTGAGGTGGAGATTTGATATTTACATTTTAAGGCTGTTTTAATGTCAAATGAAATAATATTTGTGCAGCAACATGGAAGGTACACAGAATCAGTAGTAGCACTAGCCCTACTATTCTCTTGAAGAATCTATAGAATCATGACAAATGATCTTGATGGATCTTTTTACCATTTATGGGCCTTAAAACTTTAATACATTCATTCATTCAATAATAATTTATTTAACAACTCAACTTGGAAACATAACTACAGAAGATGAGAAGATGAGAATCAATAACTAAGACTGATATGTTCTACTTTCTATGAGTATGACTAGTAAGAAAGGAAAATTTTAATTTTTTATTCATTTTATAAATAGTTGCATAATATTACATACACTGAGCATTGTTCCAAGTACTTCACAAATATTACCTAATTTAAATCTTATAATAACTCTATAGATAATACATTATACTTACTTTACATTCAAGGAATTGACACACAGAAGTTTAGTCACATATCCAAAGCTATACATTGCTAGTAGGTGATGGGAGCAGAAATGCAAGAATGAGCCCTGCTAGACTGGCTTCTGAGTTCATCCTCTTAGCCACTTAACCATGGTGCTTCTCCAGAAGTAATTGAATAGGATTAATTCTAATTGTAATAAGTGATATAAAGGAGATACACAGAATGCTATAAAATGAGAATAACAATATCTGCCAACAAATGGCTTTTTGAGAGCTCACACTGTTCCATGCCCTGTGGAGTCCACAATGCCTTTAATTTCCTTTACTGAGCTCCTCTCACCACTAAAATACATTATGATTTGGAAATTTAACAAATGTTTTTCTAAGAGTGACCTGCTAGTTCTTCTGCAAAAAATAGAAAAAGAAAGTGGCCCAAGCAATTACTTTAAAATATTATTATGCAAATGTTACATTAATTTAGAAAAAACACAGCTGAATTCCATTGCCATTCTTCCAAAGTAAAATCTCATTTGATAAAAACAGTTTCTTTGTGAGTGAATGGTACAACACCTTTAAATACAGTTAACAACAACAACAAAAAGTATTCAGGCATGCTGTGACCATTGCTGACAATGAATGCAGTAGCAAGTCCTTACACCAGCCTGAGGAAGTAAGTACCAAGAGAGAAATGTTCTAGATTAAATCACAAAAAGAGTAGCCAAGACTGTCCTTTTTATTACCTGTTTGTTTAAGGCTTATCTTGCTGTTGATATGCTACAAATGGCCTCTAGCAGGAAAAAAATATATATCTTTGCCAGAAAGTAAAGTTCTTGATAAAAAAAAAAAAGTGCCTGATTCACTGTTGTATATTCTACTCTCAAGACAGGACCAGACACATAGTAAGTTCTCAATAACTACCATTAGAATATTGAATTTTGAGTAGATGTCTTTTTGGTTACATCAATACTAGTCAACCAAGGAAGTCTAAATGGGATGGATATAATGTGGGTGAAAGTTACCCCTTATGTCTGGATTCTAGTCCAACCTTTGCCACCAATTTAGCTTGTGATCTGAGGTGAACTACTTTATCTCCCTATTTCTGTCCTTCCTCAGCTATGGAAGACCTAATATACTTCTAAAAGTGAACAGGCACATATCCCTTTGATAACTTGTTCTCAGTTTTAGCTTGCCAGACGTTTATAACTTTATTTTTGACTACAATTAATATCTTTCTCTTGTGGTAGTGGGAGGAGAAACATGATGATACACAAGCAAAACCAAATATGCCAAAAGAATGCTTATATATTCCCTCTGGAAGGAGTGCATGAAAGTTAGACATGGTGAGTGAGTAACCCCAACTGATTAACTCTACCCCTGATTAGAACACTGACTCACCATATGACTAACCACACATCAGATATTTATCTTGGGCCAACTCTGGTTGACTCATAATCTATGGTTTAAGATGAAGATCAGAGTTACCTTTGATCTTCTTCTCGCAAGAATTACAAAGAAGATAATACCCTGTGTACTAGCAAAGCCAACTTTACTGCCACAGAGGATGTACCCAACTCCCATTATTCTGATTCACTGGAGAACAGGTTACAGCAATAGCAACAGGGTCTGAAATAATCACTTTCAAATTTGTACTTGGGGCTGCAGAAGCTGATAGAAGTTATACCCCATTGTGTAGCTTTGAAAAGATATGTATCTGAAAGCATGTGTAGACTTTTAAAAATAATCAACATCCCTGTAACATTAGACACACAAAACCAGTATCAAAAATAAGCCACATGTTTTCCCACTTTATAAACATTTTTCACTTCTGATTTCTGTGTGGTTACAGATTGTAATCTTTAAAGGCAGAGACTGAGCACAGTTTGATATGAAGGATATTGATAAGGGACCAACACCTGGGGAAGGGAGAGGCCAGCAGTAAGAGCAGGCAGAGAGAAGTCAAACATTGAGGCAAGCCAGACAAAGCCTTGGCTGAGTGTGCAGGGAGCTTTGGCGTGCATATGGCTTATCAGGCTTTTTCCCTGGGAGTCAGAATGACTGTGCTTTGGCACCCGCCAGAGGTCAGTCACTGGATGCGGGCTACTATGGAAAGGACGTGACCTCAGCCAGATCTGCAACTGAGGAAGCACCTAAAGGAGCTGATAGCTAGACCAGGCATGTGATCAGCATCAGCAGCAGCAATAGATGCAACAGTCCCTTTCTGAAGAGGATCTGGGTGACAAAACTCCTTGTCTACCAGGCATATCACATAGTAATTTTTAAGGAGAAAAATACAGAATATGGCCAAATTTCTATGAAACAAACATAATTGCTTGAGAATAAAACTGCTATTCTATGATTTAGTGTGATTGTCCCTCTGGAATGCTAGTATAAAGCTTACTTTCTGCAACATACAAATATCTTGAGGCCATTGACTATATCGCTGAACTGTCTGTTTTTTTTTCAAAACTATATTAAGAAATCATTTAACACATCTAGTAATTGGCTGGCTCTTGTGATTCAGTTTTTTTCAGAATAAAGATATGGTCATATGCCTCGAATGGTCAGAATTTACTATAGAGGGAAAGCTTCTTAATGTGTCTATGTAATATTTATAAATATAAATATAACCATATGTACATATATATATGTATCCACATACATGCATATATATCTCTCTTACAAATTATAAGCTGTAAGTCACAAAGGATGCATGATGGTTAATTTTATGTGTCAATTTGACTGAACCATGGGCTGCTCAGATATTTGGTCAAACATTACTCTGTATGTGACTGTGAGGATTTTTGGATGGAATCAACATTTGAATCAGTCAGTACACTGACTAAAACAGATTGCTGTCCTCAATGTGGGTGGCCCTCCTCCAATCAGTTGAAGGCTTGAATACAACCAAAAGCCTGCCCCCTCCCACAAATAAGAAGAAACTTTTCCTGCCTGACTGCATGAGCTGGGATATCAGTCTTTCTCATCTTTAGACTCAAATGAAAATGTTGGCTGTCCTAGTCTCGAGCCTCTGCCAACTTTTGGATTTTAGACTGGAATTATACCATCATCTCTTCTGTGTCTCCAATAGATTTTGGGAGCTCTCAGTCTCCATAAACTTGTAAGCTCATTCCTTATGATAAATATTTTTGAGAGGATATGTCAATAAGTATCACAATCAAAATACATAAATTCACCACCTGCACTTCTCTATTTAATTCTTATATGTAATAAACTTTGATTTTCTTAGTAACATGCCAATATATAGAAAGTTTCAGATCTAAGACATATAAATAGTATCAGAATAGAAATTAGAAAAGAAAAATAAATGTAATTAGGAGTTCTGATATGTGTTACATGTTTTTTTCTTATATATTTTACTTTGGGGTTGAAACAAAGAAAAAAAAATTACCCTGATAATTTACAATTACAAGCTAAGCTTCATGCAGAAACTCAGCCACATTCTTATTACTTGCGTAATTTAAGAATAAGCTTAAAGGAGTCTCAGTCTGTGAGTACAACCCAGGTTACTACAAGAGGCAAATACATATCACTCTGGAAGAATTCCCTTTATTCCACTCTTCTAAGAATTCTCATAGACAACGTGTCAAGAAAAATGAGCAGGTTACAGTTAAGAACCCACAAAACCATTAAGGAAAAAGGCATCATGGAGAGAGCAGAAGAAATAACACATAGAGCTAACATTTATTTGTGAAGTTTCAGATATTTAACTATTAAACACAGTTTGCAAATTATCTAGTATTTGATGTTTTAAAGAAATTATGTTAGATATTTAAAATGGGAAAATGGGAAAAATTCATTACCAAGTGACAAATAGAACTTTTGTAGATGCCAACTATAATATTTGCAATTTAAAAACTCAATGAATAGATTTGATAGTAGATTAGACACTGTTGAAGAAAAAATTAATGAACTGGAATGAATATATAAATTATCTAAAATATAGCAATTTTACATTTAGATTTAGATGTGGATACACAGATATAGATATCTGTGGCTCTTAAAATAAGTAAGAGAATATTTGACAAATAAGAGACAAGGTAGATTTTATAAGATATTTGAACTAAATCTAATCAAAATTCTAAGGAACAGGGAAACAGATACACAAAATACTTGAACTTATGGAAACTATCCTAAACACTTATGAACTATCTCTGCAGAAAATCTACAGCATCCTGTGTTCCTCATTTTTTAAGTACAATTAGTCTTTATTTTTGATTTCTGCATTTATGTCATCACTATCATTCCTTGCAGCCCCTTCACCACACATTAGATTGTGGCCTTTTTGTTGTTAGAGTTCATATTGTTTTCATGTTGGCATTCCCATTCATCCCCAATACAATACTATATACTTAGGGCAGTAAATAATGTCTTTTCTTAATTCAAGTTTTGTGGGATGGATCACCACAGTCTGATCTATGTCTATACAACTCAGTGCAATCACTTGTACTCAGTATTTCTGTAAGGAAGGAGACACTTCGGGTGTAGGAAGACCAGTGATGTTACAGCATAAGCTTTGAGATATCTGACTCTTTATGGTTGCTTAAATATATCTCATTAGTCCATGTTTATTCCCTTTTAGTTACCTACAATGTAAAATGTATTGCATTCTTTCAGAAATGTGTATTTTTAATATTCTAGTGGTTTGGCGATTATTAAAGTAATTAATTGAGCTGAATTAATAGCATAAAACATTTAAGGACATTTCTCAGAAAAAAAAGAAAAAGGTACATATATTTATATGTAGTAGATGGTGTTTAAGATGTAATTCAGAACAAATTTCATGGCTATATTATATATCTCTCTAAATATGATTGCCGAATGAAGTATTTCAAGCATCAAGAGAATAATCAACCAATTTATCAAATTCTAGTATTTTTAAATATTAACTTTATATTTTTTTAGCCAACAGATGTCATAGGTATATTGGAAGACTGTCATTTGCCTACCTCCATCAAATGAGATCACTTTAATAGAAACTCTGACCCTGATTTAACTACAGGAACATAAACAGTACTACTATAATATAACCCAGAAGTATAAAACATTATAAAAAATGACAGTAGGTCAAAAAAAATCCCCTTCAGGTTAAGGAGAGTTAGATATCTATTTAATACACTGAAAAGGCCTATTGCTTGATTGTTGACTGCTCATGTATTTTTATTTCACTATTTAAACTCCAGACATTTATTTTTAGGGAAACTCATCTATAATCTGAGTTGAAATTATAAGAATGTGGGAATTAATAAAATGCTTGTAGAGTTGGCTGCAAACATACCACCTGATTTTATATAATTAGAGATGACAGACACTGAGGCTCTATGAATAATATACTTTCTATGTATATCAAATAGGGTATGAAAATTAAGTGGAATAATACCAGTGGAAAAAAATACAGGTAATTTATTAAATGAAAAATAGGATTGTGTTAGTCTTATTTTTCAACAGCTAAGTCATTGCTTTCACCCTGGTTTGTCATATGTCATAAAAAGCACTGCACTTTCTGAAAATCTAACTGAAGATCACTGTATTAGCCAGGGTTCTCTAGAGGGACAGAACTAATGATGTATATATATATGTGTGTGTGTGTGTGTGTGTGTGTGTATGTGTGTGTGTATATATATATATAAACTATATATATATATATAGTTTATTAACGAGAATTAAACTCACATGATCACAAAGTCCCACAACAGGCCATCTGCAAGCTGAGGAGCAAAAGAAAGCAGTCTAAGTCCCAAAGCTGAGGAACCTGGGGTCCAGTGTTCAAGGGCAGGAAGCATCCAGCATGGGAGAAAGATGTCGGCTGGGAGGCTAGGCCAGTCTAGTCTTTTCACATGCTTCTGCCTACTTTTACCCTAGCTGAGCTGGCAGCTGATTAGATTGTGCCCACCCAGATTAAGGGTGGGTCTGCCTTTTCCAACCCACTGACTCAAATGTTAATCTCCTTTGGCAACACCCTCACAGACAGACCCAGGATCAATACTTTGCATCCTTCAATCACATCAAGTTGACCCTCAGTATTAACCATCACAATATGTGGGAATGAAGATAATTAAAAATTCAATGTATTCCCTGAATGCTAAAGCTAGTCAACTAGTAAGTGATTGAAAATTATAAAAATGGCCGGGTGTGGTGGCTTAAGCCTGTAATGTCAGCACTTTGGGAGGCCAAGGCAGGCAGATTGCTGGAGGTCAGGAGTTCGAGACCAGCTTGGCCAATATGGTGAAACTCCATCTCTACTAAAAATACAAAAACTAGCTGGGCATGGTGGCCCATGCCTGTAATCCCAGCTACTTGGGAGGCTGAGGCAGGAGAATCACTTGAACCTGGGAGGTGGAGGTTGCAGTGAGTCAAAATCGCACAACTACACTCCAGTCTGGGTGGCAGAGCAAGACACCCTCTCAAAAAAAAAAAAAAAAAAAAAAAAAAAAGAGAAAAAGAAAATTGTAAAAACAGCGAATGTGCTTCTTTTGTTGTTAAATTACTTTATTGAGGATTGATGGGCATGCAAAAAGATATACATATTTACAATTGGAGATAAGGATATACTCATGAAACCACTACCACAATCTATGCCATAAACATATCTATATGTTTCCATATGGTTTCCTCCCACTCTATTTATTTCAGCTTGTTTATTGTGATAATACAACATAAGATCTCCCACTTAGCAAAATTGTAACTATATAATATAGTATTGTATATAGGCACTATACTGTACCATAAATCTCTAGAACTTACTCATACTACATAAATAAAACTTTGCATCCTTTAACTAGTATCTTCCCATTTCCCCTTCTTCCCAGTCACTGGCAACCACCATTCTTCTCTCAGCAGCTGTGAGTTTGACTATTTTAGATTTCTCATATAAATGTATCATGTGGTATTCATCCTTCTGTGTCTGGCTTATTTCATTTAGTATAATCTCCATCAATTTCATCCATATTGCAAATGGCAGGATTTCCTTCTTTTTGTGGCTTCATATTTTATTGTAGGTATATGTCACATTTTCTGAAATGTATCACGTACTATTCATCCTTCTGTGTCTTGCTTATTTCGCTTAGCATAATCTCCACCAGGTTTATTCATATTTCAAAGGACAGGATTTCCTTCCTTTTGTGGCTTAATATTTTATTCTAGGTATATGTTAAATTTTCTCTATTCATTCACCCATCAATGGACGTTTAAGTTGCTTCCATATTTTGGCTATAGCAAATACTGCTACAGTGGATGTAGAAGTGCACATATCTGACTTCATTTTCTTTGGATATATACACAGAGGTGGGATTGCTACAAATATGGTCGTTCTATTTTTAGTTTTTTGAGGAACCTCCATACTGTTTTCTATAGTAGCCACACCAGTTAATATTCTCACCAACAGTGTACATGGGTTCCCTTTTCTCCAGATTCCTGACAATACTTGCTATCTCTTTGCAGATGACATGGTCTTATTTGTAGAAAACCCTTAAAACTGCACCAAAAAATCCCTGATAGAGCTAATAAAGAAATTTAACAAAATTGCAGAATAAAAAAATCAATATACAAAATCAGTTGTGTTTCTATACAATACCAATTAACTATCTGAAAAAGAAATTAAGAACACAATCTATTTTATAATAATACTAACAATAAATAAGTAAGTAAGTAAATAAATAAAAAAATAAATAACTCAGGAATAAACTTAACCAAGGAGGTGAGAGACTAGTACATTGAAAGCTATAAAAAAAAACTGACAACATAAATTAAATTTGTGAAGACACAAATAAGTGGAAAGACATTTGTGTTCATTGATTGGAAGAATTAATATTGCTTAAATGTCCATACTACCCAAAGAGAGTTAAATATTTAATACAATTCCTACTATAATCCCAATGGCACTTTTACAGAAAAAAAAATCCTAAAATTTATATGAAGCCAGGAAATACCACAAACAGCCCAATAAATGAGCAAGAAAAAGAAAGCTGGTGGCATCACCTTTCTTAATTTCAAAATATATTACAAAACTGCAGTAATCAAAACAGTATGGCACTGGCATAAACTCAAACATCTAGATCAATGGAATAACATAGAGAGCCCTATAATAACTCAAGCATAGACTGTTCACTGAGTTTTAAAAAGGATACCAAGACTACTCAATGGGAAAAGGATAGTCTCCTTAATGAATGGTGCTGAAAAAACTGGATAGTCACTTGCCAAAAAAGTAAGAAAAGAAATTGGGCCCTTATCTTACAACATACACAAAAACCAACTCAAAATAGGTGAAAGACCTAATCATAAAATCTGAAGAGATAAAACTCCTAGGAAAAAACAAAGGAAAAGAGCTTATTGACATTGACTTTTGCAATAATTTTTACCAAAAGCAAAAGCAAGAAAAGCAGAAACAAACAAACGGGATTCTATAAAAATCAAAAGCTCAGAATAACAAAAGAAATAACAAAATGAAAAGGCAATCTATAAAATATGAGATAATATTTGCAAACCATGTATTCAATAAAGGGTTAATATCCAAAGAGTATAAGGAACTCCTATAACTCAGTAGTAATAAAACTAAACAACCCAATTTTAAAAAAATGGGCAAAGGGAATGAAAAGGCATTTTACCAAGTACAACATACAAATGGCCAACAGATATATAAAAATGATGCTCAACAATACTACTTATCCATGTAATGCAAATCAAAACCACAATGAGATATTTTCATCTCACACCTGTTAGGATGGCTATTATATATAAAAAAAATATATATATATATACACACACACACACACACACACACATATATCAAAAGTTCCAGATAAAATTAATGCAGAATAAATAAGAATTTTTTTATATAGCAGAAATACATTTTGAGTAAATATGTGCAAAACTCAGAAATACACAATTATGGCTCATTTCTATAAATACTAAAACTATTTACATTGCATAGATTATCCTTCTTTTTCAGGTGTTTTGACAAGTAAAAGATTTACATAAAGTCTAAATTAGAGAAAGCTTAATGAATCTCATACTGATACCCAGAATTCAGTGTATGTGTCTACTCTGCCACTGCAGCACTGGACTAAGATAGGCAAATCTGTAAGTTTGCTCAGATAAGACATATATCCTGGAAGAAGAGGGGAGAATGCATGCCACTTTCAGGTACATATTTTGTGCCCAAAGGAATAAGGATCTTGCCCAGTTCCTCTCTCAAATTCATCTATCAGGTAATTCATTGGCTTTCTTTAAGATCTTGTAAAAACATAATTTAAAAGTTGATTATCTGAATGAATAAAACGAAGTAGACATAAGTATTTTCTAGATCATCGCTTTCTAATAAAAATGTTGTACATGATGCATATTTAAATTTAAAATTTTTAGTAGGCAAATTAAAAAGAAAACTAAAAAGAAACATGAAATTGATATAATAATATATTTTACTTAACCCAATATATCAAAAAATCCCTTCTATTCATAAGTATTCAAGTATATCTAAAATATTCATTTCAACATGCAATCAATATGAAAAATTTATTAACAGGCTACTTTGTATTCTTTCTTTTTATACTAAGTTTTCAAATTTACACTTACAGAATTTCTCAGTTTGGACAAGCCACATTTCAAGTGCTCAGTGGCCATATGTAGCCAGTAGCTGCCATATTGGATAGCACAGATGTAGGTTATCAAGTCAAGCAGACCCTACTATTATTCAGTATTAGTATTAATATTTTCCTTCCTTCGATTTCTTTCCAGCGTCAGCTGGAAGAAGAATATAGGTGCAAGAAAACATCAATGTAGTTCATTAGAAACCAAAAGCAGTCAAATTCAAAATCTTCTTAAAGTTTAATAAAATTTCTATAAACCAATCCACCCAATAAAGCTTTAAAGGATGCTGTAAATGAGAGGTATTAAATGAATACATTAACATTCACATTTTGGATGATGTGAATTAATATACAAAAATTAAGACATATGTTAAATATGTCTCTACCACCACAAAGTAATTGGGTGAACAAGTATATTTAATCATTTCTGTGTTTAATCTATAAAACATATAAAACTGATTTTTCTTTTTGCTAAAATAACTTGCCAATTGATTCTTATTCAACCCATGTATTTATATCAGAAGGTATTTTAAATGGTATATATAAAGTATTATAGCTATTATTCAAATATTCCTCTGAATATTTTAAGCAGCAAATTTTAGTGCTAAAATTACACAAATGAAATATAGTAATACAACACAAAAAGTGTGTATTCATGTCATCTAATTCATTATTCTATCATAACATGAATTCAATTTGTCTTTACTATCACTTTTGGGATTCAGCTAATTTATCATTTTTAAATGACAGAAACATCTATAATGTCATAATAACTATGCTATTTGAAAATTTTTTCTTACTTTAAAATTGTTTTCTATGAATATTACTGGTTATCCTAAGTAATTTTAAGAGTACTGTCTTGAAAACTGCTTCTTCTGCCAGATTTAGCATTGTCTTACAGTATATGTTTTAGAAAAAAAAGCTAATTCATAAAGTCAGGAATCATAAGACAAAACATAAAAATATGAAATAAACATTTTCTTTCATTAGTACTAATTTTACGGTTGATAAATTAAATATTTAGAAGAATTGATAAAAACCTATGTCAAATGTCATAGTAATAATACTAAATATAGTATCCTAGACCATGCTATGAATTCAAAATGTCATGAACCTTGACTTGTTTATCTTTGTTTTTTTAATGGTTTCTGATGAGGCAATGCCAGTACATTTTGATTGTTAGGGTTTCTCTTCAATACAAAATCTAAAATTTAACTTTTATCTTGTTTATAAATATTTGGTTTTGTAGTGACTCCTCACATGACCTCTTTAGTTATAGAATTCATATGTTAGTTGGAAATTAATTACCAGATTAGCATTTAGAATGTTTCTACAATGCACCAGCTAGGTAAGCACTAGAAAATACAGACTTACTTTTCTCAAATGTATTCTTAAAGATTCACTGGCAATGTTATGGATGAATTGTGTGTTCTCTCAGTCCACATGTTGAAGCTCTAAGTCCCCATGTGACTCTATTTGGAGATAGGGCCCTGAAAGAGGTAATTAAAGTTAAATGAGGTCATAAGGGTGGGGCCTTAATCCAATACATCTGGTGTCCTTATAAGAGAGGGAGAGACACCAGGATGTGCATGCACAGATAAAAGGTCATGTGAGGTTGCAGCCTGAAGACCAACATGTGCAAACCAAGGAGACAGGCCTCAGGACAAACCCAGTGTGTGGAGACTTTGATCTTAGACTTCTATCCTCCAGAACTGTGAGAAAATACGTGTCTGTTAAGTCACCCAGGCTGTGGTATTTTGTTATGTCAGCCCTAGCTAACTAATATAGACAAATAATCTCCCAAATCCAAACAATCTTGTTCCCATGCACTAGTACAGCTCTTTCTACATTGGTAGTCATTCTGTACTGTGGCATTTTGTTATATTTATGGTATCATTTATAAACAGTGAAATTCACCCATTTTAGATGTACAGATTGATAAATTTTGATAACTATATATAATTGTTTAATCATCATCATAAAAATATACAGGATGGCTTACTCTGCATGCATCTTTATAACTAGAACCTTTGTACCACCAATCTCAGCATCAGACAAAACCTGATGTCCTGTCACACTATATTTGCCTTTCCTAGCATATCATACACATGTAACCATACAGTATGTTGTCTTACTGATTGATTGATTGTGTTTGTCTTCTACTTATGATAATTTTTTAGATTCATCCATGTTGTTGTACATATTAATATTTTTTCCTTTCATTGTGAAATAGCATCCTATAGTACGAATTTACCTCTGTTTGTTTATTCATTCATCAGTTGATGGCCATTTGAGTTGTTTTTACTTCCGAATCTTATGAATAATATTGCTAAGAAAATGTGCATAGACTTTTTTTGGTGGAATTGTTAGGTAAATACCTATGGATGGAATTGATGCCTTATATGGTAACATGTACCATTTTGCATTTCTATCAGCAATAATGAGATTTACATTTGCTTCACATTCTCACCAGCACTTGGTATGGTCAGAATTTCTAAAATCAACCATTCTAGTGAGTATGCAGTGATATTGCATTATGATTTCACTTTGCATTTTTCTGATAACTTGCAATGTTTAACACCTTTCCTTGTGCTTATAGACACCGACACTTCATTTGATAAATGTGTATTCAAATCATTTGCCCTTTTTCTGTGGTTTGCTTTCTTATTATTTAAAGAATTCTACGTATTTTCTGTGAGGAAAAGCCCTTTTCTGTATGTGCTGCAAAAATATTTTTGCCAGACTGTGGCTTGTCTTACATTTTTTAAACTACATTTTTTGAAGAGCAAAATGTGTAATGAAGAGAGAAATTTGGGTCCAATTTTATTATTTTTTTTCCACTAAGAGTTTATACTTGTGTCCAGATTAAAAATTGTTTGCCTAATTAAGTGTCACAAATATTTTTCTCCTTTTTTCTTCTAGAAGTTGAATAACTTTAGCTCATTTTGAGTTGATTTTTTATATGATGTAAGGCAAGGGCTGGAAATAATTTTTTTATGAAGATATGCAGTTGTTCTAGCACCAAAAGACTCACTTTGTCCCCATTTAATTGCCTTGGCAATTTTTTAAAACATCATTTGATCATGAGCATTGTTTTCTTTTTGGACTGTTTATCATGTTTTACTAATTTCTATGTGTATCTACACACCAATTCCAAACTGCCTTTAATACTGTAGAGTTACAATAAGCTTTCAATCACGCAGGTTTTTAGTTTGTTTTTTTCAAATTCTCTTATATATTCCTGCTTCTTAAAATTTAAATATAAATTTTAAAAACAGCTTATCAATTTCTTTAATGATTTGGGTTAGAATTTAGTTATGAACATTTTTTAAATAAAAAATACAGATGCAAACATAAAAAAAAACAATAATTGATTGCACTGAAGCTATAAATCTATTTCAGTAGACTTGTTCTTAAGATCAAATTACCAGTCCATGAACAAAGTATATATATTATTTTAAGTCTTCTCCAATTTCCCTTTGCTTTGTAGAGTATACAACTTTTGCACAAATATTGTTATATTTATTCCTAATATTTAATTTTTGATGCTCTTTTAAATATAACTGGTTTTTAAATTTTATCTTATATTTATTAATTGTTAGTATATGGAATTATAATTATTACCCTTATAATATGCAAAAACTACAATTATTTTTGTACCAATCTAATACTTTTTAAATCAACCTAGTGTCCTATAACCTTGATAAATTCACTTATTAGTTGAAGATTTTTTTTGTAGAGTCCTCAAGATTTTTACAAATACAGATGTCTGCAGAGGAGAGTTTTAATCATTTTACTTCCCTTTTTCCAATCTTTACTAATTTTAGTTTTCCTTGCTTTCTTGCACGGGTTAATACACTGAGTAAAATGTGAAATAGAAGTAACTAAAGTAGACATCTTTGCATGTTTCTGATCTTAGCTAGAAACAATGGGCCTTTAACCATTGAGCGTGATATCTGTAGGCATTTCATATATGCCCTTAATCAAATTGAGGATGTTTTCTTCTTTTTCTACTGCTTAAAAATATTTTATCATGTAAGAATGTTGAATTTTTACAAACAACTTTAATGCATCCATTGAAATGTGGTTTGTTTTCATTATCTATTGCTAGGGTGACTTTTTAAAAAACTTCAACTTTTATGTTCAATGCAACGGATAATTGTGCAATTTTGTTATATGGGTATATTGTACCCAGGTAATAGACATAGTATACAATAAACCATCTCAGGCTTGTTTTTATGTATGGTGAAAGGTAAGGGTGTAGTTTCATTCCTTTGCATGTGGTTAGCCAGTTATCCCAGCATCATTTGTTGCATGGGGTTTTCTTTCTCCATTGCTTGGTTTAATTGAACTTGTGAAAGATCAGATGGTAGTAGATGTGTGGCTTTATTTCTGAGTTTTCTATTTTTCCATTGGTCTATATGTCTTCTCTTTTTTTTCCCCCAGCACCATGCTGTTTTGGTTACTGTAGCCTTATAGTTTAGTTTAAAGTCAGGTAGTGTGATGCCTCTAGCTTCATTCTTTTTGCTTAGGATTGCTTTGGCTGTTTGAGGTCTCTTTGGTTAGATGTGAATTTTAAAATAGCTTTTTTTTTTTTCATTCTGTAAAAAATGACATTGGTAGTTTGAGAGGAATAGCGTTCAATCTGTAAATTGCTTTGAGCAGTACAGCCATTTTAACAATAGGGATTCTTCCAATCCATGACTATGGCATGTTTTCCCATTTTTTGTGTCTCATTTCTGATTTCTTTCAGAAGTGTTTTGTAGTAGTTCTCCTCGTAGAGATCTTTCACTTCCTTGGTTAGCCATATGCCTAGGTATTTAACTTCCTTTGTGTCTATTGCAAATGGTATTGTGTTCTTGATTTGAAGATCAGCCTGGATCTTACTGGTGTATAGAAATGATACTGATCTTTGCACATTGATTTTGTTTCCTGAAAACTTGCTGAGATCATTTATCAGTTCTAGCATTCTTTTGGTGGAGTCTTTAGTGTTTTCTAAGTATAGAATCATATTGTCAATGAAGAAAGATAATTTGACGTCTTTTCTTCTTTGGATGACTTTTATTTCTTCCTCTTTTCTGATTGCTTTGTCTAAGACTTCCAGCACTATGTTGAAAGCAGCAGTGAGAGTAGCCATTCTTGTTTTATTCCAGTCTTCAAGGAGAGTGGTTCCAGCTTTTGCCTCTTCAGTATGCTGTTGGCTGTAGGTTTGTCATAGATGTCTTATTATTTTGGGGTATATTCCTTGAATGTCTAGTCTGTTGAGGGTTTTTATCATGAGATGTTGAATTTTATCAAAAGTTTTCTGTGTATCTCTTCAGATGGTTATATCGTGTGTGCTTTTAAATTTATGTAATGAATCACATTTCTTGATTTACATAATTTGAACCAGACGTACATCCTAGGAATAAAGCTTACTTGATCATAGTGAGTTGTCTTTTTGATATGTTCCTCAATTCAGTTTGCTAGTGGTATTTTGTTGTGGACTTTTTCATCTGTGTTCATTGGGGATATCAGCCTGAAGTTTTCTATTTTTCACTTTGTTTCTACTAGATTTTCGTAGAAGGCTGATGTTGGCTTCAGAGAATGAATTAGGGAGGAATGCCTCCTCCTCAATTTTTTGGAACAGTTTTAGTAGGATTGGTAGAAGTTCTTCTTTATATGTCTGGTAGAATTTAGTTGGAATCCATCTGGTCCAGTGCTTTTATTTAGTTGGTAAGTTTTGTATTACTTAATCAATATTAGAGCTCAATATTGTTCTATTCAAGGGTATCAATCTCTTTCTGATTTAATCTTGGGAGATTGTGTCTTTCCAGAAATTTGCCCATTTCCTCTAGATTTTCTAGTTTGTGTACATAGTAGTTTACAGTATTCTTGGTTGATCTTTTGATTTCTGTGGGACCCGTTATAAGGTCATCTTTGTCATTTCCGATTGTACTTATTTTAATCTTCACTTTTTTTTCTTTTTTAATCTAGTTGGCAGTCGAGTAATAATCCTGTTTACTTATTTATTTATTTTTGAAGAATCCACTCTTAGTTTCGCTGATCTTTTGTATGGATTTTTGCATCCCAATTGTATTCAGTTCTTCTCTAATTTTAGTTATTGCTTTTCTTTTACTAGCTCTGGGTTTTTTTTTTTTCTTCTAGTTTCTTTGGGTGCAAAGTTAGAGTGATAATTTAAGATCTTTCTCACTTCCTGATGAAGGTGTTTAGGGCTATAAACATTTCTCTCAACACTGCTTCAACTGTATCCCAGAGATTTTGTTAAGTTGCATCGCTATTTTCATTAATTTCTAAGAATTTCTTGATACCTGCCTTAATTTTGATGTTCACCCATGAATTATTTAGGGGCAAGTTGTTTGATTTCCATGTATTTATGTAGTTTTTGAGGGATCTTCTTGATATTAATTTCTATTTTTATTGCATTTTGGTCCAAGAGTGTGCTTGGTATTGTTTCATTTTTTAAAAAATTTGTTGAGATTTGCTTTATGACCATGCACCTGTTTGATTTTAGAATATGTTCCATGTTCCATGTGCAGAAGAGAAGAATGTATATTCTGTGGCCGCTGGGTGAAGTGCTCTGTAGAGGTCCATAGGCCCACTTGGTCAAGTGTTGAGTTTACGGACAGAGTATTTTTTGTTAGTTTTCTGCCTTGATGATCTGTCTCATAATGTGAGTGGGACTTAGAAATCTCCCTCTAGTATTGTGTGGTGGTCTAAGTCTTTTTATAGACCAAGAAGAACTTGTTTTGTGAACCTGGGTCCTCCAATGTTGGGTGCATATATATTTAGGATAGTTAAGACTTCTTGCTGAACTATACCTTTTATTATTATGTAATGCATTTCATTGTCCTTCTTAATTTTTTATTGGTTTAAGGTCTGTTTTATCTGATATAAGAATAGTGACTCCTGCTCTTTTCGTTTTCTGTTTGCATGGTAGATCTTTTCTCCATCCCTTTACTTTGGGTGTCATTACATGTGGGATGGGTCTTTTCACAACAATAGATGGTTGGGTCTTGTCTTTTTATCCAGCTTGCCATTCTATGTCTTTTAAGTGAAGTGGGACATTTAGCTCATTTACCATCAGGGTTAGAATTCATATGTGAGATTTTAATCTTGTCATCATGTTTTTACTGGTTGTTATGTATACTTTATTGTGTAGTTGCATTATGGTGCATATGGGCTATGTGCTTAAGTGTATTTTTATGTTAGCAGGTGTCATTCTTTCAATTCTGTGCTTAGCAATCCCTTATAGACCTCTTGTAAGGCTGGTCTAGTTGAAATAAATTGCCTCAGCATTTGTTTGAGAAGGATTTTATTTCTCCTTCACTTATGAAGCTTAATTTGGTGGGATATGAAATTCTTGGTTGAAATTTCTTTTCTTTAAGAGTGCTGAAAATAGGCCCTAATCTTTTCTGACTTGAAAGGTTTCTGCTGAGAGGTCTGCTGCTAGCCTGACGGTGTTCCCTCTGCACATGACTTGACCCTTCTCTCAAGCTGCCTTTAAGATTTTCCCTTTTGCATTGACCTTGGTAAATCTGATGACTATGTGCCTTGCTGATGGTCACCTTTTATAGTATCTAGCTGGGATTATTTGTATTTCTTTTACCTGCATGTTAACCTCTCTAGTGAGATTAAGGATATTTTCATGGACTATATTTTCCAAGTTGCTTATTTTCTCTCCTTCTCTCTCAGGAATGTCAAAGAGTTGTAGATGTCCTCTCTTTGCCTATACCATATTTCTCAGAGGTTTTGTTCATTTTAAGGAAGTATTTTCTTTATTTTTGTCTGACTGAGTTGATTAAAAGAACTGGTCTTCAAGCTCTGAGATTCTTTCTTCAACTTGGTCTATTCCACTACAATACTTCCGGTTGAATTATGAAATTCTTATAGTGAATTTTTCAGCTCTAGAAGTTTAGTTTAATTCTTTCTTAAAATGATTATTTTGTCTTTCAGCCTTTGGATTGTTTTACTGTATTCCTTGGATTCCGTGTATTGTGTTTCAACTTTCTTCTAAATGAGAGAAAGCTTCCTTGCCATCTACATTCTGAATTCTTTATCATTTCATTTATTTTATACTGGTGAAGAATCAGTGCTAGGTAGCTAGTTAACTGGAGGTAAGAGGGTACTTTGGCTTTTAGAACTGTGAGAGTTCTAAAGAAACTGTAAGAGTTTCTAAAGAAAGCTGATTCTTTCTCATCTGGGACAATGGTGCTCCTTTAACTGTGATATAAGTTGAGTATAGTCAGTTAACTTTGTTTCTGGGTGCCTTCAGAGGGCCAGTTCTCTGTACAGAATCTTTATGTGTGGATGAATTATTGCACTTGGTTTCACAGGTATAGATAATAACAGAATAATTTCTGGTAATAACGTTTGGGTTGCAATCCAGTAAGTGATGCTTAAGAGTAATGGTTGGTAGCTAGGTTAATACTCAGCCATGGCTCTTTTGTACTTCACATTCATAGGCATGCTGTGTGGTACAGCAGGGAGAGAGATGGTCCCCTCACCAAGTCTGCTCCTGGGCCTTGGGGGAGCCACCTCCAATTACTTGTACTGCACCCATATATTTTTGTTAAGTGTTCCAGGCCATGGGGTTCCCCTTGGGCAGAGTCTGTGGCAGGGATATAGAACATACTCTTTCAGGACTGTGGAGTCCTGAAAGACTCCTCTGTGGAGGGAGGCATGCCCCACTTCTGCACTGGCTCAGAAACCCAAATGTCTAACCCCTGTCAGTGCTCGGAGAGTGGAGGATTCTCCCCTGCTCAAGTACTGGCCATGGGTCTTGGCTGTTACTACTGAGATGTGTGCCACAGCCATGGGGAGGAGGTGCCAGGATGTCTTGCAACTTGAGTTTGGGCTTCAGCAGTTCTAGGGGATCCAATCTGCCCCAGAGTCACCAGGGAATTACTCCAGTGGAGCAACACACTCAGGCTGGGATGCAAAGGCTGTACTGTGCACCTACTTTTGCAGGGTAGCTAGGCATAGCTCCTGGTAGAGGGCAGAAAGCAGGAGGGTTTGTAGAACAGCTGTGCACTAGTCCCATAGGGAAGCCTCTCTCCTGGCTTTGAGGTCAGCTGGAGCCAGAGCCTCCTGCAGTAGATGAAGAGCACTGGGAAATGGGGTTGTATGGCTGCTCTCAGCCAGAGATGCACAGCACACAAAAGCGCCCAGGTTCTCTGCTGTCTGAAGGCCTGTCTCTTTCTGCTCCCTGGGGAGATCTCGCTGCCAGCTGACATGTCCATAGGGGGCACAGGGTCACCTGCAGCTATTGTAGGATCCCAGTGGTCTGTGGTGAGAGTGAGCTGACTCCCAGTTCCTGCACTCACCCCTTTCCCAGGAGCCATTTGGGGCAGGGAACTAGCTATAATATCTGGATATGCCGTGCATAGTTCCCAGCTACCTTTCTCTTCAGCCTCAGCTTCAGCGTTGTCTCTCCATCCACTCTCAGCATTTTCTCTCTGAATACCTGCCCAAATGATGGTGGTTTATTTGATAATTTGGTCTCTCTTGGAGGGAGTGACACTTCTTGCTTGTGTCTAGCTGTCTGTCTTGTTATCTACCAATATGACAACATTTACTGACTGATAGTTAAGTGTTAAATTGACCTTGCATTCCCGAGATAAAAGGAGCTCGGTCATGAAGTGTTATCTTTTCTACGTATTGTTGGATTTGATTGGCTAATATTTTGTTAGTGATTTTTGCATCTCTATACATGACGGGTATCCTTGGTCTATTTCCTTTTCTAGTAATGTGTTGTTGTGTTCCTTTTCTACTAAAGTAAGTTGTCTGGTTTTAATATCAGATAATACTAACCTCATTAAATTTGTTATAAAGTATTTTCTCCTCCACGTTCTAAAATAGTTAGTGTAGGATTGGTATTATTAGTTCCTTAAATGACTGATAGAATTCATGAGTGAATTTGGAGTTTTTTATGAGAAGAGTTTTTTGTTGTCATTATTAATTCAGTACATAATTGATAAAGTTAATCATGCTTGTTATTTCTTCTGTTATCAGTTTTGGTGATTTTCACCTTTTAAGAAATTTCTGCATGTTTTCTAAGTTACAAATTCATTGAAACAAAGTTATTTATAACATTCCTCTGTTATCATTTTAACATTTTGGTATCTCCAATGATTTTTCTCCTTCAATTTTGATAGTGATAATGTGTTTTCTCTCCATTTAATTATTTTTTTATTAGTCTGCTAAGGATTTTATCAATTTTATTGATACTTTTCAAAGTGTCCGTTTTGGTTTTATTGATTTTTCTGTACTGAGTTTAAAAAAAATTGTTTCAACTGGGTGCAGTAGCTTATGCCTATAATCCCAGTACTTTGGGAGACCAAGGCGGGTAGATCACCTGAGGTCAAGAGTTCCAGACCAGCCTGGCCAGCATAGTGAAACTCTGTCTCTACTAAAAATACAAAAATTAGCTGGGTGTGGTGGTGGTGGGCACCTTTAATCCCGGCTACTCAGGAGGCTGAGACAGGAGAATCACTGGAACCCAGGACATGAAGGTTGCAGTGAGCCAAGATCACGCCATTGCACTCTGGCCTGGGCAACAAGAGTGAAACACTGTTTCAAAAAAAAAAAAAAAAGTATCATGACACCTGCTATTTTATTTTCTTCCTTTTAGTAATTAACTAAAACACACTTTGTGTGTTTAATTACTCCTATTTTTTCTGGTTTCTTATGGTGAAAGACAAAAGTAAGAGAAGGAGGAACAGAGGAACAAGAACAGATTGGACAATGAGAAAACAAACACCAACATGTTAGTCTTAAACCAAAGATATCAATATTACATAAAGTGTAATTTAATAAAATATTCAAATAAAAGGCAGAGATCTTCAGCTGAATTTTAAAAAATTAGAGCTCAACTATATGCTCCTTAAAATAATATCCCTCACATATAAAGACACAAACTGATTGAAAGAAAATGGTGAAAAATGTGTGTTAGGTAAACAGTAATTAGAGAATGTTGATTTTACTAAATTAATATCAAACTGGATTTTAAGACAAAGAACATTTCTAGATACAAAAGGGACATTTTATAATGATATAAGGGTAAATTTGTCAATAACACATAAACTCCTAAGTTTCTTGCCATCTGAAGGCCTGTCTCTGCCTTTATTCCAAAGGCAGTCTTTGGAATAAAATCAAGAGTCTTAAATCTGTACAGAAACAATAATAGAACTTTACCATATATGAGTAAACATTGGGCAAAACAAAAGAAGAAATAGTCAAATCTACAATCATATTTGGGAGTTTTCGTATGTTTTCCTCAGAAATTGATGGAACAAATAGACAAGAAATTAATACAAATATAAAATATGCAAACAATTCTAGCAACTAAGGTATAGTTAAAGACTACTTACACACACAGAACATATCATCCTTTCAAATGCATGTGAGACATTCACTAAGAGAAATGATACACTATTTTAAAAAAACACACAAAATAAATCTTTAAATATCTAAAAAGAATTAAATCATACAGGGACCAAAAAAGCATTACATTTGAAATCAAGAACATTGTGATATCTTAAAAAATTCCCACAGGCCAAAGAAATCACAAGAAAATAACTTAAAATTCATGTTTTAATGTGAATGGTAATAATAAAGTAACATGAAAATTTATCAGATGCATGTAAAACTGAGCTTAAGAAAAATTTATAGTTTTAAATGCCACTATTTAAAAAGTATAATGGCTTAAAATAAATAATCTAAGTTATGGCTGAAGAAGTAATTAACAAGAGAAATCAAAATCTAAGTAAATAGAAGAGATAAAACTATAAAAATAAAACAATGATTTTAAAAATCTTACACACAATAAAGAAAATCAACAAAGTCACACGCCAATTCTTTGAAAAAAATAAGCTAATATAGTAGCAAGACTGAGTTGGGAGAGAGAGAGAGAAAGAAAGAGACTTTGAAATAAAATCAATAATTTTTGTTTGGTTCATAATTGTGAAACAACTCTGCAAAATATTGATGCTACTTTGCCTGATCATTAAATGACTCTTCTATACACTGCGTGGTGTTCATGGAGCTTCACTTCAAAATACAATGAAAATTCATTCTTCTGTCCTGTTTTTATGGTGTGAAAATCTATCATCAGTTTTTTTTAGATATTTTGGATATTTTCTAAAATTTTTAGAATAATGGTATTATTTTTCTGTTGTCTCAACTCCCAACAATCATTTTTAAAGTTAGCTATGCAAAATTATAGAAATAAAAGAAATTGGCTGGGCGCGGTGGCTCAAGCCTGTAATCCCAGCACTTTGGGAGGCCGAGACGGGTGGATCACGAGGTCAGGAGATAGAGACCATCCTGGCTAACACGGTGAAACCCCGTCTCTACTAAAAATACAAAAACTAGCCGGGCGAGGTGGTGGGCGCCTGTAGTCCCAGCTACTCGGGAGGCTGAAGCAGGAGAATGGCGTAAACCCGGGAGGCGGTGCTTGCAGTGAGCCGAGATCCGGCCACTGCACTCCAGTCCGGGCGACAGAGCCAGACTCCGCCTCAAAAAAAAAAAAAAAATAGAAATAAAAGAAATTATCTCTAAAGAATTATAATTATGATGGCAACAACAGCCTATCTGAAGTGGCAGCTGCAAGGTTGCTGGCTGCAGTGGGGGAGGCATGGCCAGGGTTGTGCACTTCATGGAGCTGGCAGTAGCTGAAAACAGGCGAGAGCCCTGCCCCCTACTGAGTTTGTGAGGCAGGAGCCCACTCTCCTGGGTGCAGGTGCAGCCACTGACCTTACCTCCAGACCCTAGCATCCTTGTACTCTCGGGGACCCAGGAAGCTCCCTGCCCCTGCAGGCTTAAAGTGCCTGGTCCTGCTCCCTGGCCTTTCCCCACTCCAGGTGCCCACTCCAGGGCAGAGCAAAGTTGTGACCAAGCCCAGGCACTGTCACAACCCAGCCAGCCCCCTCGGACTTTGGTGCCAAGGAGCACAGGAAGGTGGGTGGGGGTTAGGGCAGCTCCGCACTGGCCTATGGGAGCTTCTTGGTGTGGACAGCCTGGGTGCCATGAGTGGCATGTTAAAGGCAGGCAGGTTCCTAGGCAGGATGGGGGGTTCCCTGGTGAAACCTCACTTTCGAGCCAAGGACAGCCTGAAGCCTGGAAGCTGTGCTGCCAGTTCTGGGCAATGTCCACCACTGGGAATGAGAAATTCACTGATAACCTTTTGACCGATTGGATGGTACTTTTCCCAGGCCTGCCCTGTGGCTGCTCATTGACCAATCAGCATGCACTTCTCCATTCAGAGCAGACAAAAAGCCCAGACTCAACCAGTCTCACACACTCATAAGGACTACTTAGCTGTGGAAAGGAGATAGCCACTATGGGTCTCCTCTCCACTAAGAGTTGGACACTTGTCTGGATGACCTGCCTACAGAAAGGAGCTACCCACCATGGGTCTCCTCTCCTCTGAAAGCTGGACACAACCTGCCTGCAGAAAGAAGCTACCCACTTCAGGGCTCCTGTGAGTTGTTCTGTCGCTCACTAAATCTCCTCTCTACCTTGTTCACCCTCCAGTTGTCTGCGTACCTCATTCTTCCTGGACATGGGACAAGAACTTAGGACACACCAAATGGCAAGACTGAAAGAGCTGTAACACAAGCAGGGCTGAAACATGCTGTTTCACTCACCAAGTGGTGGGCGACAAGTAGGAAAGCAGAGCTGTGTCCCTTTGGGGAGCCCAAACCTAAGGGCTCCCCAAGCCAGGGCTGTGACACCCTCTTTTGGGGTCTATTGTTCCCAGTGTCTGCAAGCTTCTGGGCACCAATGTATTCCCTAGTGCCTGCAGCAGTGCAGCTTGTGGTACACCTGATCCAGCCACAACCTCACATGGAACTAGTGCCTGTGCTGGAACCTGGAGATGCCTGCCCTGTTGCAGCCAGCATGCCAGGCTGTGCACACTTGCTGGACCCTGTGCTCGCTTGCTCACACATTCCTCACCGCTCTGCTCCTGGCTCATCCTTGGCAGGTATGGGATCTGGGTCAGTAGTATCAGCCAAGTGCAGCCTGCTGGACCAAATGTGTGAAATGAGCCCTGCAGGTGCAAGCAAAACACAAGCAGAGTTGCCACCAGCCACAGAGGTTTCTGGCCGGCAAAGTGACACCCCAAGGAACCCATTACAGTCAAGCAATTAAACTAAAAATATATCACTTTTTTGCAATACCTGAGGATACAATAATGTATACTGTAAATTCTTATTTTGGGTATGTATAAGCTGCATGCTTCATACACTATCTTTTAGGAGATATATTAGAATATCTTACATTAAGTATAAATGGTTATTAATGTAGTTTTAGAATGGTATATTTGTGATTAAATCATAAGATTTTATGCATCAGGTGTGGATATTTCTTAATTGACTTTTGTGTTTCATTATAGACGTGTTAATTTATTGCTGAGAATTTCCCTTTTGAATGATACACTGATAGGATGTTTCAGTGTTATGAATTCTGTATTCTAGTGCAGATGCCTCCATCCCTAAAACCTGCCATTTCACTTTAAATACTGAAAAACAAGTTACCTCTTCTCATATGCAACTCAGAAGCACCTAATAGTATGGCTGATATTCTGTTGAAATAAACAATGTAACAACTTGCATTGTTTGTTTGGAAATTCAGATATTGATATTCTTTGCCCTTTAGCACTTCTGTCTCACCCACTCAACTTCTCTTCAACATCCTCCCTCAACTTTTCAAATTATAAATCATAACAAATCAATGAAAACAGCATTGCCTATATAGCAGCACTCTTTAGGCATAATCGTCATTCAGTTACTAGTTCATATAAAATGACAGGCCCAGGGAAGAACTGAGACCTACCACAACACCATGATAAAGGCAGAAGTCATCTGAGAGATACAAAAAGGGACAGAGGGTGTGAAATTAATGGAGAGGAAACAAAACACACACTGAAGTCAGATTAGGGCTTGCTTTAAAGACTATTTTGTCAACCATGTTCTAACAGCCACCATGGGGTCCTTTGTAACTCTTCACACTTAACTCCAACTGCCACTGCTCTCTGTGGGCTAACCTCCTATCCACACTGACTGATTTCAGCTTCTCAAAAGAGGCAAGCTCTTCCTGCCCTGGGACCTTGGCATACACTGTTCTTCATACTTGTGATTCTCTCCTTAATATCTTTACATGATGTCTTTTTCTTATCTTAGCCCCAACTTAAATGCCATGCCTTCAAGATATTTTATCCAAGTACCTAATCTAAAATAGTGGCCACCAATATTATTTTCATAATTCCTTTTTTTCCTCATGTATAGAACTTATCACATTTGAGATCAAGAATTTGTTTGTTTCTCTAATTTGAGTTTGAGTAAATTAAACCACCAGTATCACTATATACTTGGCTGTACCCAATTGATACGGTTTGGCTGTGTCCCCACCCAAATCTCATCTTGAATTTTAGCTCCCATAGTTCCCCCATGTTATGGGAGGGGCACCGTGGGAGATAATCAAATCATGGGGACAGTTTCCCCCATACTGTTCTCATGGTAATTAATAAGTCTCACAAGATCTGATGGTTTTATAAGGGGAAGCATTTTTTGCTGGTTCTCGCCCTCTCTTTTTGCCTGCTGCAATCCATGTGAGACATGACTTGTTCCTCCTTGCCTTCCACCATGATCGTGAGCCCTCCCCAGCCACATGGAACTGTAAGTTCATCAAACACTTTTTTTCTGTATAAATTACCCAGTCTTGGGTATGTCTTTATTAGTGGCATGAAAACAGATTAATACAGTAAATTGGTACCAGTAGAGTGGAGTGCTGCTGAAAAGATAACTGAAAATGTGGAAGCAACTTTGGGACTGGGTAACAGGCAGACATTGGAACTGTTTGGAGGGCTCAGAAGAAGAAGAGAAAATGTGGGAAAGTTTGGAACTCCTTAGAGACTTGTTGAATGGCTATGACCAAAATGCTGATAATGACATGGACAATGAAATCCAGGTTAAGGTAGACTCAGATGGAGATAAGGAACTTGTTGGGAACTGGAGCAAAGGTGACTCTTGTTATGTTTAACAAAGAGACTCGTGGCATTTCACCCCTGCCCTAGAAACTTGTGGAATTTTGAACTTGAGAAAGATGATTTAGGGTATCTAGTGGAAGAAATTTCTAAGCAGCAAAGCATTCAAAATGTGACCTGGGTGCTGTTAAAGGTATTTAGTTTTAAAAGGGAAACAGAGCAAAAAAGTTTGGAAAATTTGCAGCCTGACAATGGGATAGAAAAGAAAATCCCATTTTCTGAGGAAAAATTCAAGCTGGCTGCAAAAATTTGCGTAAGTAATTAGGACCCAAGTTTTAATCACCAAGACAACAGGGGAAAATGCCTCCAGGGCATGTCATAGACCTTTGCAGAAGCCCTTCTCATTACAGGCCCAGAGGCGTAGGAGTAAAATGTGGTTTCATGGGCCAGACCCAGGGTCCTTGTGTGTGGCCCCTAGGGACTTGGCGCCCTCTGTCACAACACTCCAACTATACTTGAAAGGGACCAACATATAGCTCAGGCCTTGGATTCAGAGGGTAAAAGCCCCAAACCTTGGCAGCTTCCACATGGCATTGTGCCTTCTAGGGCACAGAAGTCAAGAATTTGGGTTTGGGAACTTCTGCCTAGATTTCTGAGGATGTATGGAAATGCCTGGATGTCCAGGCAGAAGTTTGCTGCAGGGGCGGGGCACTTGTGGAGAACCTCTGCTAGAGCAGTGCAGAAGGGAAATGTGGGGTTGGAGCCCCCACAGAGAGTCCTTACTAGGGCAATGCCTACTGAGGCTCTTCCCTGTGAGAAGAGAGCCACCATTCTCCAGACCCCAGAATAGTAGATCCACAGGCAGCTTGCACTGTGCACCAGGAAAAGCCACAGACCTTCAACATTAGCCTGTGAAAGCAGCCAGGAGGGGGATATTCCCTGCAAAGCCACAGGTGTGGGGCTGCACAAGACCGTGAGAACCCACATTTTGCATCAGCATGACCTGAATCTGAGATACAAAGTCAAAGGAGATTATTTTGAATGTTCTGGATTTCAAACTTGCATGGGGCCTGTAGCCCCTTCATTTTGCCCAATTATTGTCATTTAGAACAGGTGTGTATTTACCCAATGCCTGTACCACCATTGTATCTAGGAAGTAAGTAACTTGCTTTGATTTTACAGGCTTACAGGCAGAAGAGACTTGCCTTGTCTCAGATGAAACTTTGGACTCTGGCCTTTTGAGTTAATGCTGAAATGAGTTAAGACTTTAGGGAGGCCAGGTGCGGTGGCTCACACCTGTCTGTAATCCCAGCACTTTGGGAGGCTGAGGCAGGCAGATCATGAGGTCAGGAGATCGAAACCAAACCATCCTGGCCAACATGGTGAAACCCTGTCTCTACTAAAAATACAAAAAATTAGCCAGGCGTGGTGACATGCACCTGTAGTCCCAGCTACTCGGGAGGCTGAGGCAGGAGAATGGCGTGAACCTGGGAGGCAGAGGTTGCAGTGAGCTGAGATTGTGCCACTGCACTCTAGCCTGGACAACAAAGACTCCATTTCAAAAAAAAAAAAAAAAATCTTTGGGGCACTGTTGAGAAGGCATGGTTGATTTTGAAATATGAGGACATATGATTTGGGAGGGGCTGGGGTGGAATGATATGGTTTACCTGTGCCCCCACCCAAATCTCATCTGTAATTGTAACTCCCATAATTCCCATGGAAGGGACCCAGTGGGAGATAATTGAATCATTGGGTGGTTTCTCCCATTCTCTTCTGGTGGTAGTGAATAAGCCTCACAAAATCTGATGATTTTATAAAGGAAAACCTCTTTCGCTTGGTTCTCATTCTTGCTCTTTGCCTGCTGCCATCCATGTAAGATGTGTCTTGCTCCTCCTTGCTTTCCATCATAATTGTGAGGCCTACACAGCCATGTGGAACTGTAAGTTCATTAAACCCTTTTTGCTGTATAAGTTACCCAGTCTTGGGTATGTCTTTGTCAGCAGCATGAAAATGGACTAATACACCAACCCATATATAGCTCAACTTTCCTTGATCACTTAGTGATATGCTCTATTTTATTTTATTGATTATTTTACAATTCATAAGTCAGAAGGAGTTTTAAGGAAAACCTTCAATCATAATCTTACCATCTAGGCATAACAACATTTTATGATATTGTTAAGGAGAAAAAAAATAGGCAGAATCCAAATGCCATCAGTAGATAAATAATCGTGACATATCCATATATAAGACAATTAAAATGAAATATAAGTGTACTGTCACCATGTACATCCATGTGAATACTCTAAAAAAGTTTTGTTTCCTGACATCTTTACTACTACAAGTTTTAATTTCAAAATTGTGCCATTCTAGTACATCTGAAATGGTATCTAATTTTTAAATTTAGTGATATCATGATTACTAGTGAAGTTGAGCATCTTTTCAGAAGGCCTTTTCTATGAATTGTATCTTTACACACATTCTTTTTTCATTTTATTGATTCGTAGACATCCACTGTGTTTTCTGATTATTAATATTTAATCAATTTTATGTAGCAATAATTTTCCCTTTTGATTTGCCTACATTAAGTTATCTTAATCTCCAAAATTTGTTCCAGTGAGATATGGAAAAATAACCTCCGTCTCGTGTATTCCCAGTTCTTTGGTATCAACATTTGTCTGAGTATTTGATTTTCTTTCTGTTTCGTTAATGTTAATCTCTAAGTTTTTGCTTCTGAATTTTGGAAGCTCTATTGAAATTTGTCTTCCATGTTTTAGTTTTCTGTAACATCAAATTTGCTGTTTTCTGTCTTTACCTCCCATATTTAATTTTGATCCTATGATTTTAGTTTTCTTTTTCTCTCTTTTATAATTTTATTATTCTTTCTTTTCACCTTTTCATCTCATATTGTTATCTTTTCATACAGTTCTTTCATTCAACTCAACTTTCTTACGACATGTTTTTCTCTTTATTATCCACTACATTTTGCTGAAGTATATAGGAACTCTTCTGAAAAATTATTCTAGATATTTTAGTTAGTTTTTACAAGTATTTTTAGTGCAGTATCCCTTGTCTTGTTCTATAGTATGCTTTCTAGTTGATATATCAGCTAGCACATATATATATATATGCATGTATGAATGTATATATGTATATGAATGTGTATATATATGTATATTTGTGTATTTATGTATATGTATATATTTGTGTATATATATATCCTCTTTAATGATCTGGACTAAGATTTTTATGAACAGACAGAATAAATTGGTCACCTGTGGCTCTGCTCTTTTTCACTAAGATGATTAACCAGTCTCCTTCTGAAGTCTTTGAGTACTTGTGGGCCTCAGGCAGAACACAGATCAATTGCTTGTACCCAGTAGATTTTCATGGAAGCTACCTTTGTTCTTTTGGAGTAGCTTTTTTCTCCCATTTCTGTTTTCTTTACTCATCTCTGAAACTCTAGACAGAGAAAATACCATGCAAAACCTCATTTTGTTACCTGCTATTGTCCCGCTATTCACAATTCTTAACTTCTCGTCCCACTGTTTCCAAAGTCTGCAGTTTCAGCTTAGACATAGAACAACTGAGATGGTGGAAAGTGAGAAAATAGTATCATGACTGTGGAGGCAAGAGTAATCAAAGGGGAGAAAAGAGTATATGCTTAGTTTCTGCTTGCCATAAACACTTGCGCTCGTAGTCAAGGGACAGGGAAGAGAATAAGAAATACCTTTCCGCTTTGAAACTTTTCTGAGTAAAATATCATGAGGTTTGTCCACATTCCCTGCCCAAATTTCTTGCCATATGAAGTAGTGTCTTCGTGGGAGGTGGTAATTTTAAAAAGCATAATTGGATTATATGTTATCTGATACTCAACTGTTCATGAAAACTATTTCTAGCCTAAAACTTCATTATATACTCAATCTTGTTATGTTTTTAGAAGTAACCTTATGGTATTTGTTAAAAATTGCCCTCTCACACATTTTGGTAATAGATATAATGGCAGTCCACTTGGAAAGAGCTTTTACCAGGTGCTTATTATTTTCTACTTAATTTTTTCCTTGCTGGTTACATAGTAAATATAGCTGGAACTGTATTTTACTTCTTAGTATCCTCATTTCAAAAGTACTACATTTGGCACATAATAAGAGCTGTGTTAATGTTTGTTGAATGAACACACAAAAGAAATACATGAATTGAGAAGGGTAAGTAAAAAGTCACACATTTTCTCTGATAATCTATGCTTTAATGTACAGAAGTGGCTTTAATTCCAGTGGCCAACATTATTAATAGAATGAACAATGCTGGTTCATGTTTTTCTTTGAAAGCATTTATCTTAACAACATGGGTATTCAATTGATCATTTATTTCTTACTTGAGCAATCGTGATTTAACGTCTCTTTTGTAGCAGACTGTGTTCTATGTGTTGAAAACACAATAATGAATATGATGAACAAAGTTTCTGCTGTCACATAGCCAACAGTCTGGTGAGAAAAGTGAGATAATAAATACCAAAATGCACAAACAACTTGCAGATAATGGTATGCATTATGTAAAATTTAAAATCAATAATAGAGAAGAGCATCAGAGTTTAGAGATTCAGGCTACTATAGCTGAGGACAGCCTTTCTGCCTGGTAACTTTGAGCTGAAACTTGATAGTCAGTACAAGGTCCTGCAACCTTCATGTGAAAAATGTTGAAGTCAACGTAGTCATTTCCTTTGAATAAAAATGACTTGATTACATTCCTACGTTTCCCTAAGGGAGACATTTCCTGCCACAGCCTTCTTCCCCTTTAGTGTTGCATATATGAACACCCACACAGAAAGACCTATACATGCCTTCTTGGGAGTAATTATTGTGTTAGTCTTATTTAGTAATATAATGTTGATAGCCTGATACTTCACATATTTTAATTATGTGTGTTTATGGCAGCATTTTTCTTAGGAAAATGTGTGGAAATTGCTATGAACTGTGCTACTCATAACTTTAGAGAACAATTAAAATCAGTTAGATGAGAAGGTGCAAATAGAGGAGGAAGATCTTTAAAATAAGCTTTCTATTTTCCTGCACTTGGCCCTTGAGAAGACAGTCTCTTAGTC
Organism: Piliocolobus tephrosceles; assembly: GCF_002776525.5. Classification (NCBI taxonomy): domain Eukaryota; kingdom Metazoa; phylum Chordata; class Mammalia; order Primates; family Cercopithecidae; genus Piliocolobus; species Piliocolobus tephrosceles. The sequence goes on along the minus strand of NC_045444.1, from coordinate 112,530,227 downwards.
TCATGGCCTCATATGACATAATGCCGTCTGTCTTTGATGGAGTTTCCAAATGATTTTGTGTATTAGCACTTTGCGAAACAAATGATAGATAACAGTGCAAGAAATTGCATAAAGGCACAGCTCCAACCATGATAACCCCCCTGAAACATCAACTCCTGCTTACGCTATTTGTGGCTTCTTGCCTCCACCCCCACTCCAAACAGAGGTAATACTATGGTCAGCAAAATACAGTAAGAGGGGAGCAAGAAGAATGAACCCAACTCCACTGGTTTGCTTCAAGGCTTGAATGATGTAATTTACTGTCATGCTTTTCAATGTCAAGGCTCCCACAGATGACATGAAAGTGCACTAATGCACCTCTGCAGAATGCTGTGGTCATGAGATCACCCTATTCACTAAGACTCAAAGTCATCAACACACCCTCAGTGTCCTGGCCAATTCATTCATTGTATAATATGGATATAAATAATGTTTTATTTCAGATCCATTAGTCAGAACATTGGATTTGGGCCTTTGGAGCATATAATGAGTTTGCTTCTAACTATAGGAACTTGCTCCAACTATCTTCTTAAGAAAGTTCTGTAAAACAGAAACTCACAGCACACACACACACACACACAAAATTAAATATTTTTAAAAAAGAAAGGTCTAAAAGCTTCTCCATATTCACGGTTATAACATATTAATCCCTTTTCCAAAGTGAGTTGTTCTCCCCAGTGGCCCCCAGTGAAGCCATGATGTACTTAGGCTACAGTGAATCATTATATCTGGCTCATTTCCCTTGACTTTCTCTTCCAAGGTGGAACCATGATGGAAAATGCATAAAAACAATTGTTTTTGCACTCAGTCAGGTTTTGCTCAGTCTTTTTTTAATCTCAAAAAGATAGAGCTAATTCCCCCTTCATAGGATTGCTGTCAATGAACAATGCATATTCACATTTTAGAGAAGCCATTATCATTCCTAACAAGTTATCTAACATTTACTGAGCTTTTGAGAAATCCTAAGCGCTGTTCATACACCATCCTATTCAAATCCCCAACAACCCTGTGAAATAGATTCTATGATTATCCCTATTTTCAGATGAAGGAATTTCCCACCTAGTTCCTGTGAAAGGGGGTCAGAATAAGAACACAGCCACTCTGATGCCAGAGCCTGCAGCAGTTAGCCTGTAAGGAAATTCAGATTAGTTTAGAGAAGACTGTAGGCCTGAGTGGGCAGACAAGGCCAAGCTGATGAAGGAAGAGGAGGAAGATGTGCCTCCAAAGTGTAGCAGTTAAGCCATTATGTGGCAAGAATGTCACCAGTGTTCCTTATTAATGAGAAAAATATGACTTATCATGAGTCCATTGCTTGACTGTGAGAATAGAATACAGGTATCAGGCCATAGTTGAGGAATTAGAGCTACCTTTGGGAGAAAATAATAAAACTGAAAATATAAACTGAGCATATGGGAAATGGGCAAAAAACAGAATCTGATCAGGGAAAGGAATAGGATTCAGCATCTGTCAGAGGAATGCTAAGAACAGATTACAGTATGACCAGGAGAACTGGACCTTGTCTTGGCTTAGGTATGCATTTTCGTGTAGGCTGCTGTTTATAGAGTCCCTGGCTTTTAAGCCTGAAGAAGGCTTTTAAGCCAAGAAGGAATCTTCATGGTCAAAAGTTTAGGTTCTAGGAAGATAGCTTCCAGGTGTAATAGGAAACAACACTAGACAGTGGCCTATAGTTAAGAGTCATAATTATTTGTAAATGGTGAAAAGCAAATATGTTTATCTATTAATGTGCTAGGGCTACCATAACAAAATATCACAGACCAGATGGCTTACACAATGGCAATGTATTTTCTCACAATTCTGGAATCTAGAAGTCCAAAACAAAGTTATTGGCAGAGTTGGTTTATTCTGAGGCCTGTGCATGGCCACATTCTTCTTGGTTCTTCACATGGTCTTAACCTCTGAGCTTGTTTGTGTCTTAATCTCTTTTTCTAAGGACGCCAGTCATCTTGGATTAGAGCCCACTCTATTGACCTTGTTTTAAGAAAATTACTGCTTTAAAGGCTCTCTCTCTAAAATATAGTCACATTCCCAGGTATTAGGACTCAACATCTGAATCCTAGGAGACACAAACAACATTCATAACAACATCTGGTGCAAGTTTGTTGTTGAGTAGCTAAGAGAAGTATCTCTTGTATTGTTTCCCAAACCCCAGAGACTCTTAAAGGATTAGGCTATATAAATAGCATTAACCATGTAGTCATCTTTTCTATGTGTAAGAATTTCTAATCCCAAATTATTTAGTGTTATAACAGCTTGTATCAAGATGGTCCCTAGTGCAATTTTAAATATCACCCAGGACGGAGGATGGCATATTTTTGAGACTATTCACTTTAAATATTTTTGGAACTATTGTATAGCCACCTTTATAAATGCAATGAAAGCTATAGCTGGGCATGCATGCTTTGGCAATTACAAGATTTCATCCTCTATCCTCCCATGCTTAGATACTTCCGTTTGAGGACAGAGAAGTGGAACGGAAAGTAGAAAGGGCAAGAAAAAATATCAAAATGATAATTTATTTGTGTTGGTGGCCCTGAGGGTTTCTTCACTCCTTCTGATAGGTAGATGCATGTAATAACTTCTCTTAGAAGCCTGCTCCTTAAAACTTGACTCTTTTTCAGTAATGAACAAGTAACATCCACCTTTCATAAAAGATTTCTTAAGAAAGGAAAATAAACTCCCAGTGTTTGGGCTGGGAGGTGGGACATAAGGTGTCTCAAAACAAGTTCTAAAAAATGCACTACACTTTTGTTTTTATCAATTCTAAGTATGACTTACCAGGCATTCTCTTCAGCTTATGTTTAAACCCATGTATATCTCAATGGAAATCCAATCCATATGTTCCTGATTCATTTACACTTAGATCATCAAAATACTGTTTTGCAAGAGCTATTTGAAGTCCAGAAAGGCTTTGAAAAGCTTTTTTTCTTAGAAACAGGAAATCAGTTTTTGCCAACTGTAAACAAACACATTCCCCTACTCCCTGTGCTCATATTTTAATTGGAAATTTAGAAGACAGGAGGTTAGAGAGCTGTAAACCTGTCCAGAAACAAATTCATCCTCTACATGGCATGAACAGAGAAGTGTATTTCTATTTTCTTTATATTCATTTTTAAGTGACCTTTTTCATGTAAATTTCCCTGTAATTGTGTAAACACTTAAATTAAGATTTTCTATTTTACCTTAATTTTCATTAAATTCCTATCTCAGTATTCTCAAAATACATTATTTCTCCTAGGAAAATATTGTGCTTAAGCGTTTGTCTGATAGAGTTTCAGATAAAATGATACCCACTTAAATTTTCTCATAAATCTGTGAGTCAGGTTCAAAAACTAACCCTGCTTTGTGTGCTTGACTTAGATAAATGGCCACATTCATGCCAGAGCTGGTCTTATCATTGTTCTTGGTCAAATTCTTTTGACATTCAGTCAAAGCATGATGAAGGTCTCCAAAATATTATAGAGTAAGATATCAATCTGGTAAATAAGGAGACCCAGGAAAGTCACACTCAAATAAAGCACCCAGAACCATCAGCTTAATGTAAGGATTCCAAGTTGAAGACATGATGTGTTATTATTTGGCATTTAGAAACACCTGAATCTCTGGGCTTCACTTATAATAATTTGGAAGGTGACTACTATATGTCCATCCTGATGAGTATTTAATGTAAACCAAGAAGTAGATCCAGGGACTGGTCAAACAATATAGTGACCAAAACCAGGTGTTGATAATGTAGATGAGTAACTCAGAGCAGCCAGGAGCAAGAGTACCCAAGGCTGAGGGCAGATTCTGATCCTGAAAATATCCATAGTATCAAAAGGATGAACAACCTGACTCAGTAAAGGAAGTCAAAAGTAAGCAATCACATAAGGGCAGGAGTGGAATATGAAAAGGTAGAAACAGAGGCTGAAATGAATCAACAGAATTTAAGACTTTTGCCATGAACAGCCTAGAATGGCAAAAGAATACTATTCCCTTACAAGTGGAGGCCAGATGGCATGTGGATTACCCTGGTTTAAAGCACAGGAAGGCAATCCATGTAGACTGGATGCTACTAGTAGCCTCCTAAGTAAGCCAGATCTCTTCTTCCCTACCAGTCTCATAAGAACCTCCTATTCTGGAATAGGCAGGAGATACAGGGAAGGAAAATTGTGTGATACTGGAATGCAACTCAACATCCAAGCCATGCCTCAATTCAAAACCCAGTAACCAGCTATTTTAAGGATTATTTAGGAATTTAAATTTAAATGAAACATTCTAATGAAATAGAAACCCTATGCCATCCATAAGATTCAAATTCTACATTTTATTAACTTGACACCTGTATCATGTGATTAAAAAAAAAAAAAAAGCTGATGAATTAGGTTATACCTGTCTCCTGCTGAGATTTCTATAAAGACATATGCCTGTAGAAAAAAGATGTTCAAATTATTAATTATTATAGTGATGCAGGATTTTTCTTGGCCCCCTCACTGGACTCACAGCAGGAATGCCCCTCTCTGCTTGGCCTGCTGTGCTCCATTATGGGAGGGAGCATGTGTGAGAGCAAATGTGGGACCCAGCTGGCTGCTCCAGGCACTGACACAGGAGCAAACTTCATGCAGGGTCTGTGGTCAGACCAGGCATGTTGCCTTGAGGGGAACATGGTGGTGCCCAGATGAGGGTACTCGTGACTCTGAAACCCCAGAGGGGGTGTTACAGTGCTCCTTTAGTTCTACTGTCCTTGGACAGCAGTGTGTTAACACCTCAGTTGGCCCCTTGCCTTGTCATGAGAGGCAACTGCTCTCTACCAGTGATAGCAAAGGGCCAGTGTGACAGTCTTTCTGGGTACCCACACTCAGTGGGTCTTGAACTTTTGTCCAGAAGCTAAGAAGAATGAGGTCACATAGATGGTTGAAGGATGGTGAAGGTGGAGAATTTTCTTGAGCAGTAAAAATGACTCTCAGTGGAGAGGGTTGGTGGAGAGAGGATGGGAAGCTCAGGTCGTCTTCCCCAAAGTCAGATTGTCCCTTCCCTGAAGTCAAGCCATCTCCTTTCCTGAAGTTAGCCCATATTCTCCTCTACTGACTGAGCCTGGGGTCTTTATAGGCACAGGATGAGTAGAGCATGCTGACGGTTTGTGAGTGTGCAAAAAGGTTTCAAGCAAAAGCACCACTCAAAGGTGGGCATGACAGTATAGAAAACCAATTAGGAAAAGTTAGGTATATGTAAAATAGGTGAAGAGGGGAGATCAATCAGAGGAAAACACAGCAAACAGGAAGATAAATTCTTAATATGCTCTGAGTATTTAAGTTTTGACTTGGCTTTCAGGCTTTAAAATATCTTTGAGGCCGGGCGTGGTGGCTCAAGCCTGTAATCCCAGCACTTTGGGAGGCCGAGACGGGCGGATCACGAGGTCAGGAGATCGAGACCATCCTGGCTAACACAGTGAAACCCCGTCTCTACTAAAAATACAAAAAACTAGCCGGGCGAGGTGGCGGGCGCCTGTAGTCCCAGCTACTCCGGAGGCTGAGGCAGGAGAATGGCGTAAACCCGGGAGGCGGAGCTTGCAGTGAGCTGAGATCTGGCCACTGCACTCCAGCTCGGGCGACAGAGCAAGACTCCGTCTCAAAAAAAATAAAAAAATAAAATAAAATATCTTTGGATTGGAGGAGGGGTTTTAGTGGGTACCCACCCCTATCTGCCTAGGCATTTGGCTGCCTCCTGTCACTATCAATAGAATTATATATTCTTTTAGGTAAATATATGAATCAAATGAAAGCTGTATTTAATCTACATTGCCAAAGTATCTAGAGAAAATAATGGTTCATAGAATAGTGACACATGAGGTAGGCATGGCCTCATGTTTGGGTTTGGATGAAGTCATGTCATTTGCTAACTCAAAGGATTGGAAGGACCTTAGAAGTCATGAAATTCAATGTGCTCTGATGCTTAACTGTCTCTCACCCCTCTCCCCAACCCACGTGATCTAGATCTGCTTTAGCACTCTCCTTGAGACTGTAAACTATTCATATAGTTTCTCCTGATGTACACCACTTGATTTTAGAGAACCAAATTCTTAGAAAGGCCTTTCTTGTTTTAACTAAATTATATATCCCTATAAATATCTTGCTTTACTCCTGGGTCTGCCCTTTGGGTCCAACCAGAAAAACTCTCAAAACAGAGAATATTAGTTTTTAGGTTTTTTGCTCTTTGCTTACAATTCAGCTTTTCAGACATTTGTAAATCCTGTCATAAACCTCTTTATTTAGCCCCAGTTTCTTCAATATTTACTCATGTTTCCTAATTGCTGCTAACTGCCCTCTCATCTGGGCCCTCTCCTCTGGCTGGACATGCTCTATTTTCTGATGTAGGTTCCCCAACTTCCCATGACGCTCCCAAAATTTATACAACTTCCAACAATTTCTCCCACATCAGGAATAGTTTTGAACTAGGCCAGAATTTCTTCTGATCTTAAAATCCTGTTTTTGGGTACCAGGATTTCAGGTCTAATCCAATCACTGCTGACTTCTAAAAGCAGCAATCTGTCAAGTTTTCACCACCACTTTCTTCTTTCCCTTTCTGCATCACAGGCCGCGTTTTAAACTTCTGTGACTTGTGATTCACATTGGCAATGTCAGGGAATGACCTCTTCAAGACAACCTGTAAGTCACTTTTTGAGACTCACATTACTGCTTAGGATAACACATCACCTTGATAGCAGAGACAAACTTTAATTTTAAATGATTAGGTAGTAGCCTTACATTAAACCCAGGCCAAAGTGAATAGTGCTGCAATAGCTATACCTGTAAATTATCGTATGTCCAAATGTGTTCATCCTCTGATCAATGTGTTTTGGACAAGCTATAAATGTGTCAGAACATTTTCTCATTATCACCTTGCCAACTAATCATATTCAACGTTTATTTTCTTATGCAAAAATCCCAGATTGAAGTTCTATGTAATACATAGACAAGGCAAAACTTTATTAACTCCTCTCATGTTCTAGTAAATGTCATCTGTGAATGCTCATAAATAACTTTTCAATTGGTTCCAATGCTTGTTTATTTTTTCTTCTTTTATTCTCAGACTGAGATCAGGGACTATTTTTCATAGAAGTCTGGTAATATGCCAAAGTTAGAAGCTATTGTTCAGCATATTTGGTTACTGTTGAGGGAAGGATATTTATAATGCTTTAATTTTACACTTTAAAAGTAAAATCAGAAGCCCATCAGACTAACAGCGGATCTCTTGGCAGAAATGCTACAAGCCAGAAGAGAATGGGGGCCAATATTCAACATTCTTAAAGGAAAGAATTTTCTACCCAGAATTTCATATCCAGTCACAGTAAGCTTCATGAGTGAAGGAGAATTTAAATCCTTTACAGACAAGCAAATGCTGAGGTATTTTGTCACCACCAGGCCTGCCCCACAAGAGCTCCTGACGGAAGCACTAAACATGGAAAGGAACAGCCGGTACCAGCCACTGCAAAAACATGCCAAATTGTAAAGACCATCGATGCTAGGAAGAAACTGCATCAACTAACGAGCAAAATAACCACCTAACGTCATAATGACAGGATCAAATTCACACACAACAATATTAAACTTAAATGTAAATGGGCTAAATGCTCCAATTAAAAGACACAGACTGTCAAATTGGATAGAGTTAAGACCCGTCAGTGTGCTATATTCAGGAGACCCATCTCAAGTGCAGAGACCCAGACAGGCTCAAAATAAAGGGATGGAGGAAGATCTACCAAACAGAAGGGAAACAAAAATGGAGGGGTTGCAATCCTAGTCTCTGATAAAACAGACTTTAAACCAACAAAGATCAAAAGAGACAAAAAAGGCCATTACATAATGGTAAAGGGATCAATTCAATAAGAAGAGCTAACTATCCTAAATATATATGCACCCAATACAGGAGGACCCAAATTCATAAAGCAAGTCCTTAGAGACCTACAAAGAGACTTAGACTCCCACACAATAATAATGGGAGACTTTAACACCCCACTGTCAACATTAGACAGATCAATGAAACAGAAAGTTAACAAGGATATCCAGGAATTGAACTCAGCTCTGCACCAAGCAGACCTAATGGACATCTACAGAACTCTCCACCCCAAATCAACAGAATATACATTCTTCTCAGCACCACATCGCACTTATTCCAAAATTGACCACATAGTTGGAAGTAAAGCACTCCTCAGCAAATGTAAAAGAACAGAAATCATAACAAACTGTCTCTCAGAACACAGTGCAATCAATCTCGAACTCAGGATTAATAAACGCACTCAAAACCGCTCAACTACATGGAAACTGAACAACCTGATCCTGAATGACTACTGGGTACATAATGAAATGAAGGCAGAAATAAAGATGTTCTTTGAAACCAGTGAGAACAAAGACACAACATACCAGAATCTCTGGGACACATTTAAAGGAGTGTGTAGAGGGAAATTTATAGCACTAAATGCCCACAAGAGAAAGCAGGAAAGATCTAAAATTGACACCCTAACATCACAATTAAAAGAACTAGAGAATCAAGAGCAAACACATTCAAAAGTTAGCAGAAGGCAAGAAATAACTAAGATCAGAGCAGAACTGGAGGAGATACAGACACAAAAAAACCCATCAAATAGATCAATTAATCCAGGAGCTAGATTTTTTCAAAAGATCAGCAAAATTGATAGAAAGCCAGCAAGACTAATAAAGGAGAAAAGAGAGAAGAATCAAATGGATGCAATAAAAAATGATAAAGGGGATATCGCAACCGACCCCACAGAAATACAAACTACCATCAGAGAATACTATAAACAACTCTATGCAAATAAGCTAGAAAATCTAGAAGAAATGGATAAATTCCTGGACACATACACCCTCTGAAGACTAAACCAGGAACAAGTTGAATCTCTGAAGAGACCAATAGCAGGCTCTGACATTGAGGCAATAATTAATAGCTTACCAACCAAAGACAGTCCAGGACCAGATGGATTCACAGCCAAATTCTACCAGAGGTACAAGGAGAGATGTTACCTTTCCTTCTGAAACAATTCCAATCAATAGGAAAAGAGGGAAACCTCCCTAACTCATTTTATGATGCCAGCAGTATCCTGATACCAAAGCCTGGCAGAGACACAACAAAAAAAGACAGTTTTAGACCGATATCCCTGATGGACATCGATGCAAAAATCCTCAATAAAATACTGGCACACCGAAACCAGCAGCACATCAAAAAGCTTATCCACCATGGTCAAGTGGGCTTCACCCCTGGGATGCAAGGCTGGTTCAACATACGCAAATCAATAAATGTAATCCAGCATATAAACAGAACCAAAGACAAAAGCCACATGATTATCTCAACAGAAGCAGAAAAGGCCTTTGACAAAATTCAACAGCCTTTCATGCTAAAAACTCTTAATAAAATCGGTATTGATGGGACGTATCTCAAAATAATAAGAGCTATTTATGACAAACCCACAGCCAATATTATACTGAATGGGCAAAAACTGGAAGCATTCCCTTTGAAAACTGGCAAAAGATAGGGATGCCCTCTCTCACCACTCCTATTCAACATAGTGTTGGAAGTTCTGGCCAGGGCAATCAGGCAGGAGAAAGAAATAAAGGGTATTCAATTAGGAAAAGAAAAAGTCAAATTTTCCCTGTTTGCGGATGACGTGACAGTACATCTAGAAAACCCCATCGTCTCAGTCCAAAATCTCCTTAACCTGATAAGCAGCTTCAGCAAAGTCTCAGGATACGAAACCAATGTGCAAAAATCACAAACATTCTTACACACCAATAACAGACAAACAGACAGCCAAATCATGAGTGAACTCCCATTCACAATTGCTTCAAAGAGAATAAAATACCTAGGAATCCGATTTACAAGGGATGTGAAGGACCTCTTCAAGGAGAACTACAAACCACTGCTCAGCAAAATAAAAGAAGGCACAAACAAATGGAAGAACATTCCATGCTCATGGATAGGAAGAATCAACATCATGAAAATGGCCATACTGCCCAAGGTAATTTATAGATTCAATGCCATCCCCATCAAGCTACCAATGACTTTCTTCAAAGAATTGGAAAAAACTACTTTAAAGTTCATACAGAACCAAAACAGAGCCCGCGTTGCCAAGACAATCCTAAGCCAAAAGAACAAAGCTGGAGGCAATATGCAACCTGACTTCAAGCTATACTACAAGGCTACAGTAACCAAAACAGCATGGTACTGGTACCAAAACAGAGATATAGACCAATGGAACAGAACAGAGCCCTCAGAAATCATACCACACATCTACAACCATCTGATCTTTGACAAACCTGACAAAAACAAGAAATGGGAAAAGGATTCCCTATTTAATAAATGGTGTTGGGAAAACTGGCTAGCCATATGTAGAAAGTTGAAAGTGGATCCCTTCCTTACACCTTATACAAACATTAATTCAAGATGGATTAAACACTTAAATGTTAGACCTAAAACCATAAAATCCCTAGAAGAAAACCTAGGCAATACCATTCAGGACATAGGCATGGGCAAGGACTTCATGTCTAAAACACCAAAAGCAATGGCAACAAAAGCCAAAATAGACAAATGGGATCTAATTAAACTAAAGAGCTTCTGCACAGCAAAAGAAACTACCATCAGAGTGAACAGGCAACCTATAGAATGAGAAAACATTTTTGCCATCTACTCATCTGACAAAGGGCTAATATCCAGAATCTACAAAGAACTCAAAGAAATTTACCAGAAAAAAACAACCCCATCAAAAAGTGGGCAAAGGATATGAACAGTCACTTCTCAAAAGAAGACATTTATGCAGCCAACAGACACATGAAAAAATGCTCCTCATCACTGGCCATCAGAGAAATGCAAATCAAAACCACAATGAGATACCATCTCACACCGTTAGAATGGCAATCATTAAAAAGTCAGGAAACAACAGGTGCTGGAGGGATGTGGAGAAATAGGAACACTTTTACACTGTTCATTGGACTGTAAACTAGTTCAACCATTGTGGAAGACAGTGTGGTGATTCCTCAATGATCTAGAACTAGAAATACCATTTGACCCAGCCATCCCATTACTGGGTATATACCCAAAGGATTGTAAATCATGCTGCTATAAAGATACATACACACGTATGTTCATTGCGGCACAATTCACAATAGCAAAGACTTGGAACCAACCCAATTGTCCATCAATGTTAGAATGGATTAAGAAAATGTGGCACACATACACTATGGAATATTATGCAACCATAAAAACGGATGAGTTCCTGTCCTTTGTAGGGACATGGATGAAGCTGGAAACCATCATTCTCAGCAAACTATCGCAAGGACAAAAAAACCGAACACCTCATGTTCTCACTCAAAGGTGGGAACTGAACAATGAGAACACTTGGACACAGGAAGGGGAACATCACACACCAGGGTCTGTTGTGGGGTCGGGGAGGGGGAGAGATAGCATTAGGAGATATACCTAATGTGAATGACGAGTTAATGGGTGCAGCACACCAACATGGCACATGTATACATATGTAACAAACCTGCATGTTGTGCACATGCACCCTAGAATTTAAAGTATAACAATAAAAAAAGTAAAAAAAAAAAAAGTAAAATCAAAGCTTTGCTACTATGCTTTTTGTATCTCTTCTCTGCATTCCATCTACATACTTATTTTGTCAAGTTATTCACTATCACTTGCATGCAAATCATTAGGTTGGTCATCAGGAATTTTCTTTAGAAAGTGTCATGTTTCCTATCACAAACAATATCATGATTGACTCCAAAGACTATTGGCTCAAGTAGCAGAGTGACCTTCAGAGCAATTTAGTATTGGTCTCACTGCAGATTCTGTTTTCTGTAGAACTTATAATTTATAATTGAAGGCTTCTGTGAAACACACTTCTATTTTAAAGTCAAATATCTTTTCATAAAGGAATTCTTGAAACAGATTAATGGTGACTTCATAACATCCATGACTGGGGCCAAAATAAAGACAAATGTCTTACTTGAATAAAATTTGAGCTGATCTTAAAAAATTATAGAGAGAACTAAGACTCAGTCTGGAAAAGATTTCAGAAGACTTGGTTTACATTTCAATAAAGTGATCATTATTGGTGACTTTTATATCTACACTTCCTCTCTCTCTCTTTCTCTCCTTCTCCCTTTGTTCTTTAACTTAGTCATCTCCACCCCCAAGAAGCCAGCAAAACCATAAGGATATAAGGAAAAATATTAAAGCATACCATAGATGTTAAAAAAATCCTATTTTGCATTTTAGACAAGATTCTATTCAAGTCCCTTGAAAACCTGCATTTTAAGTCTGACTCCTCTCCAAAAAATTAGGGAAGATTAAAGTTATATATATTACATATGTATTTACTGAGTATAAAATATGGAGCTAAGAAAAGGGTAAACTTGACAGTCATTAGAAATTGGTCTTTGACATCTGACCGTAAATTTCCTGCTTAAAACTGAAAATTTCTGTGCTCGTTACAAAGCAAAAAACGTAGAGGAATTTCCTTTATTTTAATTTAAAAATGTATGTTCTGTTAGTGTCTCTTGGATTTCCAACCTCTCTAGGGAAATACAGGTTTGGGATTCTTTTTGTTGGTTTCCAAAAAGGTACTATTTTTGGTATTGCATTTTATATAAATCTTCAATATGTATCAAAGTTATTATATCTCAAAATTGCATTGGTTCTATAAAATTTGCCCTGCTTCCACTAAGTCTTAACATTAAGACAGCATCATTCAGATGTGCCAGTGTAGAAAGAAGCAAGTGAGTAGAGACTGATTTTCTTAAATGGCTTAGATGGGAAAGAAAATTAGAGAGGGTGGGTTTTCTTTTAAAGACTGAAGATTGAAGATACACATTTAGCCAAACTCCCTCTTCAAACCTCCTAAAATTATACTAAAGATACATTAACAATAAAAGGCATACACTTACAAGTGTAAAAAGAGGTGGTAGGAGATAGAATAAAGTATTTGAATGCCTGAAAGCAAAGGGCAGTGAAATAACAGACAGGGAAAGGGAATCCTAAATAAGCAAGAGGGAAAGATTCTAAAAAGTCCCCAGACGATCAGATGACTTTGGAAATGGAAAGGAAGGTGTGGCTAAAAAATAATTTGGTCAAATCCTCTTAAGAGACAGGATGTCCAATCTCTCCCCAACCTCTTCCCCAACTCTGACTGTTAATAATCATGTCTTTTACTTATTGATAGAACAGTTCTGGCAAAGAGTCTCAGCTTTCAAAAATTTATGTGATATGATTGGGCTCACCTGGATAATCCAGGCTAATCTCCCCAAATTAAATTATTTAATCTTAATCATATCTACAAACTACCTTTTCCCATATAAAATAACACATTCTCAGGTTCCGAGGATTAGTACTTGGATATTTTGTGCTGGGGTTGAGGGAGCTTGCATAAGTCACAAAGCCACAAGGACTTAAGGAAGGTATTACTTTTAGAAGAATATGGCAGTAATCCCTAAAAGGAATCACATTTACCTAAAATCAGCTATAAGGAGAGGGGACTGACTCCAGAAATTTGAAAGTAGTTCAGACATTGCGGGGGTGATTGCTTGCATTGATTGGATATGGAAAGGGAACATCCAAATAAAATGCACAGATTTCTGTGTTGGACACTGAATGGTGAAGCTATTCCTTTATAATCAGAATCATAAGAAAACAGAATAAGTTTTGGGAAGGATGAACATAGTTTAAGGTATGAATTGAATGAGGAGCCAGGAAACTTTTAGTTGGAAGGCTCAAGGCAAAGACCTCAGCTGGATTTACACATTTTGAGGATCATTAGCAATGGCATATGAGCCCATGATATTAAATGAGATCAACAGTGGAAAAGATCTGTGTCCAGAGAACAAATGTAAGAATTTAGAGCAGAACTCAGAGATATATACTATCTGTGTTTAAATGACACACACAGAGAAAAAGGAGGTGGAAAAACCAAAAAGTAGATGAAGGTTGGATGAAAACCAGGAAGACATAAGAAGGCAAAGAGGTCAGTAGATACTGAGGATTGCCTGTTCTCATGGGCTGTGTGTGATAGCACTGGGCATGCCATTAACCTTAGGAGGACAAGAAATTCAACGGAGTATATATGTAAACATATGTGATTGCCATAGATTTTTTCATAGCTGAGAAATAAGCACTTATTCATTGGTCCTGGAGGTTCTGAATTTTTAAAACTCATTTGTTTAAATCTTACATAGGAAGGGCCTTCTCGCTTCTTCCTGCCAATTTTCTGTATTAGTCCATTTCTACACTTCTATAAAGATACTACCTGAGACTGGGTAATTTATTTTAAAAAAGAGATTTAATTGACTCAGAGTTCTGCCTGACTGAAGAGGCCTCAGGAAACTTACAATCATGGTGGAAGGGGAAGGGGAAGCAAGGGATGTCTTACATGGCAGCAGGAGAGAGAGAGAGAGACAGAGAGGAAGTGCCACAGTTTTAAACCATCAGATCTCGTGAGAACTCACTCACTGTCACGAGAACAGCATGGGAGAAACCAACCCCATGATCTAATCATCTCCCACCAGGTACCTCCCTCAACATGTGGGGATTACAATTCAAGATGAGATTTGGGTGGGGACACAGAACCAAACCATATCATTTTTTAATAGTTCTATAAAGTGTTGTTTTCTTTTATACTTTTCTCCTATACTTAAACTAGACACAGGAATTTGTATTAGTGACATGAAAAGATGTTCAAATTGTATGAAGAATTTATCTGTAAGATTTCAAATCTGTAGCCTGGAAGATACAGTGTAAAATTTCGATCTACTGACTTGTTTGATTTTCACTTTATCTCTTTCAAATGAGGATCATTAGCAATGGCATATGAGCCCATGATATTAAATAAGATCAACATTTAAAATTTCTCTCCTAAAAGTACATGCCAAATCACATCAGGAGGTACCTACTTACTTCTCCCATTTTTAAAACCAACTAGATCATTTTACCAGATATTAAACGCTTATTGGGGGCCAGCATTGTGTTGAGAACTATGTTGACTGCTTCATTGAACTGAGTCTGTGGTTTTCCCTGAGGCTCCTAATACTGTTGCAGACATGTTGACATGGTTCAACATTTCTTTTTAAGTGACTTTTATACAAGATTTAATATGAATATAGAAGTTAGCAAGGTATTATGATCAAAAGCCTAATCATGTATTGCCATGTAGCAATGAAATTTGCATTAAAAATATAGTAAAATCATTAAGGGACTATGTTGAAACATTTCAAAATTAGATTTATTTCCCAAATTGTGAATAATAGTATTTCTGAAAATATCTCAATGCAGAAGCCTCGTTCTAGTAGTAAGTTGATGTGTGATTTCTAATTTAGTAATTAAACTATTTTAAGTGGCAGACATAAAATGTGTTAGATTTTGTCAAAACACTGATCCTATCCAAAATAGTACTTTACTTTTTTAAAAATAAGAAAGCTCTGCATAGCTGAGACTCTTTTTTGTATAAAATATACATTGATTCCTTCGAAAAATTAACAATCTTCATATTTAGAAGTTAGAATGGATACTGAAATGTCTCAGATAAAGTAGCCATACTGGCATGTATGCAATTGACTTGATATAGGCCAAAATGATCATGCACTTCTTTATATGTTCCTATTGGAGGTATTCTTGAATTTATCATTGCATTGGAAGATCCTGCTAGGATTTCGATAACTATTTTCTCAGTCACTTATCACCAAGCTCTATGACATCAATATGGCACAAAGTCATAAATTCTTGTTACTTTTGACCTTAAGAGTCTTTTTCATAATTTCAAAGTCACCCAAAATAAATGAATATGTGAACATTACAATCTAGAGCCTCTTTTAAAATGGGATTGTCTGCTTCTATGTGAGGAACTATCTCAATTTCCTTAAAAAGGAAGATTATAGTTTGGAGAGGGAAGTGAATATAAAGTTAGAAGTTGTAGGTGCCCTAAGATGATAACCTTGAACATTTTTAGTGGTGGAATTTTTGCTGCTGCCTTTTACAATCTTATTTGTATTTGTCTGCCACTTCCTCTATATTGTTAGTTCTTAAAAGGTCCATGACAGGGTACACCCTGGGTATTGCATTCTTAGGAGAGGTAGATATAGTAGGAGTTGAATAAATATATGTTTATTGATTGAATACTTGAACAATGGATACCTGAATAAATACAAGCAATATTATCAGTGGTGGCAAGATATGGTTTGGGGAAAGAGAAAGAAAAGATATGAGATAAATTATAGCAAATTAAGATAATGAATTTTATTTTAGTCATGCCAGTTACCATCTTTACTTATAAAACATGTTAATATTTACAGATAATTCTCTCTTTGTGTATAGTATTATTTGATATTCTTAACAACCTGGTAAAGTAATTTGGGAAGATACTATTTCCTCATTTTAATCATAAAAATCCTGAAGCCCACTAAAATAGTGGTATCTCCAAGTTTGAAAGGCCTAGGTAGCTGAGTCTCCACTATTGTCATTAAATATAAATCCATGCTTCATAGTTCCTCACTGACTTTAAGGTAAGAGTGATTAGGTTTTAGGTCAGGTGAAGAAATTAAGTAACTTGCCAGGTGCCATGGCTCATGTCTGTAATCCCAGCATTTGGGGAGGCCAAGACAGGTGGATCACTTGAGGTCAGGAGTTCGAGACCAGCCCGGCCAACATGGTGAAACCCCATCGCTACTAAAATCACAAAATTAGCCGTGCATGGTGGTACACACCTGTCGTTCCAGCTACTTGGGAGGCTGAGGCAGGAGAATCGCTCGAACTTGGGAAATAGAGGTTGCAGTGAGCCGGGATCACACCACTGCATTGCAGCTTGGGCAATAAGAGAGAAACCCCATCTCAAAAAAAAAAAAAAAAAAAAGAAAAGAAAGAGAGAGAGTAAAGAAAAGAAATGAAAGAGAGAGAGTAAAGAAAAGAAAAGAAATTAAGTAACTTAAACTTAAAATAAATAAATAAATAAATAAATAAACTGTCAAAAAAAAAAAAACTTGAAACAAGAAAATGTATACACCAGATTTCAGGTTTCATGCTTAGGGGAATTAGTCATTTGAGGATGGTATAAAAACAGGAGAAAGGAAAGACAAAAGAGAGAAGGAGAAAAGGAATGTGAAGGAAAGAAAAATAGAAGAGAAATGAAAATGTTATACAGTGCCAGCAAAGAAAATACTGTGGTCAGGAGAAAAGAAAGCAAAGAGTAATTGCACAAAGAATATTGTATTTTTAAAATAGCTCTATGGAGTGAGAAACCATCAAATTTTGAAGTGTTAACATAGTGATTCTCATGAGTGATGCAAGGTCAGAAATAACCAGGTTCATGAACGTTTGTGTCTTTCCACAATGTCAGGCTTTTATCCATGCTATTTCTTTTCTTTCTTTTTCTTTTCTTTTTTCTTTTTCTTTTTTTTTTTTTTTTTTTTTTTTGAGATGGAGTCTGGCTCTGTCCCAGGCTGGAGTGCAGTGGTGTGATCTCGGCTCACTGAAACCTGAAACCTCCGCCTCCTAGGTTCACGCCATTCTCCTGCCTCGGCTTTCCGAGTAGCCGGGACTACAGGCACCCGCCACCACGCCGGGCTACTTTTTTGTATTTTTAGTAGAGACGGGATTTCACTCTGTTAGCCAGGATGGTCTTGATCTCCTGACCTCATGATCCGCCCGCCTCGGCCTCCCAAATCGATGCTATTTCAATCACAAAAGCCGGGAGCTACAAGGAACTTCCAAGCAGGCAATTCTCCTTAGTCATTCCTGTTCACTCAGTAGTCAGAGCCTATGGCACACAGGCTCCAGCTATTCCATAGGTCAGTTGATATTGCCAACTATACATAATAGTATACTTAATCAACATACAAACAAACGTTATGGATTAAACATTCCATAACAAAGTGACATTGAATATCAAGAGAAAGGGGATAGAAAGGGAAAAGGAACCAGTCCAGGGAGAACGAAGCAGACAAAAAGAATCTTCTGGTCTGGGCCAGGTGGTCCACTGGTGTTGCAAGGAAGAACCTTTGATGTGGGCAGAGCTCTCAGCAGCAGATCCTGGTGCTTATCACAAGTAACAGCAAGACTGTGTCAGTCTGTTGTTTTTATAGCCACAGAGTTGTCTGGTGAGGACTGATAGTGGAAGAGTGTGCTTGGTTATGTCCTTATCTGATTGGATGCTGTCTTTATTTATTAACCAAACTACCTGGTCCCTGTTGTCAAAGTGCCTTATGAAGTAAGATGGAGTTACTTATGGCAAGGGTGCTCTATACAGTGGTGGTGAAGATTAGGAAGAAGAGCAATATGTGCAGGTTTCTTCTTTAAGTTGGCGGCTTTACAGATTAGCAGGTTTGGAAGACAATTGGGTTGAGTTTGAAACTTGGCCTTAGACCTTGCTGGCTTTATAACCCAAAAAGAGTTGTTAAGCCTCTCTCTTCTTCAATTTCTTCCTTTGAAAAATGAGAAAGATCATAGTAACTGCCTCGAATGGTTTTTATGAGTTTTAAAGCAGCATATGCAAAAAGGCCTTGCAAGGATCCTAGGCACGCAGTCAGCACTGTACCACTGGAAGCCTTGATTAGGAATTTTTACTATAAAGGATGTATTATTTGATGGAGAATGAGGACTGCTATGGACTGAACTGTGTCCTATCCAAATGTATATGTTGAAGCCCTAACCCCAACGTGATGGTATTTGGAGATGAAGATTTGGGGAGACAGTTAGATTTAGATGAAGCCATGAGGGTGGGCTCGTCCTCATAAGGGGATTAGTGACTTTATAACAAGAGGCCCTAGAGAGCTTACTTTCTCTTTCTCCCTTTTCACCTTGTGAGGACACAGCACCTACAAGTTAGGAAGGACGCCCTCACTGAGGAATTGAATCTGCAGGCATCTAGATCTTCGACTTTCCAGCCTCCAGAACTGTGAGAAATAAATACCTGTTGTTTAAGCACCTGGTCCCTGGTATTTTGTCGTGGTAGCCTGAGTCTATGCAGACAGATACAAGAGCTTTGTGCACATCTTTTTATTTATATTTAAAGGTAGAATGGCAGAAACCAATGGGGAAAATGAACAGGAAAATACTTGTGAGAAAGGTGATTTGTCTAAATGGTCTTTTATGTACTCCCAAATTCTAATTTGCAATTCACAAATTGTATTTTAAGTTACACATAAGGCAGGCAACTAGTAGATTAGAAGTGGTCTTGTTCTGTTTTGCTTTGCTTTATTCTGTCTTGTTTTAGACGTGGGCCTCTTGCATATGTAACAATACAATGCCCTATTTTTTATTATAAAATTGAATTTTCATTACTTCTTTCTTGCTACAATTATGATTTAGATTGGAGATGATGAAACAAAAGATAGAATTTGGTGCCATATATCTTACATTTCTTAATGCACAATAGAGATTTCTAATAGATGGAGGGAACTCTGATTTTGCAAATATGTTTATATCTGTTTTATGTTACTGAAATTGCAGAGTAAAGAGTGTCTTTGATTTAAAAGAGAGGAAAAAAGAAAATAAGAAATTAGCAAAGGAGATAGAAAGAACAGAATGGAAGGGAGGAGGGAAATATCTATTCCTTTTCCTGATTTCTTCTAAGCTCTCTTTACTATTTTTGCCACTTCTCTTGTCATCCACTTAACTAGTTCTGCCTCCAAGTACATGATGAAGTGAGAATCTATTAGGCTGGAAAATCCCAAGGCACAATAGGCTATTCTGCATTCACAGTGTGAACTGACTGTTAGTTATGGCCTAGCTGAAAATGACAGCAATTCTCCTAAAGGCTATGGTTGTTCAATATACAGTCAAGAGTAAGTTCCCCTGCACAGAGCTGCTTGCTTTCTCTGGCTACATCTCTCAAATAATTCTGGAAGCATAAACTTTAAGTTGACTTTTAGAAGTAAAGGTTGATCCTAGGTCACAGGATGCCCTGTGAATTGAACAGTGGTTTTACACACACAGGCACACACATATATATAGAGTATATAAGAACTATTATTAGCTTGGAGCAGTGGTGCACACATATAGTCCCAGCTACTCAGAAAGCTGAAGAGGAAGATTATTTGAGCCCAAGAGTTCAAGGCTGGCCTCAGCAACACAGTAAGACCCTATCTCAGTAAAAAGAACTATTCCTGTTGCTAATAATAGTGAGGAATAACTATTGTTATTAATATGAAGAGTGATATGAGAACTGATTCACTGTGTGAATATAGAATATGGACATTGTATTAGTTCATTCTCACACTGCTATTAAAAAAATAGCTGAGACTGGGTAATGCATAAAGAAAAGAGGTTTAATTGGCTCAGTGTTCCGCAGGCTGCACAGGAAGCATGGCAGCCTCTGCTTCTGAGGAAGCCTCAGGGAGCTTTTACTCATGCAGGAGGCAAAGTGGGAGCAGGAGCCTTACATGGCAGGAGCATGACGGAGGTGGTGGGAGGTGCTACACACTTTAAAACGACCAGATCTCATGAGCACTCACTCACTACCAATTGCCTGCCACCAGAGCCCAACTCCAACATAGAGGATTATAATTTGACATGAGATTTGGGCAAGGACGCAGATCCAAACCATATCAAGCATGAAGATCAGTCACTCAGCCTTGAAAAGGGTAGGTAGAAGGTGGAATGGGCAGACACAAACGCACACACGTGTGTGTATGTATGTATATTACCATGTTCTATGGAGATGTCACACACACATCCATTATACAGGAGACCATATATATATATATATATATATGTATGTGTGTTGTGTTCTCCTGTAGATGGATGTGTGTGTGTGGCATCTCCATAGAACATGGTAATCAGAACCCTTATTTCATCAGCATATGTTCTAAGTTAAGAACTTTCTATCTTTTAATCCTTTTGAATTCTGTTAAGGAAATGAATTCACTGGCTGGAATTTAAGAATTATTTAGTGTGTTTCAATTGTGTACCCTCTTTCACTTTTTTTTTTTTTTATTCAAGTGAATCAGCATTTGAATTATTGCTAAAAGGAGACTAAGCGAGGATCGGGCATCTTGACAAGTGTGGACATGAAAGAGGTTGGGAAAGTCCAAGGGAGTCGGGGTATCACTTAATCATGGATAGAATGGGGGGATTAAGGGCTGAGTGATGGCAGGACGTTTATTTCAATTGCAAGCTTTAACCTTCTGAGACTCTGGGCTGGGAAGTAGCTCCCAGAGATCAATCAGTCCATCCCTCTGCCTCTGGGCAGAACCACACCTAGGTAATTCCAGACAGATGAGATATACTTCCACTGGGATTGCTCCATGACTGAGGCCTTACCAAAAAATACTCCTGCACTTGAATTACAAATGACTCATGAGCTTCACAGCCATGATGTTGCTGTCATTTATAGCTTAATTAGTACCCTTTAAACCACATCATATTTTACTACATTTCTCATTGTCAGTTATAACTAATGGAAATAGCCCAAGCCATAAATAATTTTATTATTTAAAGTATTAAAAGGAATAAGCTAGACACACAATGTTGGTTTCACAAATTATAGTAGTTAGATTTGTTTCAAACAGAGACAAACTATATACGAATGCTCAAATGTTGAACCTAGCCCATACTATTTGTCCACACTTGTCAGGATGCCCCATCCTCACTTAGTCTCCTTTTAGCAATAACTCAAATGCTGATTCACTTGAATCAAAAAGGAGAAATGAATCAGTTCCATTTTTATTAGTAATTATTAGAAGTCTTAATGAATGGATTTATTTTTAAAATTAAAGTACATGAAAAATATTATAAGAAAAAGCAAGAGTTCCAGCATTATTGTTCATGCTAATGATGCTTTATAAAGGAAAATAAGATAGTCAAGCTTATCTATTTATCTATTTATCTACAGATCTATCTATCATCTATCCATCTATTTAATCTATCTTTCAATATACATTTACGTTTATTTTTAAAATGCTAGGTCAACTATTGCTTTTGCTTTTTTGTCCACATCCTCACTAGCATTTGGCCTTATTTGTTACTTAAATAAACTTTGTTCTTTATGAGCAGTTTTAGGTTTACTGAAAAATTGAGGAGAGAATACAGAACACAGATAATTCTCACATACCCACTCATTCCTTCTGACACTAACACTGTTAGCACCTTGGATTTATGCCATTTTACTATGTTTGTAGTGCTATCTCATGTTGATATCGATCGTCTTTCATAGGCTTATTTTCTGTATGTCTATCTTCCTTGGTGGGGCGTCTGTTCAGATCTTTTGCCCATTTTGTAATTGGATTGTGTGTTTTCTAATGGACAAATGTAATACAAAGGGCTTTGGAAGTACGGCCTTAGGGTACTGGGTGAGGAGAAGCCTCCTATACTCCTGTCATTAGGTCTGTCTTTTAGTCTTTAAGTATGCCTCTGCCTCTGCATTGAGAACTGGATTGTGAACACACACACCCTCTCCCTCTCATTCCCTCACCTCCACCTTAGGTAGGATAGGTGGAAAGAGAGGGCTGGAGTTGGGTATTTCTCTTTCCCTTCCACAAATCAGTTAGGCTCCAATAAAACCTCCATAGGTTAGCTATGGTAAAATAGTTTCTCTTGAGGGTAGACCTTGTCAAGAATAGTAGAATGCCCTGGTATATTTCAAAATGGCTACTTCTCCCTTTCCCTTGCTGGAAGCAGGAGGGGATTTTTCTCAGATCTTCACTGTGAGAACCTAATAGGGTTTCTGGAGGTAAAACTCATAAAAGTGTGTAGCCCCCAGAAGACTAGTCCCCCTCCTAGGGACTTTAACTCTCATATTTATCAACACGGCGTTCCAGCAATTTGTCAACTATAATTTAAGTTTTCCTTCCCCATATTGGTTCCCTCAAAGGTTTCTGCTCAGTTAAGTTGTGATTCTTTGTATCTGCCTGTCTTTTCAATTTGAGGGGTACTGGTTTGTCCTGTGAATTCAGTTATCTGGCAGATCTAAGAAAAGTTGTCTATTTTCAGTAGGTTCAGCTTTTCTCTTGTTGTAAGGATTGCAGTGATGCCTTCTAAGCTTCTTACATGCTGGACTGGAAACCAGAAGTCACTGAAATATTTGTTTTTAATGCTTATGACAGAAATTCAACTTGGTCTTCCATTGGATTTATTAATGGTTTCTCACCCGTATTTGCTGTTTTCATTCATCACAGAGCCTTTAAATCATGATATTTTCTTGTCAACATTAATTATTTTGCTCTTAAATTTCATAAAGTAAATCCTATTAAAGTAAATCTCATAAAGAAAATCCTATTGTCATTGGTATGCATTTTTGTCCATCAATATTGTCAAAATATTTTAATATTATTAAAGCCTCATGGTATCTCAAGAAGATACAAATTTTCTCTGAGTATGTTTTAATATTTTCAGATTTGTGTTAAATATATCTGTGCTATAAATCCATTTAGGGTTGTAGAAACTCTCAAACCACAAATAAAACTAAAACAAACTACTAACAAACCTGAACTAGTGAATTTGTAAGCTTTACACAGTAAAATCATAATCATGATGTAGTGAAAAATAAGAGTGTAAAAATATATTAATTTCCTGTTTGGTGTCTTTTTATATTTCTGTAATTGATCATTTAGATTGCTGTAGTTGCTAACTGAATTATATTTTAAAATATATATACTTTATTTAGATTAGTGGAAGCTGTGAGCTATGTAAATGATAACATAATTATCCACTTTGTTTTCTTTTTATGAATGATTTGTAAATTTCAGCAATCATATTTTTTGTTTAATTGTAGTCTATATATCACCACTTCCTCTTCAAACAGCATGTTTCTTTCTGTTGGAATTTCACACCTCTACACTTACTTACTCACTTCACCACTGAGGATAATAAATATGATGTAGAGCTTAAGGTTATTTTCCCTTTTCATTGGTAATAAAAAAGAAATAACAGTAACTTTTTAAAAAAATGTAAAAATCTACTTATTCATTAACTTAATGAATGAGGAAAAAATAGTAATTCTCTGTTTACTGTCCCCTATTTTTCTGCAATTGATAATTCACTTTTAAATATCTGCTGATATAAAAATACCTTTTATCGAAATGGCTAACTTACAAATAATTTCTTAAAATGATTGTGAGATACTACATTCATGTTCATGTAAAGTAATCACTTCCATTTTTAAGTTATAGGTGTAAGGTTAGAGCTTGAAACATTACAGAGGTACTATAGATGGATTTCTAGGTTGATACAAAATATTTAAATATATATTTTAAAAGTTGATGACACTGTCTTCAGACTTCTAATTTCCATTAATTGTCATGTGGAACAAATTAACCAAGAGCTGAATATATGGAGCAGCTGAAATTGTAGAAATACACACATAATATGGTAAGAGAAAAGATCCTGCCTTCTCATACGGAAGTCACTGAAAATCAGTGGGAATATCCTCAGCTGAAAAAAAAAAAAAATCCATGTCCTAGAATTAACAAGAGTATACATTTTTTACAGTTTAAGAAAGAGCAGCTAACACATCTATGTAATTTTATTACTGGTGAAATAAAATCTGTGTGATTTTATTATTGGTGAAAGTGAGGCTATCCTTGTGTGTGTGTATGTGTGTGTGATGTCAACACCTATGAGACAGATAACTAACAGAGAAACTTAGGGATGTTGAAGATTTACAGTTTGTATCATGAAGTTTTGCTGTGGAGGGAAGTGGCATGAATAAACTATTGATTGCGAAATATAACCGTAGTGCACAGAGCACGTTGGTTCATGGGAGTTCAAAGGGTTTACTTCAAAAGAAAACTTTATTATTGGCTAGAACAAATAAGGCTTTATATGAAGACGAATTCAACCAAAGGCATTTGGCACTACTAACTTTAAGTTATTTGGTTCCACACTGACTAAATTGTAAGTCAAATCTCCCCAGGAGCTATGCTTTGGACTTTTAGAAAAACAAAAGTATTCTGTCTACCTTGTTGATGGCATTTTTGGGGGGCCTGATCCATGCACTCACACACACACCAAGCACTCTGTAGTTCATAAACATGAGTCGGGTTCTCCCTCTTCCTCAGTTACCTTGTCAGTTGCCCGGTTCTCCTTTCTTTGCGAATATCTGAGCTGCTGCTGTGCCAATCTCATTTTTGATGCTTTGATGATAATAGCAATAAGAGTAAATGATTACTTAATGCTCACTACATGCCAGTCTCCTAAGCGCTTATATGTATTAACTCTTTTAATCCTTAAGATGAAACCCTATGAGACAAATACTATTATTGTCACTCTTTTACCAATGAGTAACCATCTGAGGCAGGTTCTATTATTACCCCCATTATACAGATGTAGGTACTTTTAGTACCCCCATTTTACAGATAAGTGCACTATAGCACAGGCAGGTTAAGTAAGTTTCACAAAAGTTACACAGACTGATAAGTAACAAAAGTAGGGTTTGAACCCAGGCATTCTGTCTCCTTAACTTCTGCTCTAACTTCTATGTGATGGAGCCTCAGTCTTGCTGTTGGCTTTTGAATGTTGTTGGTTCATGGTCTCCATGGGTTTAAATTTCAGCTTTCCTAATGTACTTGACTTGGTTCTTGGTGTTCTCTTCCTATTTGAAGTCCATTAAAAAATATCCTCTTGAAAAATACCAATCTGGCTGTGCGCGGTGGCTCATGCCTGTAATCCAAGCACTTTGAGAGGCCAGGCAGGCAGATCACAAGCTCAGGAGATTGAGACCATCCTGGCTAACATGATGAAATCCTGTCTCTACTAAAAATGCAAAAAATTAGCCAGGCATGGTGGTGGGTGCCTGTAGTCCCAGTTACTTGGGAGGCTGAGGCAGAACCCGGGAGGTGGAGCTTGCAGTGAGCCGAGATCGTGCCACTGCACTCTAGCCTGGGCAACAGAGCAAGACTCTGTCTCAAAAAAAAAAAAAAAGAAAGAAAAGAAAAATACCAGTCTGTCTTCTCTTCATTGATGCAATCACCAATGTGTACACGTGTGTGTGTGTATGTGTATGTGTATATACACATGCCTGTATATGCCTGCATGTGCATGAGGGTTAGAGGGGTTATGAGAGGGGTATAGGATTTTGGAAAGCTACCTTTTACAAGTACCAAGAATTCTAATAAACAGGAATTTAAGAGTGTCAAAGTATATCTGATTGCTATGGTTTGAATATTTGCCCCCTTTAAGTCAGGCTGAAATTTAATCCCCAATGTGGCAGGATTGAGAAGTGGGGCCTTTAAGGGGCAATAGTATCCTGAGGGCTCTGCTGTCATGAATGGATTAATGAATTAATGGATTAATAAGTTATCTTCTGAGAGGAACTTATGCTTTACAAGAAGAGGAAGAGAGACCTGAGCTAGCACATGAGCACGCTCAGCCTTCCCATCATATGCTGCCTTTTACCACCTGGGGACTCTGCAAAGAGCCCCCACCTGAAAGAAGACCCTTATCAGATGCAGCCCCTTGACCTTGGACTTAGCCATAATAACCATAAGAAATAAATTCCTTTTCTTTATCAATAAACTAGTTTCAGAGATACTGTTATAAGCAAGAGAAAACGAACTAAGATGCCACATCTTTCACAGCCCAGATTCAAGTACAACAAGAGGTTAACATTGTCTTAATGATGTTTTCCTCTCAAAGCAAATAAAGTTGTTGATTTCACCTTGCACATGCATGGGCCACTTGATGTGTCTGCAGTTGAGGACTAAGCTTAAACTCTGGGAGAAAGTTCTGTACCAGGGCGCTATGGTTTGAATATTTGTGTTCCCTCCAAAATTCATGTTGAAACATAATTGTCAAGGTGATAATGTTAAGTGGTAGAGCCTTTAGAAGGTGATTAATTCATGAATGAAATTAATGACCTTATAAAAGAGGTGAGGGGCCGGGCGCGGTGGCTCAAGCCTGTAATCCCAGCAGTTTGGGAGGCCGAGACGGGCAGATCACGAGGTCAGGAGATCGAGACCATCCTGGCTAACACGATGAAACCCCGTCTCTACTAAAAAATACAAAAAACTAGCCAGACGAGGTGGTGGGCCCCTGTAGTCGCAGCTACTTGGGAGGCTGAGGCAGGAGAATGGCGTAAACCCGGGAGGCGGAGCTTGCAGTGAGCTGAGATCCGGCCACTGCACTCCAGCCTGGGTGACAGAGCGAGACTCCATCTCAAAAAAAAAAAAAAAAAAAAAAAGGAGGTGAGGGAGCGGGAGCCGTACATCCCTTTGGCCCTTATATCTCTTTCCCATGTGAGGATGTGGCAACTAGATGCTATCTTGGAAGCAGTGACCAGGCTCTTACCAGACACCAAAACTGCCGGTACCTTGATCATGGACTTTTAGCCTCCAGAACTGTGAGAAATAAATTTCTGTTTGTCATAAATTACCCAGTCTCAGGTATTGTGTCAAGGCAGCAGGAACAAACTAAGACATAGTAGAAAAATGATGAGCAGTTAAATAAAAGTGTGCAAATAGAGAATTTGGATACCATTATGCAACTTCAAAATTTGCATTGTTTTATATGGTTTTAATTTTCAGTTTTACTTGCAATTAATTACCCAATCAGAAATTTTTGAGTTCAAATCTAGGTAAGTACAGTAGCACAAAGAAAAACAAACAAATACGTGAAAAACCTGTACCAAAAGCTACAGCTACAGCATACTATCTCTATCAAATTTATGCCCTTTATGCTTAGGTGAAAATAGAATAAAGGAAGCCAAGTGATGATGTTTTAGATAATGTAAACAACAAAAAACGAGCTGGCTCATTAGCATTTATAAAATGTTTCAAAAGTGACTCAAAACTGAAATACACATGCAGAGAAATATGAGTTTGCATTGGCATAAGATAATTGACATTGTAATTAAGCTATTTTGAGCACTTAATATCTTCAAAGCACTATTCTAAGGGCTGAATGTTTCTCAATTAATTTAATCTACTAACAGGTCTATGTAAATAGAGTTGATTATCCCCATGTTAAAGGAGACAAAATGTGCTAAAGATCACACTGCTTGGAGGTGGGAGAGTCAGGATTTAAATCCATGCGGCATAGCTCAGAGTTCGCACTTTTAGTCACTGCAGTTCCAATTTTCATTCCTAAAAGCTTCTAACATTGACGCTGGGGTAACGATTTCTTCTTCATGCTCTGTGTTTCCATAAAGTGGAGGGAATAGAAAAGCTTCCGGGAGGCACATCCGGCTTAGCTGTGCCTTCACTTCCCATGGTGGAGGAATGACTTTGCTTCCTGGTAAGTCAAGCAGGAGGAACTCAGTGTCCTGAGCTCAGCTCCTCCAGGCTCATTCCTTTTCAAAAACTCTCTGCAGAGCATTTTTCTTCTCTGCCTCTCCTTGCAGTAAGTGTTTCTACCATGAGGGAGGCCTTAGGCTATCCAATGTTCCTACTGGTGACTGATGTGGGATAGAAATGGCAGTCTCACCTAAAGCCATATTCTTCATTCAGCGTGATTATTGACGTTGTTCTTTTCATGTGCTGAAGAACTATTTCTGTTTCTCAAATAGCTCCAAACTTGGGAGCAAAAGAAAGGGTCCCACAACTTAGTGCAGTCTTGCCATAGTGCTCATGTTCTTGGCTATCTTTATTCTTCTGCACCAGGTATTCCAGGTGTTACAGATGTAAGGTCAAATACGTGTGGTGGGTTAGAGGAAACGTGCAAAGGACTCATTTGACCTGTTTTCTCTAGCTCAGGAAGGAGTCCTGAATGATTCAGCTTAGCTCAACAGAAATCTCCACTGGACTAGAATTCATACCTAATGGTAGTTAGGGTAGTCATTTTCCAGGTGAATTCTATAAATCTGATTTCCTCAGGGAACTCACGTTTAGGACAGGATAGGGAGGGTCCAATCAGCTCTCTCTTTCTCTAGAGATAGAGAACAAAGGGAACAGGTTAAGAACTTGGTCTTCTGCAGCAGCTCCCTGTTTCAATCCTGGCTCTGCCACAGTTGAGGTTTAGTTTATGAGGCTAAACACCCCTATTTCTTTGAGGGCTCATATTTATATTGTATAAACTCCATGGCATGAACACAGAGGAATGAAAAGATCAGTTTTATTTATGGTAATGAGTTAATGAAGGACCTAACCGACTTAGCATCAGGGAAGAAATTTGCAATTTTCCTGCCTTCATCTGAGCTGGAGATAAACACCTCCTTCTTTTCTTCCCAGTTAAGCCAAAGCAAACTGACAGCATGACCTGGGGAAGAAGTCAGAGCGCAGAGAGGAGACTAAGGAGCTGGGCAGGATCAGACTGTATCTGGTGAGCTCAGTATAGGAAGTCAGAAAGCAACTGGCAAGTGTAACCAGCATGGGGAACAAGCGACGTTCCCTTAGGGCGATTCAGTGCAAGCACATTGTTGTCTCTCACTGCTCCCTTTAAATCTTCATTGGAAGGAAGCTCTTCTCTGCCCCTGATGGAAATTCAGGGATTAAAAACTCAGGCAGGTGCATGCCTTTTAAGCTCACTCTTCTCTTAGGTAATCAAAGATCCTATGGCTTCTTTAAGTGGCAAACAGTCTTAATTTAGTATTGAGACTGCCATTATTTTTAATGGCAAAAGTGCAATTACTTTTGCACCAACCTGATTACAATTGCTCAATATAACATGTTAATTTATAATCCAATATTTATTGAAGGAAAACATTTTCACTTCACCTATCCTGGGCTGGTAGCCTGTAGCCCTGCCTTTTCCAAAAGCTAAGCACCTTCTCTCTTTGTTGCTCACCTCCTCACCACTCCTTGGCTGCTGTTGTGAATGACTTCAAGATTAATACTGGGGGAGGAGTTAAGGGGAGAGACAAGAGATAAAGAAGGTTCTTATATAACTGATAATGTGAACATGGCTTCATGCTCTGAGGTCTTGGCAGATTTTTAAACTTGTCTGCATCTATCATGGAAGCTTTCCTGAGTTTCTCAGCATTTCCACTGGAGTAGTCAATTGTGCTTTCTATGATACAGGTGTTGCAACTTTATCTCATCCTCTGGACTCCCATTAGCCTCTGGTTTCTGATAGTCCTTTTATGCCATGTCTCACTGTTGGTCCTATCATTCTTTAAGGTGGTCTTTGTAGGGAATGTCAGGTGACTCTGTCCTTGCATGGTCCATCTCTAGACAGTAAGACAAACTCCTAAATTATTGTAGAATTGTAGCTAACTCAAACATAGCTGAGCACTCTTTTTATGTCCTACACTTTACAACTACTAGCTGTAGATTCTTGCCTTTAGAGTCTTTCGGCTTTTGTGGGGCACATGTCCACTATATACCACCAAACTTCTGGCTATATTGAAGCTTATGTCTTGTAATGAGGGGCAAAGAGTTGGGTTGGAAGATGGACTCACAGCACTCTGCCAATTACCCAATAATTTATTTGAAAAGGAAAGAAGATCTGTTCTGATCATCGCCACCTTAATCATCTTATATATTTGGTGTAGAAGATATACATTTTATATTCTCACTGCTCTCAGTCACCTACTTTGAATTACTTATAAGCATGCCTGCCTTATCCCTTCTATTGTTGGCTTGGTTCAATTTAACATCCAATTTCATGAGCTTGCTCCATTTGTGAGCAGAAAAATAGAGAAGAGAAAGAGGGCATTGTTTTCCTTTAGAAGCACCCACAGAACTGGGAACAAATGTGATTCCCATCTCCTTATCCCAAATGGAAGAGATGATAAAGATTTAAGAAGAAGGAAGCTTCCTTATCACCACTTCTGGGCTGGGAAACCTTCCTAGGTAGAAAAATTCCAAGAGGAAAGGGCATCAAGCAGTTGGACAGACTGATGGTTTTCTACCCAGTAGCTATTTTTCTCTTTTCTAATAAATTTGATTTTGAAGGGGGCAGCAATAAGCCCGGTTTAGAAAATAAACAAACATGCAAACAAACAAACTTGCATTTCTTAGACTTATTTGCATAATGGGTCAATGAAATCCACCTTACACAACACTTGTTGACTTGGATTTCTGAAAAAACAGTGCTTAAGACCCTATTCAGCCATTGGCACTTTCCTTTTCCCTCCTTCCAGTAGCAGTTAGTAGTCCCTCCTCCTGGACTACTAACTTGCCACTAGTGTTGGAACAGCCACCTTGCAACAATAATTTCACAACCAAAAGAATCATAGGGCTTTCCAGTTGATGTTCCCAAGTCTTAAATACCTGTTTCCAGACTTCTTGTTACAATAAAAAATGTCAACCCTCATTTGTTTAAGTGTTTTTTGGTCTCTTTTATAGCCAAATTTTATTCTTAAATTGTGTAGTAGCTGTGAGACTTTGGGCAGGTTTCATAATATCTGTGGACCCCAGTTTTCTTATTTATAAAATGGAAATTTTACCCATCTCAGAAATATTTTGGAGATTACAAAAATACCATGGATGGAGCGTATTAAGCATAGTTCCTGGTGTACCGTAGTGAATAAATATAAAATTACTACTTCTCTCCATGTAAGTACGAATATTTCTCAAATCCAACTTAGATTCTAAATCAGGAAAATATAGGCTGTGGATGAGGAGAGTGGAGCATATTTAAAAAATCACTGCAACTACATTAGAACTTTTCTCTTATTAACCCTTATTTGTAAAATTTGGGGAAAAAAATGAAGATATACCCAAGTAAGTCAGCCAAATCCATTCCACATAATCCTGTATAACAAAAGCAGATTATTTGGATGAAAGAAGCTTATATATTAAATTTTAAAAATTATGGGGGTTATTTGAATCCATTCTAATTCAAGAAGATTTTATCATTATCATATTTACTTTTGTAAATGCAGATGTGATGTGATAAAATTATAATATTTCTAACTGGAAATCTCACCTTCCAGCAAATGTACATTGCCACAGATGGTAACTGCCTTGGCTGCGGTCACATAGCTTAACATATATGCATGTGGATGTGTGTGTATCCATGAATATATGCCTATACATTTTTGGGTTGAAATGAGATCCCTTGTCTATTAAAACTTAACACATGGTACTTCTGAAACAAGACCCTAAAATCAAGGGAAGATGATGACTTGTTATTAACTCTCATGGCACCAATTAACAGCTCAAGCAAATGCTAGCTTTCTCCCCAAATTTAATCTTTCTTTTCTTTTCTTTCCTTTTCTTTTCCTTCCTTCCTTCCTTCCTTTTTTTTCTCTCTCTCTCTTTCTTGCTTTCTTTCTTCTTTCTCTCTCTTTCTTTCTTTCTCTTTCTTTCTTCTTCTTTCCTCTCTTTCCTTCCTGACTGCCCTTCCTTCCTTCCTTCCCGCCCGCCCTCCCTCCCTCCCTCCCTCCCTCCCTCTTTCTTCCTTCCTTCCTTCCTTCCTTCCTTCCTTCCTTCCTTCCTTCCTTCCTTCCTTCCTTCCTTCTTTTCTTTGCTTGATTTCAGAATCCTCCAGGAGTCCTACCATGAAACCCTCATGTCCTCAGCTTCATATTTTATATCATCTTCTTGTCAAACACTTTTTAAGGCTTACTTCTACAGAGTGCCCTCTTCCTAAGTACTGTCTTTAGCATTGACCTGCATCTTGCTAGGCAATTTCTGTCCATAGTTGGAAAAGGTTATAGTGAAAATGATTATGTGCCATGGTCAATAACTGGTAACATTTCCTTAATGCCTTCTTTTTCATCTTTAGGCCTACCAAGGATGTAGATACTTGATTCTTCCATAACATGTAAAAACAAATGGTTATAAGTTAGCTATTAAATTTTTTCATCAATATCATTCTTAAAGTCTTTATAATGGAAACTTAAATTTTCCATTGGCACCTAAGGTATCATTTAAGTCATGGTGTCTGATTCTAGAGGGCTCTGACTGGGCTTAGAAAGGCCTTGACAGGACTCATGTCACGGATATGCAGTCTCACACAGGGCCCTGCACTGGGCTTTAGTCTAATGCTCTGCTGTCATCATCTTGAAATTTTTAATTTGTAAACAAGCGCTCAGTATTTTCATCTTGCACTGGGCCTTACAAATTATGTAGCTGGTTCTGGGCTCAATTTTTGACGACTTCTATTCAGTTGGAATCATAACTTCTCTTATGTTAAGTTGATTTTCAGAGACTAAGTCTCTGGCAATAAAGTTTCCCAATGGACTTTCTTTCTATTTTAGGATTCCAATATTACATTAGCAAACAAGTCCTGAGGGCTTTGGATTCATACCAGTGTTTTATAATTGACTTTGTCTTTTATGATAAAAATAAAGTTTGTGCATCTGCCTATTATTTAAAACCACCTTCTGCATGGAAACAATTACTTTATTTTAAACAGATTCTCTTAATTTATACAAACCATTTTTTCTCTTCTTTCCTCCACACATCTAAGAGTCATGATTAACTGCAATTCAAATTTAAAATATACTAATCAGTGTTTCAAAGAAGATAAAAATACTGAGAATTTTTTCTTGCAATTTAATTAAAGCTCTTTGATTCAGATTATAAGCATATTGTGTAAACTGAGATTGAATTTGGATTCTGCGAGTGTATGTGTTCACATGTTACCTCAAGAAGGAAATAATATTTGAGATGCAAAAATAAATGAAATGCTAAAAATAATATTTTTTATGGACAGAGAGCTAATATGGGATTGTTAGATATTGAGTTAAATTGCAAGGTTCTATTTTCTCTCAGTTGGTTCCTGAGTGAGATAGATTCAGTCTTTCGAAAATGTACAGTATAAATCAATATCACTAATATTGTGCAAGTCCATAGTGGCCTTGATACTCTGGTATTCTAAAGACTTTTAAGAAACTGATGCAATTTAATCTCTATAGAAGTATTAAAAAAAAAAAAGCTCCAGTGAATAATGATTAATATGAAAGGGCAGTTGAAGGTAATGTCTCTTCCACTGAAACCCATCCCAAACAAACAAGTAAAAGAAGTAAACTGTAAGTAACATGTTACAAGTTGGTACTACATGGTCATTTTAAGAAACAATGCTTTGATTTATCCCAACAAGGTGTTTTATTTGTCTTTTGTTTGCTTTGTTTTATTTATACATAAAAGTTTCCAGCATTTCTTTTTAAAATTAATTCCAGTTTCTTTCCTTTATCGACTGCATGCTAGTATCTCAAAAACATGACATGTTTTCATTTTTGTTCTTTTTACTTCTCTTTTGCTTCTCTCTTCTGTTTCCAGTGAGCTTCACCCTTTTGGTGAGTTATCTCCTGACGACTTTCCACACTTCAAGACAATGTTTCCTCTCCCAGTGGGAGGTAAAAGGCGGCTGCTTTTCAGTCTTAACACCATGTCTGTCTTTGTTTTCTGTTTAGGAGCTTTATATTATCCATGAAGTTTATGCTGAATATCCAAACAACATCCCTACGTGAAGCACAAGTTATGTCACCTTATTTTCTGTGATCTCTAATTGACCTTACTTATGTGCTCCATCTCTAAAATGTGTTGCTTAATATTTGTGGAGTTATCAATTCTTTTGAGAGTCTGATAAAAAGCCATGGTTTGTTGCTCATTTCCAGATGCCGCATACAATTTCAGGAGTTCACAGGCCTCTGAGGCCCATTCATGAACCAAATATTACAAACACCTGCTCTGATCTATTGATTTGTATTTTGCAGATACTGCACTATGCATCGTTTTTCAAGTATGATCGACTTTGTGTCACTGGCCTTTGCTGTCCACTCTGCCACCTTCTTTACCACATCCTTTCATTTTCAACTTTCATTTCTGATGTTCTTACCCAGAGGTCCTTTAATTCTGGGTATGTTCTTGCCCTATTGACTTCTCATAGTGAAACATAAAACAGGCATGCCCTCATTTAGCTCATATGGATTGAGTGCCTTTTACATGCTAAGCATCATGAGGTGTGCAAAACTAAAATTGAAAAGGCTAGTTCTAATGTATTAATGATAATTGACAATATTTTTAATTACTAATATTAAGTGAATATATTTTATTTTCCAAAAACTATGCCAAATACATAATTATCATCCTTCATACAGTGTTTTTCTTCCTCCTCCTCCTTTTCTTTCTTATCTTCTTCGTTTGTCTCTTCCTTTCTCTTCTTCCTCTTCTTTATCTTCCTCCTTCTCTCCCTCCTTCTACACATCATCACTTCTTTTTTTTTTTTTTTAACAGATAAGATAATGTAAGTTTAAAGAGGATAGATAACTAACTCAAGGTGTCAGCTACAAACTAACAGAGCTTGGCTTCAAAACCAGCTTTCTCTAGTTTCAAAGCAGGCACTTTTAATGTCTTTATGCATCTTAGATAGTCTCTGGCTCTCGTTTATCATAGTAGTGGAGAATATTTTTGGATGTGTGAATTTACCCATCCATCCACTCATCTACATTCACCTATAATTAATACAAAAGAGGAAGAAAGAAAGTTCATAACATCCATACAAAATTATGTGCGCATTAGGAAAAGTCAGGAATTACTTGAACTTTTCTTCATGGAAGAGGTAGCATTTGAAACATGCCATAAATGATACTGAGACCAAATAGGAAATCATATGAGAAAAACTGTGAAGGCTGAGGAACTTGCAGAAGTGCATGCACAAGAAATGATTGGCAGTTTGACTTGGCTAGTGTAGAAAACGTGGAAAGTAGAATTAGAAGAAAAAATAAATGTCGGGAAGAGTTATAGGACAAATATCAGAGAACTCTGCATTCCAGGAATATGGGTATGACCTAATTTTAACAGCAGTGAATGAAAGAAGGTTTTAAACAGAAAAAGGACATAATCAGAACTGTGTTTTTAGAAGATGACTCTGGCTGGCTGTGACCAGGAAGATGAGCAAAGGGTAGAGACTGAAGATGTGTGCTCATTCTTTTGACTGTATTTTTTAGATTAAGACAAAAAGTAATAAACTTTTCTCTGGGAAGAGGCTTAGTACTGGGAGATCTACATAACCAACACTAAGAATAATTGAAGTCTCAACTGCTTAAAAGGCTCAGTGTGTTTTATCCTTTTGTCTGACTTTAGTTATACATTCACTCACGTTCATCTTCGCCTTCCTCTTTTGTTTTGTATTCCCTCTTACAAGAATTGCTTTCTAAGGCTATCTGTATAGGGCCATCTTCACCACTGCATTTTTGATGACTTTTCTCTTCTACTCACTTTACCCCATCCACTGCTTTTCTTTTATTCTTACGGCTCTAGGTTCAGAATTGTTGATACTTGTTTTAACTCCCCTTGGAGACAATAATATGCTTATTTGTTGATTATTAACATTGTAATCCTCTGAGCTCTGCCTCACATCAGCCCATCTTCCACCATGTTTTTTCACCATCATATTGCATTTATCCTTTATATGTTGCAGATTTCTTTATAAACTGATCAACAGCATGGAGATCCTGGCCTTTACCGTAGCCTTCATGTGTGAGGGCTGGGATTCTGAGACAAAGCCTATGTGGGTAGGCCCAGGAGTTTATGACTACTGACAACTGTGTTAGGATGAAGGCAACACCTGTCCTAGCCAGTAATGAAAGGAGTTGGTGGGTTGAAAAGCAGGATTCTATCAGGAATCAGACAGATCTTGAACAGAGATTGGACAAGGTCTGCAAATAAGTGAATATGTTTTCATGGGTCATGAGAAATAAGTAATATGATAATAACAAGAAGATAACAATAACAACCACATAACAAGCATGGATAGGTGCTGAGTCATTTCCTGGGGGGCCGTAATTTGTGGAGGGCTTCTTGTTTGTTGATGGGTGATCCTTGCTTAGAGTTGCAGTGTTATGATCATCAGCCTAATTCTTTGACTGTATGTTACCATCTCTTTCCTCTTTTGTGGGATTTAGTGACACTGCTAATCATTTGGATAAAACACCATGCTTGCATTATCTAAAGATCTTGCTGCATATTCTGAAGTTTCATAGGGTATGCATCCTCTTTGAAGACTGAGAGGAAAAAACTGTGATGAATCCAGATTTCCCTTATCCAAGTTCAACATGATGTATTGAAGGGTGTGCTGTTACCCTTCTGATAAAACTTGATTTTCATTAAAAGATTGATTGCACTAATGTAATTCATTATTACTTCTTACTTATTTTTCTCTTTCAAATTGTTTTTTTTGGCCTCTAATTGTCACATCAAGTAGAAGCAAAAAAGCAGATATACAGATAGCTTGGGGTCTAAAAGGTAGGAAACAGGTCTTAAATGGAAACTATGATCCTTTCTCAGATTAAAATGATCAGAAATGTTCAGAAACTGAGTGATTTTCCCATTTTCCTAAACAATTGAAGGAACCAATGAATTCATTACTTGCATCAAATTGATAAATCCTTTGGACTCCATTAATAGCTTTCCAATAAAACACAGGCAACGTCTTCCTCCCAACATGTTGCCCTCCTGCCTTCCTTTCCTCAACATAGCAACCTTATTATTTCTGCAGCCTGAGTATGACATTAATGAAAATGTGTTGGGTCTTACTGGGTGAAGTAGTGAGTGCCATGTGTGTGAAAGGACAAGAGGATATTCTGACATCTTTTATATCTTAAACAAAAGCTGCCTTCTTGCTGGTCACAGGCCTGACCTGACTTAAAGGTATAAAAGAGAAAGTTAAAGATTACAGTTCATGTAGAGTATTTACATATTTTAATTTTATGCCTATCATTAAAGAAGTATAACTAATATAATAATAACTGTAAGAATAATAATAGGAAGAAGATGAGAAAGAAAGAAAACAAATTCCTACTAATTCAAAACACTGAAGTGTTGGTGATATAATACCCATGAGAATTTTCTTAATTGGAATTATTCACCTATAAACATTGATTATATTTTTCTTTGATTTTGTTGATTGTCAAATATCAGCTATTCTGTATAGATAAGAAGGCTTTTAAATTTAAATGTATTAATTAAATAGACATTTAAATAAATTGATTATAAAACAATTGGTAAAGAATATTATCCTGGGATAAAGAAGTAAACAATTGTACTTTTGAGCAGTATGTTCATTAATTTGCTCCAGCTCTGCAATATTCCTGAATGATAATAATTTCAGAAATAGATCACTGATACTTTTGAATTTTTGTAATTAGTAGGATATATTATTCTCTTCTTTCTCATCTTCTTACTATTATTCTTGCAATGATTATATTGCTATTATTATAAGTATTATAATAAAATTATTTAGTACATGCCAAATAATTAAATTCTTGAATAAAAATAATTTATTACACAGCTTAAATGTTTGAATGATTGTCATATTGCTATATATTTGTTCACATCCCAACCTTTCCTAAGTGAATAATTTTCTCAACTAATTTAATATTAAATGACTGCTCTGAATTATTACCTTTGAGTTATGTTACATAAAATTGGCTCAATAAAATATTCCTAAACCATTCGCTTATTCTGAATACACATGATTTAAGGGCTGTTTGCTGTTTTCTGTCATTTTGGACAATGTGCTTATAGAAAACTCTTTGGGCTGTGGATTTTCTCCTTTACTAAATATATTTGATGAGGACTTCCAAGGGTAATTTAACTTCACACTGCCTTGGAGTGTATTTTTACTTTTCCATACAAGTCACCTCTAAACAGCGCCAATCCCACTCTTTTATGAAGTAAACTCTCACGGCAGTTAAGGTAGAATTTGTACGTTGCTCCCTCTCCCTACTTCCCTCCTAGTTACTTCACCCAGGCTAAGGAAAGGGGTTAGAAGACAGTGCGTTACTGAGTTTAATTTATGCCAGTCCACGTAGTGAGTTGAAATATTTCCTCAAGGAAGTTTTCATTCAGTTGACACCCTGAAGGGTTAAGAAAACAGAACCCCATAGTATTACGGAGTTGTTGTTATGGATGTTGCTAAAGAAACCATAGCAGGAATGTTTAAGTGTCTTGTTTCTTTCCAAATCCACAGGAGTGTAGCTTGTTTGAGGTTTTGATGTCCTCTCAGTTCTTGCCATCACTGCTCTGTGGTAGGGTTTCCAGCAGGGTCAGAATCCCTGGCTGCAAGCAGTGTTGGCTCAGGGGCACAACATGCTCTCAGAGCAGCATTCAATTTTGCATCCTCTTTCTGAAACATGTTAAGGGCAATTCAAAATCAAATAGAAATGGATTTTATTTTAAAAAAGAAAAAGAAAAAAGTCTCTTTAATGTTTTTCCCCTAAATGCCCAATATAGATTATTTTTAAACTTGCACATTACCATACTATCTGAATATTTGATGAAACATTTTTAAAAATGGATTTGTGTTGCAGAGATTAGAAGACTGAATGTATATGATAAATCAGAACATGTGTTGTTTTAAAGGTGTTTTAAAGAGTGTGGGAGATGGAAGTTCTGTGATTTCTTTTGCTTTATATAGCTATGAACAATTTTTAATGTCACTTTATTTGGGGGAATTTTTTGTTGTTGTTGAGAAGGAGTCTCACTCTGTCACCAGGCTGGAGTGCAGTGGTGTGATCTTGACTCACTGCAACCTCAGCCTCCTGGGTTCAAGCGATTCCCCTGCCTCAGCATCCCAAGTAGCTGGAACTACAGGTACATGCCACCAGGCACAGCTGATTTTTTTATTTTTAGTAGAGATGGGGTTTCACCATGTTGACCAGGATGTTCTCAATCTCTTGACCTCGTGATCTGCCTGCTTAGGCCTCCCAAAGTGCTGGGATTACATGCAATTTTTATAATCAAATAAAATTGAAATTATGAGGAGTTCTGAAGTAATATCCAAGAGTAGTAATTTGCTTAAGTTTGACTTAAAATATTTTCGTAATTAGATTCTACAGGATGATTAGTAAATCTTTTAAAAATGCTTACCCAAATATTGTGAAGCCAAAGGAAACATAAACAATTTTCATTTGAATTGTATAGGGAGAGAAAAATGTCTCTCTCTTTCTCTAACTCAGTTACTGTCCTTTATTCAGAAACCATGAACATACATATGTATATTATAGTTCTATTTTATATATCCCAAACATTTCAAATTAGCTACATATACACAGAGTGGTAAAAACTTCTATTTTATTTCCATATCACAATTAACCAAGTGAGATCATACACTTTTGTTATTAAATATGTGCAAAATAGTGAAGCAAATTTTCCCCCTAATCTGAGAAAGAAATATGACTATTTTAAATTCTATAATTATTTGTTTATCCTATTGTATTTTAATATGACATGATACATTGTATATTATTTAAATGTATATATTATATAATATGTAAGATACACTTATATAACTGACATTTACTTTTCTCCCAGTGTAATTTCTCTGTAATGGGCTTGGTTTATCATTTGCCATTTTCTCCCTTATTTAAGGCCAGGTAAAAATTTTTGAAGGAACACAAAATATTTAACCATATATGTGCGTTGTTGATTTATGTAAGTCACTGCAGCTAAAATATTGTTATTAGAATCTTTTGGGTAAATATTGGGTGCTTCCAAAAATAAGGTAGTGAACACCACACGAATCCCTCTTATTTAATCTATTCCTAAAGATAGATTTTAAAAAATTGTTGGATAAAAAATTTTCAGGTAGTTACACCTTATCTTCCATTATTTTTAATAGAAAAAATAACAATTTTCTGCTAACCCATCTAGAATCGCCAGCAAATTTCACTAAATACTTTAAACACATATGCAAATCCTCCGCTGAAGATAAATACTGTCATCATCAATTCCCCTATTATTTAACATTTAATGAAGTTGTGTGTAGTACATAAAGATGGCAGGACATTATACTAATCACATTTCTTCAGCATTGTAATGCTGATCCATCTGTAAATGAGCAATGAAATTAGATGCTAAACCTATAGACAAGTAATTCTGAACAAAAATAAACAGTGTTAAGGAAATAAACGAGTGACTTTGGAGATTTTTGAGATATCTTTTTGCTTTTTCTAAAACAATTTTCATGCAGGTTGAAAAGAGGTAGATTAACTACCAGCCAAAAGCCAAGGCTAACTCAGTTCTTAAGCCATCACTTTTATGAAATTTCTGAAAACAGGTGTAATAGGATTGTTTCTTGGTCTGGGTTCCCTTGAAAGCAGAGTCTGAGACAAAGACTTGGGTGTAGGCAGTTCATTTGGGAGCTAATCCGAAGAAGCAGAAGTGAGAAAGGAGGCAAAATGAGAGAAGAAAGGAAGGCAATATTGGAGTCTGCTGTGGAGGTCACTGCTTTCGGGAATGTGATTGAATTCTCCAGAGAAGCTTGCAAGAATTGTCTGCCTACAAATGAAAGGCAAGAGACTATCCACCAACTGTCAGTCTCTCTTGGCTGAAGACGGGCTGCCCGAAGGTTATTCACTACTCTGCATTTCTAGGGTGCAGACCTTCCATGAACCAATGGGCTCTGACAGCTTCCAAGATCCTCCTGGGTGGAAACCAAAAGAACATGCAGTGAGACACTGAGCACAAAGTTAAACTGCTGGCCACAGCTGGGCTAGTTACTGCTGAAATCAACTGTCAAGGGATATTGAAGCAACGTGTTAGCAGCCTTGTTCACAGCTGCATTCTATTTAGGGTTTGAACACAATCTGCATGATTGTATAGACAGCTTTCTCATATAATGCATTATTTCGATTTTCAGTTGGCTTTTAATTTGAGAGCATAGGCATTCCTACAGTACTATGATAGTTCTGTTTCTGGAAGGCGGTGGTTTTCAATCACTGGTCAACACAAGGGTCTGCTCTACCTTGGGTCTATGGAAAAGCTCAAAGATCTCAGTTTCAAAATCCTCTAAAATTGTCTTGTTAACAGCATCATATCCATATGAGTCCGCAGCAATTCATCCTTACCTCCTCCGGGGAAAGAATCTGACCAAATGGCAGAAGTAAGTTTAAGGCAGAGAGTTAGACCAAGGCAAGTTTTAGAGCAGGAGTGAAAGCTTATTCAAAAGTTTTGGAGCAGGAACAAAAGAAAGTAAAGTACACTTGGAAGAGGGCCAGGAGGGCGATTTGAGAGACTCAAGTGCCCTGTCGTGCCCTTAACTGGGTTTTTATTAGTTTGTTTTTGAGACGGAGTTTCGCTCTTGTCGCCCAGGGTGGAGTGCAATGGCGCGATCTCGGCTCACTTCAGCCTCCGCCTCCCGGGTTCAAGTGATCTCCTGCCTCATCCTCCCGAGTAGCTGAGATTACAGGCGCCCGTCACCATGCCCAGATAGCTTTTGTATTTTTAGCAGAGACGGGGGTTTCACCATGTTGGCCAGGCTGGTCTTGAACTCCTGACCTCAAGAGATCCACCCGCCTTGGCCTCCCAAAGTGCTGGGATTACAGGCCTAGGCCACCGTGCCCAGCCGACTTGGGATTTTATACGTTGGCATGGTTCCGGGGTTTGCATTTATTCTCCCCTGATTCTTCCTGGGGGCAGGCAGTCCACATGCATGGTAACCTGCCGGCACATGGGAGCCGCGGCGTAAGTGCTGTGTTTACTGAGGTTGTGCGCATGCTCACTTGAGACAGTTTTCCCTTACCAGTTGCGCATTCCTGGAGGAAGGTCATATACCCGTTAAATTCTGCATTTCGCCCATTAGTGCATGCTTGAGTCGGCTCCGGGAAACTGCCGAACACCAGCTTCAGGTGTTTTCTATCTATTGAGAGACTGTCTTTCGCTGGAGCTGGCTGCGATAGATTATTATTTTAGAGAGAAAGTTCAACAACCGCTCAGCTATCACATGATGGTCTCTTGACATTCCTGGAGATGAGGGAGGGGGGTGGTTCTCCTGCCCTGCTCATGTCTGCCTATCTACCTAACAGTTTCATTTCATCAATATTTCTTTTTACTGCCATCAGTTAATTATGTCATATATATGATTTTTGCTTCATTACTGTCTTGTAAATTTGACTTTACTAAATTCATTATATAAATTTTCATTTAACATTCTCCTTTTTTGGGGTACTATGAGCTCTTCTTAATTTTATAGTACGATGCATCTCTTTATCACCCACCAAGGTTTATAGTATAGAAACCAAATATTTATCCCAATTAGTATTTTTTTCAAACTTGTATTTAATT
Organism: Piliocolobus tephrosceles; assembly: GCF_002776525.5. Taxonomy (NCBI): domain Eukaryota; kingdom Metazoa; phylum Chordata; class Mammalia; order Primates; family Cercopithecidae; genus Piliocolobus; species Piliocolobus tephrosceles. The sequence continues at coordinate 112,487,310 of NC_045444.1, read as the reverse complement.
TTCCTGTAGAGGGATCAGGATGTTTCCTGGTACCTTATATATATATATAATTTTCAAAGAACAGTCTATGTAAATATAGACTATACTTGAGGTTTAGACAAAATCCTCCTTTGACTTTATATGTATCGTTAATATCCTCACTTTGATGACAGGTAAACATAATACAGAACTCCGTATTCACATAAGCATTTGGAAAAATACACATTACTGCTGAAATAAAACTATAAGAATTCTGACTTTCCAAAGATAACTAGAGATATTATAAAAGAGAGCCATAGTTTATCAAAGTAAATTACAATTACATTTTTAAAGATGACTGGAAAATGTGTAAAATATTACATGTTTAAGCCACACCTAATAATTCAACTGGGGTCTTTTGCAGAATTTATATCATCTTTGGATTGGTTCCTGATAGGACCATTTCATAAGGGTAATTTTTTTCACCCAATTGGATCACATTTTGATTGAAATCTCATACTTACATCAAACATTAGCTGTGTAGTTTTAATGAGGAAATCCAAACTCTTCTATGGAATTAAATATGCCTAGCCCCAAATTCCCCATTTTGCATTCTCCAATAATTTAATCTACCAGGGCAGAGTCAAAGAGAAACATATTTTTTAAAATAAAGTTAGCAATTATTTTATTGTTTTATTTTTCTAACCACCTTTTCAAACTCAAGAAGCCTTTAATACAAAATTCCACAGTTTTTAATAAATGTTATATTTTACTTATACATATGTATATATGTGTGTGTGTGTGTGTGCTTTGTGTCTATATAGATAGATATAGATTAAAAATGAATCTTTTACTGAAAAATAATTTCCCCCTACTGGGGCCATGATATTAGGCTACCTTTTCAAAGCTTTTTCTTAAGTCCACATTGCTTACAGAAAGCTTAGCCTATGACTTTTTCTTATTACTCCTAAATTAAACTTCTCTTCTTGAGAGTAGAAAGTGCTTACAAAAAAAAATTGGTTTAAAAACATTTAAATTTAGATAATTTTCAATTTGACACACAAATTATTGATGTCATCTTCTCTTTCTTGCTATAAATCACCAAACCACATTCAATCAAAATTTCAAACACTAAATCACTAAATATATCATATATGTGTGTGTGTGTATACCCTAAGTTCTCTGACCATCCTTTATTTGAATACATTGACAACAGTGTGTTTAATTTTTTTTTTTTTTTTTTGAGTTAGAGTCTCCCTCCTGTCACCCAGGCTGGAGTGCAATGGCGCGATCTCAGCTCACTGCAACCTCTGCTTCCAGGGTTCAAGCAATTCTCCTGCCTCAGCCTGCCAAGTAGCTGGGATTACGGGCACCTGCCACCACACCTGGCTAATTTTTGTATTTTTAGTAGAGACGGGGTTTCACCATGTTGGCAAGACTGGTCTTGAACTCCCCACCCACCTGGGCCTCCCAAAGTGCTGGGATTACAGGCATGAGCCACCATGCCTGGCAGTGTTTAATTTTTAAGATGAAAAATCTTATCTGTTAAACAAAAAATTGTCTTATACTTTGGCTGCTAATAGTTTTATTTCAGCATCTAAGATTCTTAACTTACAATACCCTCTAATTCTTCTACCCTCTGGTCCTTCATAATTAGGCTCAATCTGGGGAGATTTACTAGTATTTATGTTAGTTACATTACACAAAATTGAATACTGGAAAGTGAAGTAATTTCATTAAAACAGAGTTTAACTGCAAAGGGGACTTTGGTGCATTTCATTCACCACTGGCCAGGATTTCTAGGGAGTCCTGACCTCAGGGCTCAGAGACTAGAGTGATGATACCCTGAGGGTGTGGTATAATATGCAGGCAGTCTGAGAGATGGCATCCTGCACCCCCAGGGACAGGTGAGAACTAAAGCCCTGTGAACTCACCCCTATACCCAGATGGTTTAAACTGAGGGGTAAAATATGAAGAATAATGAGGTTTACTCATTCTCATTTCCCCAGTTGTCAAGTGATTTTTAATAGTTATACATTTCCCAAAATATTCTAGTGCTTTGGTATAAAGTTTGAGACCAGTAACTTCTGTGAGGAGTGACAGTTTGGTCTTAAGTTTTTGGGAACATTTTACAGGTACCTGAGAAGTCTTTCCCTCAAGCTAACTGCCCCCCCCCCCCCCGCAACAAAGATTCTAAATGAGGCTTTGGCATCTCAGATGGGCAGTTTAGGATTTTGTCTTAGCTGTATAAATCTCATTTTCCCAGGGGCACCAAACTTTCATGTGGCCAAAATGTAATTTTTCATAGATGAGTTAAGGCATGATCACCCAGGAGCTATAAAGAAAAAAAAAAACTATAATTAACATTCTAGCACATAGTCTATGAATTTATCTACCTTAGCTCAATGAAAACATCTGTAAGCATTGAGAGAGGAATTGATTTAAGTCACGGAGGAGAATATATATACTAAAAATAATTTTACAGCTGAATTTATATAGAATGGCAGTTTGTAATGTCATGGGTCTAGGAAAATGCGTTTCCATCCATCAAAGAAGAATTGTGAGATGTTATATATACCAGGGTCACAGTCATATTTTGACCTACATTAAATCAGGCCTATTGCTTTGTGTGTCGTAATATCTTTATTTAGAAAGCAGCTCAGCATTTGTTCTTCTGTTGAGGTTTTAGCTGTTTCATCCGAATAACTTCTGAAACCCTGGAGCCTCTTAACAAATTTAATGTGAATTTATACAATTGTTTCCTGCTCTTAAATGCCATATGAAAGCATTTCAGACTTCTAGTGAATTTCCAGACTTCTAATATCTAATAGAAGAGTGCTAAGCCTTTCTGGATGTAGAACCAGTAATGTGCTGGTTGTCTAAATTGTGAAGACATAGTGAAGGTGTGTCAGTTGCACTGTGCATATAAACTTAGGGAGTTATGGTGGTTTACATCTTGTGTGAGTTGCATGGAGTGCTTTGAAAAGTAGTTCTTTCTTACAATAATCAGACTTATTTAGAACAGAAATTATAGCACTGCCAACCAGAAGCTTGATGAACATAACTTAGAAAGAAATCTATTATAATACTAGATATCCAAAGTAAACATTCTTAGAAACATGTTCAAGAAAGCTGGGGTCTTTTCACAGAAGCAAATGTTTTCCTCTCTGTGTTTAGTTGTCATAACTAGCTGCTTTCTTCTCGAAAAGTAAGAAAAAACTCAAATTACCTGGAAATTCTGTTCCTCTCTATGTTTACCTCTGTGTCTAAAACTGGCAAAAGTTATTTTAAATGACCTATACTATGGTCATGATGTTATCCATGCTCATATAAAGGTTTTGCTGCCTTGGGCTGTTGTAGGACTCTTCCAACATGAAAATCAAATGGCAGATGAAATGTAAGGCACAGGAAAAGATATTGCCATTCTTATAACTTTTGGATCCAAAGCTAAAGAATAGTGTTAGCATTGGTAAGATTGGTGATCTCATTAAAAAGTTATTAAATGTATTATGTTTTATAAGTTGTTAACAGCATTGTATATAGAAAATAATGGCAGTATTAAAGGTTCAAATGATGCAAGTTAACAGAATGTAATTAGTAGCTTATATATGAAGCTCTATATAGTTCATAGCATATACAGATACAGCGTAGCACACCATCTTCTATTTTAATATTTATTGATTGATCATTTTGGCAGATATTTATTGGATATCTATGTGCCGGGCCCTGTTCTAAATGCAGAGAATACACAAATTAATATAATTGGCAAAAGTCCAGTTCCAACGAGTTTGCCTTCTGGTGAATTTACACAGAAAATAAGTAAGTGAGCAAATAAACTGCTATTTATAGTCTGTGATGAGTGAATATAAGAGTTAGCAAATTGGGAGGCGTTAGGGAAAGCCTCTGTCAAAATGTAACACTTAAGGTGGGACTTGAAAGCCAAGAAGATGTCAGTCAGATAAACATTCAAGGGAAGAGCTTTCTGGAAGAGCCAACAATAAATGCAAAGGCCTAGAGGCAAGCATGTTCATGGACAGGAATTAGGCCAGAGGGACTGGGGCACAGTGAGCAGGAGGAAGGGAGCGTGAGATGGGGTGGCTGTGTTGGCAGGAGCCACATCACACCAGTCCTTCTGGGGCATGGTAAGGCATGTGATGTGATGCTAACGGCAATGGAAAAGCCTTTGATGATTTTTAAGCTGGGAAAGGAGACGCAGAGTAACAAGATCTGACTGAGGTATTTAAAATATTACCCTGGCTTTTATATGTAGAGTGACTTGTTAGGGGAGAAAGAACTGAAGCGGGATGCTAGGGGAGAGGATGGCTGTGAGTTGTAAAGATGGAGAGAGACAGACACAGGAGAGCAAGCTCTTAGAGGACAGGAAAAAAGAAGATTTCACATGGCTTCCTTGGCTCATGCTCAGTGGTACTATTCACTGTGGTGAAGAATGTGCTTCCTCAGTGATCAGAGAAAATTTTCAAAGACCTCTGAATATAAGAAAGCAAAAATCCTAGAGACTACTTGATATAAGATATTTTAAAAACACAGTTTGAGCACTTCTTGAGTCATGCTTGTTTTCTTATTTAGGGAGAAGAAAAGACTGCTAAAAAAAAAATAATAAAAGGAGAAAGCCCAAAGAATGTCCTGAAGTCATAGTTCCAAGAAGCTTTCCAAGTTTTTTAATTAAAGCAAGATTTACAGTGTGCTTGTATTAGTTTCTGATGGCTGATGTCACAAATTACTGTGAAGTTGGTGGCAGGAGTCTGAAATCAAGGTTATTCCCTTAGATCCAGTTTACAGAACAGATCCCGCACCAGGTGGAGAATAACAGGAAGATTACCTCCTTGAGCTCACACACCACAATTAAGCATCTCTCTAACTTTGTTCTACAGAATTGCACTTAATAAATTCACAGGACAACTTAACTGCAAAAAGAAAGAGTGCTTTTTTATTTTTTGGGAAATGCATCCAGTCTTCTTATTTGAAGCCCACTGATAGTTAAAAAGTATGGTGAGAGAATAAACATACTTTCCTGTGATGGTCAGCTCTGTGTGCCCATTTGGCAAAGGTACAGTATCCAGTGATTTAGCTAAACACTAATCTAGATGTTGCTATGAAGGTGTTTTATAGAGGTGATTAAGGTCCATAATCAGGTGACTTATACAAACCCATCCTAAGTTATCTGGGTGGGCCTGATCTAAGCAGTTGAAAGGCCTTCGGAGCACAGCTGAGGCTTCCCTGAAGAAGAAGAAACTCTGCCTATAAACAGTAGCTTCTGCCCCTGGCTGAGAATTCCAGATCATCCTTCCTGAAATCCTGCAACACATATTTCAGGCTTTCCCAGCCAGTCCCACAATTTCATAAACCAATTCCTGGCAATAAATCTCTTAATATACATAAACTATTGGTTCCTTTTCTCTGATTTAATTCTGAATTATGCATTCTCCATCTGGGAGTCAGAAAACAATCCAATAATGTAAACTGGCTTTTTAGGATTCTAAAATCCCATTGGCATTGCTCATAATTGATATAGATTCTCCTTCTGTGTCCGCTGCCACTAGTAACAGAAAAAGTTATTTTTGTTTTATTTGGTATTGTTTTGTTTTGTTTCAATCTACAATGTGTTCTTGGTCTTGGGAGCACTAATGGTCTCCATCCATTTTGGCCCAAGCATCCACCCTACAGCTGCTGTCGTTTTTTTGTTTTGTTTTGTTTTGTTTTGTTTTTTTGAGACGGAGTCTCGCTCTGTCGCCCAGGCTGGAGTGCAGTGGCCGGATCTCAGCTCACTGCAAGCTCCGCCTCCCAGGTTCACGCTATTCTCCTGCCTCAGCCTCCGGAGTAGCTGGGACTACAGGCGCCCACCACCTTGCCCGGCTAGTTTTTTTGTATTTTTTAGTAGAGACGGGGTTTCACCATGTTAGCCAGGATGGTCTCGATCTCCTGACCTCGTGATCCGCCCGTCTCGGCCTCCCAAAGTGCTGGGATTGCTGTCCTTTTATTCTATACTAGTAGGAGCTGCTAGAAAGCTCTGGCTAGGCTTTGATCTATTTGGGAGCCATGTCCCTGCCAAACAGGAAGTGAGGGTAGTTAGAGCAAGCTAAACACTGAGTCCTCCTCCTCCCAACAATGCTACCTGACTTTGATATAGCAATGCCTCATATGAGTGTGGGAGCAACCTTCAAGATAGTCTTTCCTAGAGCCAAAACTTTGGAAAGAAGAAAAGCCCTAGTGGCCTTGGTGCTCCTCCCACACTCTTTCCGAACATGTCTAGGTTTTTCTGAAGCTACCTTATATTCTTTGGGATTGGATTTACCAAGAAAGTGGGGATGGAAATGAGGAGAGAACCTTATATTACATCATTTTCCTTCTTCTTCTTCAATCCCCAGGGCCTTGAAAGAATGGAGCTTTCCGTCTTGCTGTTCCTGTCTGGAATGCCCTTGAGTACGCTCCAACAGTCTAGTTAGCTAACCATGGCATCCTTTCATCCAGACCAGTTAGTGAATCTATTTTCTTGTGAAGTTCCTTAACTGCCCTCTCTGTCCCTGGGATGATAACCCAAAGGATCCCTCTGAGAAGGAGAAGCACTTAAGTGTTCAGTAATTTGAAGGAGAAATAAAAATGGATCACTTTAGCATTTTTAGGCATAAATCAGAAACACTGTGGGGTTGGTTCCAGACCACCACAATAAAGCAAGTCACACAAATTTTTTGGTTTTCCAGTGCATATGAAAGTTACATTGCTCTCTACTGTAGTGTATTAAGCATGCAATAGCATTATGTATAACAAAAATATGTACATTTAAAAATACTTGATTTAAACATATTTTACTGCTAAAAATGATAATGATTATGAGACTTCAATAAGTCATAATCATTTTGCTGGTGGAAGGTCTTGCTCTGATGCTGATGGCTGCTGAATGATCAGGATGGTGGTTGCTGAAGGTTGGGGTGGCTATGGCAACTTCTTGAAATAAAAATAAAAGGAAGTTTGCTGTATTGATGCACTGTTTTACAAAAGACATGTCTGTAATATGTGACGCCCTTTTACAGCATTTTACCCACAGTAGAGCTTCTTTCCAAATTGGTGTCAATCCTTTCAAACCACGTCACTACTTTATGAACTAAGTTCATGTAATACTCTGAATTCTTTGCTGTCATTTCAACAGTGTTCACAGCATCATCACTAGAAGTTTTGCTTTCAAGAAATCACTTTCTTTCTCATCCATATGAAGCAACTCCTCATCTGTTTAAGTTTTATTATTAAATTGAAGCAATTCAGCCACATCTTCAGGCTCCACTTCTAATTCTAGTTTTCTTCCTATTTTCACCACATCTGCAGTTACTTCCTCCACTGAAGTCTTGAGCCCCTCAGAGTCATCCGTGAAGGTTGGAATCAACTTCTTCCAAACTCCTGTTCATGTTGATGTTAATAGCAACTGTTCTTAATGGCACTGAGAATGGTGAATCTTTTCCAGAAGGTTTTCAATTTCCTCTGTGCAGATCCATCATAGAAATCACTATCTATGGCAGCTATAACCTTACAAAATGTATTTCTTATATAATAAGACTCGAAAGTTGAAATGACTTCTTGATCCATGGGTTGCTGAATGAATGTTGTGTTAGCAGACACAAAAACATTACTCTCCTACATCTTCATCAGAGCCCTTTGCTGACTAGGTACATTGACAAGGAACAGTAATATTTTGAAAGAAATTTTTGTTTTCCTGAGCAGTGGGTTTCAACAGTGGGCTTAAAATATTTAGTAAACTGGCCGGGCGCGGTGGCTCAAGCCTGTAATCCCAGCAATTTGGGAGGCCGAGACGGGCAGATCACGAGGTCAGGAGATCGAGACCATCCTGACTAACACGGTGAAACCCCGTCTCTACTAAAAATACAAAAATAAATTAGCCGGGCGAGGTGGCCGGCGCCTGTGGTCCCAGCTACTCGGGAGGCTGAGGCAGGAGAATGGCGTGAACCCGGGAGGCGGAGGTTGCAGTGAGCTGAGATCCAGCCACTGCACTCCAGCCTGGGCGACAGAGCAAGACTCTGTCTCAAAAAAAAAAAAAAAATATATATATATATATATTTAGTAAACTATGCTGTCAACAGATGTGCTGTCATCTAGGCTTTGTTGCTCCATTTATTTTTCTTTATTTATTTGAGATGGAGTCTCACTCTGTCATCCAGGCTGGAGTGCAGTGGCACAATCTTGGCTCACTGCAACCTCCACCTCTCAGGTTCAAGTGATTCTCCTGCCTTAGCCTCCTGAGTACCTGGGACTACTGGCACATGCCACCACACCAGACTAATTTTTGTATTTTTAGTAGAGATGAGGTTTCACCATCTTGGCCAGGCTGGTCTCGAACTCCTGACCTGAAGTGATCCATCCACCTTGGCCTCCCAAAATGCTGGGATTACAAGTGTAAGCCACTACGCCCATCCCGTTTTTCCATTTATAAAGCACAGACAGAATAGATTTAGCACAATTCTTAAAGGCCCTGGGATTTATAAAATGGCAAATGAGCACCAGTTTCAACTTAAAATCACCAGCTGCATTAGACCGTAATAAGAGGGTCAGTTTACTCTTTGAAGAGATTTGAAGCCAGGCATTTACTTCACCTCTCTAGCTATAAAAGTTCTGGATGGCATCTTGTTCTAATATACGATGTTTTTATCTACATTGAAAATGTATTGTTTAGCCATAGCCACCTTCATCAATTATCTTGGGTAGATCTTCCAAATAATTTGTTATTTACTTCACCTTACACTTTTATGTTATGAAGACAACTTTTCACCTTAAGCCTCATGAACCAATTTCTGCTACCTTCCAACTCCTCTCCTGCAGCTTCCTTACCTCCTTCAGCCTCCACAGAATTGAAGAGAATTAGAGCCTTGCTCTAGATTAGGTTTTGTCTTCAGGGAATGTTGTGGCTGGTTTGATCTTCTATCTAGACCACTCAAACTTTCTCCACATCAGCAAGAAGGCTGTTTCATTTTCATATCATTTGTGTGTTCACTGGAGTAGCACTTTTAATTTCCTTCACAAATCTTTCCTTTGCATTAACAACTCAGCTATTTGATGCCAGAGGCCTAGCTGTCAGCCTATCTCTGCTTTCAACATGCCTGCCTCACTAAGTTTAATTACCTCTAGCTATTGATTTAAAATGAGAGACATGTGACTCTTCCTTTCACTTGAACACTTAGAGGCCATTTTAGAGTTGATTGACTCTCTTTCAAAAGACTTGTCTGAATTTCAATATTGTTTGTCTCGGGAAATAGGGAGACCTGAGAAGAAGAAGAGAAATCAACCAGAATGGCTGGTTGATGCACCAGTGAAGACACACATTTATCAATTAAGTGTACTGTCTTACATGGGTGCAGTTTGTGGCACCTCCAAACAATTACAATAGTAATATCAAAGATCACTGATCACAAATCACCATTAGAGATATAACAATGAAAACATTTGAAATATTGTGAGAATTACCAAAATATAACACAGACAGGAAGTGAGCATGTGCTGTTAGAAAAATGGCACCAATAGACTTGCCTAATGCAGGATTGCCACAACCCTTCAATTGGTAAAAAATACATTATCTATGAAGTTCAATAAAATGAAGCTCAATAAAATGAAGCTCAATAAAACAAAGTATGCCTGTGTAACAATGCTATCCCCACTGCATACAGAAGCTCACACTGATTCCAGTGTATGATATATTCTGTTGTCAATATTTTAGACTTATGATATGGTTTGGATCTGTGTCCCCACCAAATCTCATGCTGAAATGGAATCCCCAGTGTTGGAGGTGGGGCCTGGTGGGAGGTTCTGGGTCATGGAGGTAGATCTCTCAAGGCTTGGTGCTTTCTTCATGATGGTGAGTGAGTTCTCTTGAGATCTAGTTGTTTAAAATTGTGTTGCACCCTCCTACTCTCTCTCTCTCTCTCTTGCTCCCACTCTGGTCATGTGAGTTGTCTGCTCCTGCTTCACGTTCCATTATGAATAAAAACTCCCCAGAAGCCAGCAAATGCCCGTGCCATGCTTCCTGTACAGCCTGCAGAATCTCTTTTCTTTATAAATTACCCAGTCTCAGGTATTTCTTTATAGCAGCACAAGAACGACCTACCACAACTTCTGTCTACCTCCTCCTATGTGGAGGAAAGGTCAGTTTTCCTACAAAGTCATGTCAGAACATGGACACCCATGTAAGTGGCAGTATTTGAGTGAGAAAAATTAAGAGAAATCTTCAGATACAGTATATCTTTCCTGGGGTAAAGAAGTGGTTTGTGGCATCAAATTTAGACCTTTGATGTAGTTTTCAAACAAAGTTGTACATTGAGAAACTATACTGAAAGATGTTCATCATCAATGTCCTGTGACTTTTGTCCTGTGACTCAGACACATTAAATATGCCCTCAGATCTAAGCTATAAATTATCAGTATTATTGTAGTCGAGTTATCTTTCCATTCTAATATAGTAACAGGCACATGGTAGGTTATTAAAAATACATATTGAGTAAATAAAATAAAATATCTGAAGACTGTATCAGAAAGTTAGATATGGCAACAAAAGCACAAATGATAAAAGAAAAATAATTGATAAATTAAATTTAACCAAAATAAAAACTTTACAGCTTTGAAAGACACCATCAAGAAAATAACAAACTAACCCACAAACTGAGAGAAAACATTCATAAATCATATATCCAGTACAGGATTTGTGCCCAGAATATAAAAACAAGTCAGTTCTAAAAGTCAAAAACAAGTCAAATTCTAACAAGTCAGTTATAAAAACCAAATAACACAACTAAAAATATGGTGGAAGGTTTTGAATATTTAGATATTTCTCCTTAGAAGATACATAAATGATTAATAAACACAGGTAAAGATGCACATGATTGAACATAACAAAATGCAAATCAAAACCACAATGTGGTGTTATTTCTCACTCACCAGAATGGCTATAATCAAAAAGGCACACAGTAACAAGTGTTATTGTTTGGAACAATTAGAACTTTCATACGCTTTTGGTAAGAATGTAAAATGGTACAGCCACTTTGGAAAACAATTTGGCAGTTTCTGAAAAATGTAAGCATACCATATGAAATAGCAATTCCATACTTAGTTAGGTATCTACCAAAAATAAATGAAAACATGTCTGCACAGTGACTTATATGTGAATGTTCATTGCATCATTAATCATCACAGCCCAGAAATGGAAACATTTCTGTTCGTCAACTGATGTTCCTCAACTGATGAATCGATAAGTAAAATGTGGTGTATCTATACAGTGGAAAACTATTTGGCAATTAAAAGGAACAACATGGATGGACCTCAAAAACATTAGTTAAGGCTGGGGCAGGAAAGAATAGTGATCGTAAATAATCACTATCTTTCTTTGTAGAGTGATGAAAATACCTTAAAATGGAACTGTACTAGTGGTGGTGTAACTGTAAATAATACTATGAACCATTGAACTGAACACTTAAAGTAAGTGAATGTTATGGGATATGACTTACATCTCATTAAAACTCTATATAAGTAAGTTGTTTGTAAGGACAGACAAGAACATTTATATTTTAAGTATATAATGAGTAACTCACAGTATATTTCTTCAATCAACTATGGGCATTGCCTTGGCACTTGGACATAGCTTAAGAATTGGTCTGAACCAAATATTGTTTTCTATGTAAAATTTACAAGTCCCAAGGTCCATCATAGCGTTGAATTTACATATCCAAGTACAATTAAATTTTTGGAGCAGACGTTGGACTAATACAAGATATGCTGATCTATGCTTTGGATTTGTCAGTAGATGGAATGTTGACCACGTAAATTCGGTCATCTGTAATTTTTAATAACAGTTACTTGAAATGGACAAATAGTTTTAATAAAGTGTTTTCAGTATAATTCAACAGTTATTAAATTATCAGACTACTATGGAGAGGAATGTATTTAAAAGTGCTGCTCAACACACATACACACATATTCCACCCATAAATGTAAAGCAAGTTTTCTTTAGCTTGTCAGTGTGCTGTGGATCTGATAGAGAAAAAATCAGCATAGCAAATGAAGATCATTTGAACTTCATTCGTGTACATGCAGTACACTCACTGCCTGGCATTTTTCTTTCTTTCTTCTTGACAGAAGCTTTACAGAATAACAAAAAACATGGCTCCTTATTAGTCTCTGTTTTTCTCCATTGGAACATGAAATGATAATTCTAACATTCCTGGTCTTGGATATACGAATACACCTGCACACAGCTTCTGAGATGTGATTGCTCTCGCCCTGCTCCATCACCTAGCTACTGGTGATGCAATTCAGGTGCCCACTAACAGATGCCACCCATAGGGTGGCAAAACCTCGTGACTCCTGTTAGGATTTGTGGTTCTTTCGGACAGAAAAATGCTCCTTAAACTGAAATCCTCTAGTGTCCAACAAATACAGCTGCACCATCGTTTTAGTATTCTGGATGCAAAGTAAGTATCTCCCTAAGCACACAAGTCTATTTGAGGAAGCACACATGTACTCATAGACACACTTCTACAGTCATGATCCTCTGCTGCTGCCAGTGTCTCAAGCATCATTCCTTTCCTCTCAGGAGACATAGGGGACCAGCGAGAGGGAAAGCTGAGATTTCAGCCTCTTTCAGTCTTGGTATGCAGGCACAGGCACTCTAAGAATGTGGTAGGTTGGCTAAAGCTATTTGTTTGCTAGATTTCTCAGAGTTCAATGAGATCATTTTTGTCATTTTCCCTGTGCTCCCCTGTATTTTCCAAAGATCTGCCAGCTTCCAACAACACTCTCTTTCTTCCCATTGGAAATGGAAACGAGTCCTCTGCCGGAATTTTCCACTTAACAGTTCCCCCTTCCTTAGCTGGGGCCTCAGCGCACCAGCCTGTAATGCTGTATTTCTTTCCACTGCAGTTTGACATTTTTGAGCCAGCACAATGAGTTGTATTCAGTCATCCTAAGTCCCCCTCCTTCTACATTATCTTTTTTCTTTAATAATACATACTTTCGAGCAATTTCAGAAAGAGAGCAAAGGCTTTTAAGCAACATTACATTTAATTAGTTATGTCACTGTCATCGAATCACCAGAATCCTTTGAATCATCCCCGCCACCTTTCCCCCCACCCACACACCTCACCCCATAATTTTCCCGTCTCCCAGCCCCCTTCCCTGTCCTTCTGGTAAGTACATTAAAGATAAACCTCATGGTCCATATACTTTGCCTGCAATTGTTTGCCTTTGCAAATCATTTCCTTTAAATAATATTTACAAACTATATATCATTGCCTGACACGAAGATAAGAGGGCACATAGATTGCTTATAATCTCAGCTGTAAACAAGACACGGGGACGTGAGCTTGGAAATGTGTTCCAGGTCCTGTCTGGACGCAGCCGCATTTGCAAACGCGCGCAGCTGAGCCGGAGCTGGGTCGCACCCGCAGCCTCGCTCCCAAACACTGCAGCCAGAGACCAAAACGCAAGTCCAGGGAGTCTGCAGGGCAATCCCAAGTCCCCGAAGGGGGAAGGGAAGCGGAGGCATTGGGGAAGGTGGGTGTGGGTCAGCAAAAGCTTGCATCCAGAGGAAAACAATGCTCGCCTTCCCGAAAGCCAACGGCAGAACCTGCGAACACAGATGCCTGTGGGATCCGGGCTCCCGGGCGGCGGGGGAGAGGGAGCCGGGTGCAGGGGCGGGGCTGAGCCTCCCCTGTCTGGCCGGGTGGTAGCTTCTCAGACAGCGAGGGCCCAGGGGGTCACGCCGGCACAGTGGAGGGTGTCTCAAAAGGAACCGGGATTCTGCACAGAGGGGAGGAGGGAGGAAGAGGGGGATTTGTTCAAGCTGGGAGGGTGGGCCTCAGGAAAAAAAGAAGAAAAAGAAGAAATAGATTAATGCTTTGCAGGACACCTAGGGTATTTCTTTCAGGGGGTATTACTTCCACTTTTAGGCAGGAACAAGAGCTGGGAGGAAAACAGCAGCAAGGGCTGACAGCTCCAAGGTGATCAAAGGGGACTGCGTGAACGGCTTGCTCTGCCAGCCGTTTATTAGAAAGAGAGGGGTGCTCCTGGGCCACGCTGGCGGGGGAGAGGGATTAAGATCAAATAGAAAGAGATCGGCCTGACTCCTTTATGCAGGAGAAAAATGCGCGCATATATATTTATATATTTATATGTTTACATGTATATTTACATTCAAAGAATGCTGTCCACTACAAGATCCACTCCTTCCCATAGGCCCCCCACCCCACCCCACACACACAGGCGCGCGCGCTCCTCACACATGTAAAGAAAGGAAATTCCATCCTTTCTTGCCAAATGTTGTCACTTCTGCTGTCTCAGTGCTTGAAATATCACATGATGAATTATCCACTGGAGGACATTTTTATGCAGAGGTACCCCCGCTTTGGGGAACGCTAACTTTGTGTGAGTCTGATTTACCTCAGAAATAAAGTTTAAGGGCACTCCTGGCATTTGGAAAGAACCTCTCTTTCTATAGATAACAGGGCAAAGTGTTAAAATGCAGGTCACTGGTGCGAGAGATATCCTGTTGTAAAAACGGTGACCTCCAGAAGTTTTGGGAAGGATGGCAGCGGAGCCATCTACATATAGAAAGAACACAGGTGTGGCTCTCACAACCAGCGCGTGACAATGGTAGGTAGGCAGCTGCCCAGCATATATAATGCAGTTTCTTCCCTAGTGAGATATGATCTTTATACCTAGAAATGCAATAAAGTTATTAAGGGGCCTGAATGGAATGAGAAAGACCTTCTCAGATGATAATGACTTTATTTTGTCTAAGCGTCAGTGACTCTCTCGTCTCTCTCACAAGACTTTTTATCAGTTACAGTTTTACAAGAAAAAAAAAAAAAACAGCAGCAACAAGCAAACTAAATTTTAACCAAATTCACACTTTGAAATCTCCACACCCTAAATCTTACATTTAATCATAAAGTGTTAAATTTTAATGTATTCTTTTAACACAGTACTAGCATTTTGTCAAAAATAGGCATAGCCAGGAAGTTCAGAAGCTTTTCTTACAATTAGAACACGTGTGCTTTGTTTTTCCCTTAAGAAGTTTTTAACTTTACTGTTTTCTCTAATATTAGGGAGGTTTTTAATATCTATTGTTTATTTTTCCAATTATATAAGAACATATTTTTATCATAGAATATTTACATAACGTAGGGTTATACACATGAAACAATGAAAATCTCGTATGAATTCCCAGTTTCCCAAATGATTCCATTCCCCAGAAGTGAATTCATACTTCCCCACAATAGTATTCATCCAACCCTTATAAAATTCATCCAGCCCTTGTGAATATTTTTATATGCATATATGTATATATGCAATCCTATAAATTTTAAAAGCCTACAAAATCAATCACACTATATGTTTTATTCTGCAAAGTGATTTTGTTCACTTACTACACCAAAGAGATCTTTTTAAAAAAATCAAGACCTATAAATCTATCTCATTTTTGACTGGTGCATAACATTTCATGATTTATTATTACATTATTGATACATAATTAGGGTATTTCCAGTTTTTTGTTATTATAAATAATACTGAAACTGACATTCTTAGGTACACATATTTGACCATACATGCTAGTAATTTTATAGACTAGATTGTATTGAAATTGATAAGTGAAAGGATATATGCATTTTAAATTTATGGATACTACCAAAGTAGTCTCACAAAGAGCAAAAACAATTTATATTCCACCAAATTGTCTATTACTAGACTGCTATTTTGCACGGTCCCTCAATCACTATTTATTATCAATTAAAAAATGTTTTGTCAATATTTAAAAAAAAAACAAAACTTGTTTTCTCACTTTCCTTTTTAAATTATTACTGAGGTTGAACAAGTCTTACTTTGTGTTTTTGGTTTGTTTGTTTTGAGTTGCCTGTGTATGTATTTGCCCCATTTTTTCTTTGAATCTTTCTTTTTTTCATGATTCTAAGAAATCCTTTACATAAAATGAACACCTTTGTTCCTTTTACTTAGTGTAATTATTTCTCTTAGCCTGTTGTTTATCTTTTAACTTGAATTATGGAAACTTCATCATAGGGACATTTGAATTTTTATGTAGCCAAATCTGTCAGCAATTTCTTTTATAGACTCCAGGTTGTGTCCTGATTAAAATTTAATAAAGAACATGTACTTTTATCTTCTATTCCAGATGGCAGATTAGCTGTCTAAACTGTTTCTATTTCTTTAGGACCATTCTACATTAAAGTAAGTGTACACTATATCAATTAATCAGTAGGGTACTACATTCATTTGTTCTTTTTATCAAAGCACTGGTTACATCTTCCCCTGTACTAAACTAAGACTTTGCCGTAGATAGACCCCAAAAATGTCTGTGGATTGTAGAGGGAAGAAAAAGCATCAAAATAATGGCTTATTAAATGAATTAACACAGAAATAGAAGACCAAATACTGCATGTGTTCACTTATAAGTGGGAGCTAAACATTGGGTACATATGGACAAAAGGATGGGAACAATAGAAACGAGACTACTGAATGAGGGAGATGGGGGCAGAGAGGTAAGGGCTGAAAAACTACTTATTGTGTACTATGCTCACTACCTGGGTGACAGAATTATTTGTACCCCAAATTCAGCATCACACAATATACCCATGTAACAAACCTGCACATGAACCCCCGATTCTAAAATAAAAGTTGAAATTATTTTTTAAAAAGAAAAACAGTTTTTTAAATAAAAGTCATCAGAACTCCTGGTTCTATCAGTTTTTAGAAACATTAATATACTCAAGATTGATTTTCTCCAGGAATCTATGACATAGCCACTCTCAAAAGTTATAAATGATGGCATCATTCTTCTCTCTCCTAAAGTAGTGACACACATCCTCTCTATAAAACTAGATACAAGGTATCATTTAAGGGAACAGGTCAGTGTTAACGACATGGCTTGCCACCTACCAGGCCCATGGCAGAAATGACCACAGAAAGTATTCCCTGGGAAAATTTTTTAAAAATAAAGATTTCTAGCACCATCCCAGACATTCTGAATACCAGTCTCAGGAATGGAATGATATGGTTTGACTGTGTCCTTACTCAAATCTCATCTTGAATTGCAGTTCCACAATCCCCACGTGTCAAGTTGAGGGCCAGGTGGAGATAATTGAATCATAGGGACAGTTTTCCCCATACTGTTCTCCTGGTAGTGAGTAAGTCTCACGAGATCTAATGGTTTTATAAAGGGGAGTTTCCCTGCGCTAGCTCTCTCGTCTGCCACCATGTAAGATGAACCTTTGCTCCTCGTTTGCCTTCTACCATGATTGTGAGGCCTCCGCAGCCATGTGGAACTGTGAGTCAATTAAATCTCTCTCTGTTATAAGTTACCCAGTCTCAGGTATGTCTTTATTAGCAGCGTGAGAACAGACTAATATATGGGGCTCTGAGATTTATAGTTTTGGGCACTTGCTCATAGAGTAGCACTGGGAACCACCTTCTCTTGTTTATTTAGAACATGTAGGATTCTTTGATTTCTCTTTGACATGGTTTCTCTTTCCCCTCCTCACATAAAATACATGAATACATCTTATTGATTTTGCTTCTGAAGTGTCTTTCAATTCATAGTATCCTTCCCATTCTATCCACTACTCCCCTATTTTAGGTCTCCACAGTCTCCTTATGAAAAACGGTCTCCTAACTTATTTTCTCAGTCTTTCTTGCTCCTAATCTTAGTATTTTCCAAAGCTTCTTGGCAGATTTATTCATGCTACCAGTATGTGAAAACCTACATCTGAATATCCACACTCTTTTCACTCATTGAGTAACTTTGTGATTTTTACCTCAACTGACTTTTCCATATCATCAACATCTCCGCTGACCTCCTTTTCCTCCTGGAATTTGTCAGTGCCATGCCACAGCTCAAACCCTCTGTATTTTTCTGTTCTCACGCTGCTATTATAGCAAAGACATACCCAAGACTTGGTCATTTATAAAGCAAAGAGGTTTAATTGACTCACAGTTCAGCATGGCTGGGGAGGCCTCAGGAAACCTACAATCATGGTGGAAGGGGAAGCAAACACATCCTTTCTCACGTGGTGGCAGAAGAGAGAAGAATCAGTGCCTAGCAAAAGGGGGAGGACCTTATAAAACCACTAGATCTCATGATAACTCATTCACTATCATAAAAACAGGATAGGGAAAACCACCTTCATGATTCAATTATCTCCACCTGGTCCTTCCCATAACATGTGGGGATTATGGAACTATAGTTCAAGATAAAATTTGGGTGGGGCACAGCCAAACCACATCACCCTCCATTTTACTTACCTGCTGTGAAGACACTGTCATGTTTTTCTCTAGTGACTCACATGCTGTTCCCTTCATTATGGCTCTGACTTTTCAAGATTCAAGTCAAATGCTCTTTCTTTTGTAAATTTCTTCCCCTAATTTGCCCTTCCCTCTTCTGACAGTCTCACACTTTGAATTACTTTCTATTCTGTTACCATTATCAAAAACTCTATTACTGTCTTACGTTTAGTCTCCCACAGTAGGTTTTAAATTCCTCAAAAACAAGATAATTTCTAATTGAACATTTGGGTCATAGTACCTAATAGTGTCTATTACAAATGGTGGGAATGAAATAGATAACTTGAATATATCCAAACAGTCTATCTGAATGGTAACAAAGACTATGCTTTGTGATTCTTGGTTCCTATCACAGAAAATTTGGAAATAGTTAAAAACAAGATTTTGATTCCATCTGTGTCAAGAATTATAAATAAGTAAGACTTACCAAAATAACAGCATGTCTACTGCTAAACAGTCAAACAAGATGAAGAAATAAATATATATCCTCTTGAGAATTACAGAGACAAAATGATAGAATAAGTCAATTCTATTAAAGCTGACTTTTGTCATTTTTCATGTTATGATATTTAAATAATTCACTCTAATATTTCATTGAATGGAATTATATTACAATGTAAAAGGATTTGTAGGTAAAAACCCGTTCCTTTATTCAGGGAATACAAATTCAGATAAGAGAAGTATAAGTTCATTTGTTTTCATGTCAAGTCACATGACGTTCTAATAGGTATGAAATACTAGAATAAATGGCAATATTTTAAGTGCCATAGAATATGCGCTGAAGTAGGAATCAGAGGATCTGAGGTTGAGTCCCTGATTGCTTATGAGACCTGAATACCTTACATACCTTTTTTCTCTCAATCTGAACTAATTGTAAAATGGAATGCTTTTTCTACTGTACAACTTTATTTTTATTACCAACGATGTAAATATTAATAATCTATTTCAATTTAAGTTAGAAACTAAAGTGAAAGATGAGAAATGGGGCAAGCTCAAGCACTGTACACACCAACCTGGCTTCACTTGACTTTGCTAACTTTTTATAGCACCGATGGTATTATAGAAGCTCTTTGGAAATTTAGGGAACATCTCACTTGGCAAATTAGAGTTATAGGTCCTTCCAAGAGTTTCATGAGGAACAATAGCAACCAAAAGGGTGTCAATTTGTGAGAAGAAATTAAAGGACCAATGGTCTAGACATCTCAGTGTCGAGCTCGATGCAGTCAAAGAACAGATGTCCTAAAGCAGAGGGCCTGTGAAGATCATAGATGACGATGTCAAGGAATAAAGAGTCTAGGACAGAGCTTTTCTAACTTCAGTGTGTGTACCATGCACCTCAAGATCTTATTAAAATTTGGTTTCTAAGTCTGTAGCCCTGTAAGTGGATGAATTTCTGAATTCTACAAAGTTCTGAGGTGATGCCAATGTCGCTGGTCTGTGGACCACCTTTTTTTTTTTTTTTTTTTTTTGAGACGGAGTCTGGCTCTGTGCCCAGACTGGAGTGCAGTGGCATGATCTCGACTCACTGCAACCTCAGCTTCCCAGGTTCAAGCGATTCTCCTGCCTCAGCCTCTTGAGGAACTGGAACTACAGGTGTGCGCCACCACACCCAGCTAATTTTTGTATTCTTAGTAGAGATGGGCTTTTGCCATTTTGGCCAGGATGGTTTCGATCTCTTGACCTTGTGATCCATCTGCCTCGGCCTCCCAAAGTGCTGGGATTACAGTTGTGAGCCACCACGCCCAGCCTGGACCACTCTTTAAGTATGAAGAGGCTAGAATATTTCATAAATTGTGCATGTGGATATGAAGTCACCTGAATGGGGCCAGGATGTGAGCTATAGAATAATACCATGAGGCATGTGCCGCCATGTCTGTGAGAAGGACTTCGTTAGCTGGTAGAAAGAAGGAAGAGTAGAGGAGAAAATTTCTAGTTAGGAGTTTCCAAGGAATGAACAGAAAAAGCTCCAGCAGTGAGGATAAAGGGCAGTGTTGATCCATGTGAATTTCCATGTGCCAGTATGGTAGAGGAAAACATGTTATATCCTTAGAGGTGAGTCAGATTTCAGTTTAAGCAAAGAAAAATTCAGCATATTCTGTGAAGGGTTTTGAGGACTTTGGAAAGTTTGCAAAGATAAGGTCAGGATGGTGGCTGCTGACCCGTGGAAGAAGCAGCACACAACAAAATGTTGATGAAAGTATGGAAGAAGAAAGAGCAAGCATAAAGGTTTACCTCTGTGAAAGGAAATTAAATTTTGGGACCCCAAACACATTTAGCCAAAGGGAAAACTCAAGCTGGGGACTGGGTCAGGAAAACCTGCTTCCTCCTTTTAGTTCCTGAATAAGATGGCTGCAAGATGAAAAGCTACATCCCTCCCCCATATTTTGCCCACGAGGAAATTCCTAGTGAGCTGTTGAAATTTTCCCATGGCAATGGAAGTTGATAACTTTTCTTTACAGGTGCAGTCACTCCAGCCCACCAGACACAAATGCACATCTGATTGTTTCCCTACCCCATTTTGTCTGTATTACCTTATGTAAAATGCAGATTCCCTGCATTTTTCCTCTGACTCTTTTGTTTATGTCATCTTATGTAAAAAATGCAGATTCATTTACATGAAAACCATTCACTCCTCGGCTGACCGGGCGCTGTGGCCTGTAATCCTGGCACTTTGGGAGGCCGAGGTAGGCGGATCATGAGGTCAGGAGGGAACGAGACCATCTTGGCTAACATGGTGAAACCCTGTCTCTACTAAAAACTAAAAAAATTAGCCGGGCGTGGTGGCGGCGCCTGTAGTCCCGGCTACTCGGGAGGCTGAGGCAGGAGAATGGCGTGAACCCGGGAGGTGGAGCTTGCAGTGAGTCAAGATGGCGCTACTGCACTCCAGCCTGGGTGAAAAAGAGAGACTCTGTCTCAAAAAAAAAATAAAGAAAGAAAAGAAAACCATGTACTTCTTAATCTCCCACCCTTTCCCCTTTAAATTTGGAGCCCTCAAAATCGTCTTTGGAGAAAGGCTTAGATCTGTCTTCTGGCCGTGTCCTTAACTTTGGGAAATAAATCCCCTAAAATGATTGAGACTTGTCTCATCATTTTCCTCAGTTGACACCTCTTAAGAAATCTCCTACAAGATCAGTGTAGTGGATGCTGTGGTGTGTCTCCCAGATACACTCCATCCCTCTGCTACTGGGATTTTGCAGGCTGACTTCCTCAGTTGAGTGCTGCTCCAGGATTTTCCCTGGGTTATGGTTGTTGAAAGCCACTTTGTGGTAGGCATGCCACCTTCTTGGGGGCGACCCCTATCAAATGACTGGCTGATATGTATGTATGTGAGCATGCTTGGGGAAGTGTATCACAAAGATACTATTCCTTCCACAAATCTCCCTGAACCTGGATTTATTTTCTTTACTATGAGAAATAACACTGCTAATATTAGATAAAACGTTTTTCCTCATATTGTTTCAAGGTGATCTATCACAGGTGAATAGACTTCTTGTGCAAGGTAAAAGTTTAAATGTCTAAAATTAAATGTATTCAATAATAAAACCAATCTAAGACCAACATATTTATGTCTTTTTAACATAATTTCTACAGTATTTGTTCTTGAAAAATTATTTTTCATTTAGTTAAGCAGCTGTTTTTATAATTTATTTCAGAAATATTTAATAAGTTACATCACTTGTATAACATGTGTATGTTGTAATGTATGTTATGTATACATTTATATCATATATTATGTATACATCCATTTCCGAAGCAAAAAGCTGCCACACGTATACACATATAGACAGTTTTAATCTACTTTTACATTAGCTACTTCTTCAAGGATTTTTTTTCCAAATAGCATTATTTTTCACTATATTAAATTTATATAGCAGAGCATAAGCATATTCAAATAAACTAATCTGGATGCAAGTTTATGTCATTGTTTCTAACATCATTCACTATTTTACCAATATTACAAAGGTAATTGGTGATATTTCTTTTTTTTTCTTTTTTTTGAGACAAAATCTTGCTCTGTTGCCAGGCTGGAGTGCAGTGGCATAATCTCGGCTCACTGCAACCTTCACCTCCCGGGTTCAAGGGATTCCCCTGCCTCCCGAGTAGCTGGGACTACAGGCATGCACCACCACATCCAGCTAATTTTTAGCATTTTAGTAGAGATGGGGTGTTGGCCAGGATGGTCTCAATCTCCTGACCTCATGGTTTGCCTGCCTTGGCCTCCCAAAATGCTGGCATTACAGGTGTGAGTCACTGTGTCTGGCCTTAAATGGGTGATATTTTTTGCACTTAATAAAATGCCTCTTTTATTGCTCAATTTTGTTAAATGTCAACTTTAACATGTCTATCATGAGTAGGCATCTTAGGGCTAAGTTAGGTTATAATTTCTGTTCTTGGAACAAAAGTACTCGAGAGAAGAGTCATCTGTTGGTACCTATAAAGTGTTATACTTCTCAGTAGAATGAATATATGTTTTGGTCAACTTTTCTTTGCCTTTTATGCTGCCAAAATATGAACCTGTATGCCATCTGAGCAGACATAATTATTATTTGAGAAAACAAACCCTTGAACTCTACGTATGTTATTCAGAGAACAGAAGATATAGACAAAGACATAGTAAAACTGGTTTGTTTCAACAAGTTGTTAAAGTCTTGACCATACTCTGTATCAGCGGTCCCCAACCCACGTGCCAAGGACTGGTTGGTCCATGGCCTGTTAGAAACTGGACTGCATAGCAAGAGGGGTGAGCAGCAGGGAAGTAAGCATTACTGCCTGAGCTCAATCTCCTGTTAGCTCAGTGGTGGCACTGAAAAAAAAAAAAAAAAAATTCTGTGCAGTGCTTCATCAGGTACCATG